>NW_020537324.1:73680915-73702743 GCF_003426905.1 Ctenocephalides felis | reverse complement strand
CACTTACAATTTCGCTTCGACTTCTATTTTTCTCCAACTCATCATTAATAAACTCAAATCTTTCCTTCACCAACTGATTTAACATCACAAATTTAAACAAAAACATCGGAATTGTAAAATTGAACAAAAAATGTGCAAAGATATATTTCATATATTCAAGAATGTCAAATTTTAGACGATGTTGCAGAACAACCATAACAGTCATTAATGATTCAAATGAGAAAACCAGTAAAAATTTCTTGGTCGATTTGTAAATTTTAGTAAAATTTATTGACTTGCCAAAAAATTTTGCAAGTTCAAAATCACATTGATTTAAGTCTTCTAGAATTTTACAAGTTGTTGTTCTGGATAAAAATTCTAGAACTATATAAGTTATTGGTAAAATTCTCCAAATTACCAATTGGTACAACATAACCATTTTTAAAATATTTTCTTTGAATTTTATTTCAAATATTTCGTTGTGGTAATAAGTGTATATGTTCATTATAATGTGGACAAACAAAATTATAAACACTGATACGCAACTAAATTTTTTATTAATTTGTCCGTTTTTGGTTATATAATACGGAGATAGACCGAAAATTGATATTAGTATGTTAAATGGTCGAAATTTTATTAATAAATTGTTTGGATTTGGATGCAACTCCATTTTTTAAAAACGTATAATGTTCAATTAAATTGTAAGTCACTTTTTGTATGATTAAATTGTGTTTTGGTATTGGGTATATAATTATTTTAATTAATCTAATTTTTATGACTTCTCTAATTATTGTAATGTATCATTATGAGTTCAATATCTAATAATTAAAATTAGTAAATTAATAAAATTGCGTAAATATAATTCATTTTAGTGGCATGTTTTCTGTTGTTGAAGCCTTCTATAATATAAACTTTATTCGGAATTTTTAGATTTCACAAAACTGTAAAAATAAATATAATCATAAATTTATACCTTTCAATTGAAATTCAAAAAGAGGAAATTTATCTTTTTAAAATGCAAACTTAATACCATTTACTCGTAAAAAATTATTGCTATTGTTAATAAATTAGTTAGTTTATTACATTTTGTTAAATATTAAAGTTTTAGGACAATATTTATGTATGTAATTTTGGTACATTTTTTAGAAATTTGACCGATTTAGATTATTTAAAATATTTTGTACAAATTATTATTAGTGTAACTATTTTTAAAAAAAACGCCGACGAAATATTAAATTTTGACTCCACACACACACACAGACAGATACTTTTTACATTTTTGATGTCAAACGATTCAGAATGATTTAAAGCATTGAAAAAAAATAATTTAGCGATTATATTTTCTAACATCTATAAAAATTATTCATGTAGGAAGTTAAAATCGTAAGTGGTGAGATTTTATTATATTTGTCTGTTTTATATTTATGTATGAATTTTATTAATAATACTTAAACAATATTTTTGATATTTTACACTATCAATGGTTATTGTTTTTAAAAATTTTGCCATTGATAGTATTTTTCTAGATTTTCCAAAACAAGACTCAAAAATAACTATCTAAATGACGTGGATAATTTCTCAATTCTGAAAATTTATTATTATTTATCCTGAAGATCTATTTAAATCTAACTTAAAATAAACCCTGAAAGTCTATTGTAATCCATCTAAAGATCTATTACAATTTATTATGAAATTAGTACTAAATTTCTATGATAATTTACTCGTATATAAATCCTGAAAGCCTAATATAATTAATTTTCAAAAAATTCCTTAAAAGTAATAAAATTAAATATTAAAGATGTTTTGTAATCTATCAAATATGTTTTGTATCTAACAAAAAACTTTTTTACTCTATCCCTAAATTAATCCAAAAGATTTTTTTTACCTATATATTTTAATTTGTCTAAAATAAATTGTAAAATTTAATCTTTTATTATTTTTTCTATAATGATCTATGCTTTAAAAAATGAAGTTTTTTATTATATATTATAAAAAAATTATTATTATCTATTTCAAATATACTTTTTGAAGGTTATTTATTCAGAATCATCTTAAAAAAAAATTAAAACCTATTTCTATCTATTTTGGAATAAAGTTTAAAAATTTCATAAACCTTGCTAAAATAAGTTCTGAACATTTGCTTTAATTTACCCTTTGAAATATTAACTAGGTGTAAATAGCATTTTGCCTTATGGTAAGTTGCATAATTTTTTAATTAAAAATACCAAACCGTGTTTTCTAGGAAAAATAAACTTCTCGTTAAATATTTTAAAAATGATCGTCATAAGTTTATAAAAAAAAATTATACCCAAACTTTGTCTTCAGAGGTATTAATAACAATGCCTATTATTTATTTAAAAAAATCACCTTATTTTTTATGTAGTACCAAACTGAATAACTCTAAAAAAATTATGAGTGCATTTTTTTACTAAATCTAAGTTCAACTTACAATTTCGCCTCGACTTCTATTTTTCTCCAATCCATCATTAATAAATTCAAATCTTTCTTTCACCAACTGATTCAACATCACAAATTTGAACAAAAACATCGGAATCGTAAAATTGTACATAAAATGTGCACAAAAATATATAAAATATTCCAAAACATCAACTTGTATATAAAATGTTAAAGCTAAAGAAATCGCCAAAGTAAACTTAGTAAAATACACCAGTAAAAATGTACTTGCAACTTTGTAAGTTTTGGTAAACTTTAAGGATTTACCATAAAATTCAGATAGTTGAAAATCACATTTGTTTAAATTTTCTAAAACATCAATAATTATTTTTCTGGTTAAAAATTCCAAAAATATAAATATTTCTGGTGAATATGCAGTAACTGCCATTTGGTAACCCATCACGATTTTTAAAACACTTTCGTCGTACTTTACTTTAAAATATTTGTGAGAATTAAGCATATAAATATTTAATAAAATTTGTAAAATCATTATTATTATAGCTGATAAGTAACCTTTAATTTTTTTATTTATTTTACCACTTTTTGTTATATAATATGGCGAGAGGCCAAAAATTGTTATTAAAAAGTTCAAGGGGCGAAATTTTATTAGTAAGTTGTTTGGATTTGAATGAAACTCCATTTTTATAAAAAAAAGTTATGTTTTACCGAATTGATATGTAATGTGATGTATGATGAAATTATATTTAAGTGTGGATTATTAGTTTAATGAATTTAATTTATTAGTTTTTGTGGCTGGTCTAATTATTGTAATGAAGGAACTTAATTAAATTATTTGTATTAATTTGCTTTATTAGTTAAATAGAAACAAATATATATATTTATATATATATATATATATATATATATATTAGCCCTAAATTTTCACCCTCCTACCAAAAATCCATATTTGGTAATAGACACTCTAGAAATCATATCATTTATTAGTCAGTGAATTTTTTTCTTAGCTTATGGAAAAACTTAAATTTTATTCCAAAAATCTTTTTCATTAATGCTATTTGTTAATTCTTTTTATTAATTAATTGTTTTAAATATTTTTTTTAATTAACTTCCCGAAGGAGAAGTTTATGTTTTCATCAAAAAATCCGAATCGCTAATTTTATGTTTTCTAGACGTTTCAAGCCATTCTGAATCGAATGAGACCAAATTTGGAAAAAGTATGTGTGTGTGTGTGTGTGTGTGTATGTGTGTGTATGTGTGTGTGAACAGATTTTTTGCCGTAAATCGACGTTTTCTCCAAAACGGCTGGACCGATTTCAAAAATTTAAAAGCCATTCGATGTATCTCGATGAGGACTACCGTCTCTGAGTTTTGTGCGGCGATCGGCCGGGCCGTTTCTTTGTAAATTGCAGAAAAGTGAAAAATTTTTCGTCCACGTTTTAGCCCGCAATTCTGAATCGATTCTGAAAATTCAAAAACCGTTCGATAGATATTGGTTGGGAATCGTGCTGATTAGTTTTTGGTAGAGATCGGCCGGGCCGTTTTATTGTAATAAAGTTTAAAAAAAAAAAATTTCGACGATTTTTATGATTATTTTTTTGACGATAGATACCATAGTTTTCTAGGTCATACTAAAATATTACGGCCCTACGACAACTGGTTTAGCTTTAAAAATTCGTCAAAGTTTGCAAAAATCAGTATGGTCTTTTTGGCATTTGTCAAAATTAGACTTTTGATCGACGTTTTCTCAAAAACGCCTGAACCGATTTTAGAAATTTAAAAGCTATTTGATGTATTCCGGTGAGGACTATCGTCTCTGAGTTTTGTGCAACGATCTGCCAAGCCGTTTCTTTGTAATTTGAAAAAAAGTGTTAAGCCTTTCGTCCACATTTAAGCTCATCCTACCGAACCGATTTTAAAAAATCATAAACTGTTCGAAAGATATCATTTGGGAATGATGCTGATTAATTTTAGGTGAAAATCTACCGAGCCGTTTTCTTGTAATTAACTGTTGAAAAAAAGTGTGAAATTTTCGTCCACATTTAAGCTCATCCTACCGAACCGATTTTGGAAAATCAAAAACTGTTCGAAAGATATCATTTGGGAATGATGCTGATTAATTTTAGGTGAAAATCTACCGAGCCGTTTTCTTGTAATTAACTGTTGAAAAAAAGTGTGAAATTTTCGTCCACATTTAAGCTCATCCTACCGAACCGATTTTGAAAAATCAAAAACTGTTCGAAAGATATCATTTGGGAATGATGCTGATTAATTTTAGGTGAAAATCTACCGAGCCGTTTTCTTGTAATTAACTGTTGAAAAAAAGTGTGAAATTTTCATCCACATTTAAGCTCATCCTACCGAACCGATTTTGAAAAATCAAAAACATATGAAGCCTCTGCCTAGAAAGTATACTTCGTCTCCAAGGTCGTGAAATTACCAAGAAATTCTTTACTTTAATCAAGTTATAATAATTATCATCGTTTTCTACAATTTGGAAAAATAATCGTATGCGTCGATACAATTTTGTCACAATGAGAACCACTTATGTATTCAGATTATTATATTAAAAATAATAAAAAAGAATAAAAAATATTTTTTTTTATAATCAATGATAGTGATAAATATAAATTTCTTAATATGTATAAAATAAAAAAATATTGTTAAAGGCAGATCAAGTTGCTTATTCTAAAATTGGATCGATTAAGTATATTATTTACACATTTCGGGAAGTTCATGCAACTTGCCTTCAGGCTAAATGCACCTTCAACTAGTTTTAATTTTTTTTGAAGGCGGAAATGAAAGTACATTCGACCCTAAATTTTCACCTTTCTTCTAATATTTTTTGTAATTTGTTTTTGAACTTTGTACACTGAATTTAAATTTAGATTTTCTTGTAAAAGCCTAATTTTTTTTTTAAAAATCAATTTATTTTTATCAAGGTAATAGGCTCACCCCTAAAATTATTATAGTTTGTTGTATCAATTTTTTTCTTGTTTTCAGGTCAGGAATTTTTTTTCACTGATTTTCAATTAAGTTATGAAAAATCTTAAATTTTACTTCAAACAATTTTCTATTAATCTGACGTTTTGACCAATTTTTTTTACTTTAATTTTTATACAGTACATGCAACCCTAAATTTTCAACTTCTTTATAATATTTTTAGTAATTCGTTTCAGAACTTTTTACTCTAAATATTGATTCAGATTTTCTTGTGAAAGCTTAATTTTTTTTAAGTTTTAAGGAAACAATTTATTTATCAAGGTAAAAATATCACGACAAAAGTTGTTTTTGAATTTTTTGTATCAATTTTCTTCTTTTTTTATTAATGTGGGGTTGAAAACTAAATTTTCACCCTCCAATTAAAAATGAGGAGTCAAATAATTTTTTTATACATTATACTCGTTTTAAAGTATCATTATTAATAATTAGTTAATTCATTAAATAGCAAAAAAAACTAAAATCTTATTATCATTTTCCAGAAGCATTTTATTATTTTGACCTTAGAAAATAATTAGGCATTTTTTTGAAAGAATGAAATTTATGTGTTTTATTTTAAAAAAACAGTCCAATTTTTCAATTCCAATTTTTTTTCTTATCACAAAAATGTAAGTATTTTGGTAAAGAAAAAATATAAAAAAAATTATTAGTTTTTATACAGATAATTCAACAATGTGCATAAATTCTAAAGTTAAATGTTTTGAATTTTGTACAAAACTTTAAAAATTTATATGTTATATTCATATTAATTCCCGAAGGAGAAGTTTATGTTTTTGCCAAAAAATCCGAGTTGCTAATTTTACGTTTTGTCGACGTTTCAAGTCATTCTTAATTGTTTGACACTGAATTTGAAAACAGTCCAAATTTGAAATTTTTACATTTTTTCAAAAACAAAAAGGAAAATTACTTTTTTCAAAAAACTCTACAAGACGCACCACCTTGTTATTCATGTCACTTTTCAATATATCTATTATAATATAAAATATTTTTAAAACTTAAAATAAATCAAATTAACTTACAATTTCGCCTCGACTTCTATTTTTGTCCAATCCATCATTAATAAATTCAAATCTTTCCCTCACCATCTGATTCAACATCACAAATTTAAACAAAAACATTGGTAAAGTCAAATTGATCATAAAATGTCCAAAAATATGTTTAAAATAATCAAGACTTTCAATATTTTTATCATTTTTAAATTCAAGCCCAATGGCGATTGCAGATTTAAATAAATACACCAATAAAAAATTTCTTGCAGCTTTGTAAGTTTTGGTAAAATTTATGGTGCCAAAAAATTTTACAAGTTCAAAATCCCATTGATTTAATTCTTCTAGAATTTTACGAGTTTTTGTTCTGGATATAAATTCTAGAATTATATAAGTTTCTGGTAAAATTCTCCAAAGTACCAATTGGTATATCATAATTATTTTTAAAATGTTTTCTTTGTAATCTGGATTAAAATTGTCATTGTAGGAATAAGTGTATACGTTTACACAAATATATAAAAACAAAATTAAATACACTGATATACAACCAAATTTTTTATTAATTTGTCCACTTTTGGTTATATAATATGGAGATAGACCAAAAATTGTTATTAATATGTTGAATGGTCGAAATTTTATTAATAAATTGTTTGGATTTGGACGACACTCCATTTTTCAATATATAAAGTACAATTAAATTGTAAGTCACTTTTTGTATGTTTAAATTGTGTTTTGGTATTGTAGATATAATTATTTTAATTAATCTAATTTTTTATGACATGTCTAATTATTGTAATGTATCATTTGGGATTCAATATCTAATAAATATAATTAATAAATAATGATATAGCGTTTATATAATGTAATTTAGTACACACTATGTTAAGTATGTTAACATATATAATATAAAATGTACCTAATCGAGTTTAGTTTGAATTAATCGATTCAATCACCTTATCCCATATTTCTAAAAATAAGAATTATTTATAATAATAAATATAATTTTTTTTCTAACCAGAATTGTTAATCTAAAATTATTTATTTCATCATATAAGCGAGTTTTCGATATTTTTTAAATTTAAAAAAAAATTCGTGTATTTTTGAAAACTTTGTTAAATCTGAATCATTTTCGATTATTTTTGTAATATGAAAATTTTTAAAGTTGTGAAAATTTTGGTGCTTCCGAAAATGTATGAATTGTAAAAAAATTGACATGTTTGTAAATTATACATTTTTTTTAAAATTATGACCCCTTTCAAAATACTTGAATTTTTTAATTTTAACCCTCCGTCGGTCGGATATTTTTTCACCTTCGAACGGTCGGAAAGGTCTGGCTGGACCACCATTCATTTTACATGCATTTATATGGGATAAATGAGTTTTTGGTGTTTTATGTATTAACGATTATATAAAAAAATCAAGAAATATAAAAAAAACGTTGCTTTTTTTGTTAATTTTTCTGTTTTAAATCAATGAAAAACAGTATTTATTCTTTTTGGCGCCTGAATGAATGTGTGCATTACTCATCCGATTTTCAGTGTTTGCGATTACCAATAAGTTTGGTAGGTTTTCAAGAAACTCTCGTCCTGAAAATACTAACATTCATGTTACAACACATTGCAAAGAATATAAAAAACGCAGTTTGAATAGAAAATACCATGAAAAAGCGTATATTTCATACAAAATGTATGGGTGGTCTAGACAGACCTTTCCGACCGTTCGAAGTATAAAAAAAATTAAATCCTTATAATTATCCTTCTGTACATTTTTTCGTCCTGATTTTTTCATTGATCGACAGCTAATGAAATTTTAGGAAAAGTCAAGAAATTTCAAGTCGATAGGATTACTAGAAGTATTTTTTTTTTCTAATTGAAGTCGAAAAAAGTCTGGCCAGACCACGCCGACCGACGGAGGGTTAAACTTCTCGTAGAATACAATAACATATTCTAAATTTTTACAAAAATCGGAATTGAAAATTTTTGCATATTTTCAGGTTTCAAAGGTTTCAGATGCATAACCTTAGAAATAATGGATGTGTGTGTGTGTATGTACGGATACAATTTTTCGTCCAAGTTTTTAGGCGCACGGATCAACCAATTGGAATAATTCAAAAAAACATTCGATTCCTATTGATGAGAAGACGTGTTGATTAGTTTTTGGCAAAGACAGGACCAGCCGTTTCGGAGATACGGAGCTAAAAATTTTTGATGGTAGATACCATCGTCTTCTAGATCATACTAAAATATTACGGCCCTACTACAAATCGTTTATTATTAAAAATTCGTCGAAGTTTACAAAAATTAGTATCGTTTTTTATGGCATTAGTCAAAATTAGATCTTTCATCGACGTTTGGTCAGAGACGACTGAACCGATTTCAGAAATTTAAAAGCCATTTTATGTATCTCGATAGGGATTATAGTTTGTCAGATTTGTGCGACGATCTGCCGAGCCGTTTCTTTGTAATTCAGAAAAAACTGTTAAACTTTTCATCCACATTTAAGCTCATACTACCGAATCGGTTTCAAAAAATTAAAAAACTGTACGAAAGATATTATTTGAAAATGATACTAATTAGTTTTAGGTGAAAATCTACGAAGACGTTTTCTTGTAATTCGTTGTTGAAAAAAAAATTTAAGCCGATTTTCATGGAACTTTTTTTGATGATATATATCATGGTCTTATAAAACTTACTGAAATATTACGGCCTTACGACAAATATTTTAATTTTAAAAATTCATCAAAGTTTGAGAAAATATTGTAGTCAAAACTTGTGACAAAAGTTGCTTTTGTGATGTAATAAGTCAAACATTATCAAATCATTAAAATTTAAAATAATTAGATACAATCTTAAGGAATACAAGCAGGTGTCTGTGCAATATAACTAATATAATTACATATAATTTAAATATGTTTGACAAAATTCTATTCGAAATCGCAACCCAAAGTTCAATTTTGGTTGTTCAAGTCTATTATTACACATTTCTGGAAGTTCAAGCAACTTATCGTGGTTATATATGTAGCAACCATATAGTTCAATACAAATTTGGTATATGAAAATAACTTACAATTTGTCCTCGACTTTTATATCTGTCCAATTCACCATTTATAATCTCAAATCTTTCCTTCACCAACTGATTCAACATCACAAATTTAAACAAAAATATTGGAATTGTAAAATTATACATAAAATGCGCGAAAAAATTTTTGAAATACTTTAACGGATCAAATTGTTTAAGGAATCTCGACGTTAAAATAATGCTTACCAAAAATTGAATAATATACATCGATGAAAACTTAACGGCGTCTAGATAAATATAAATGAATTTTGTAGGTTTACCATAAAATGTAGACAATTGAAAATCACATTGGTTTAAATTTTCCAAAACGCGAATAGTTTTTTTTCTGCCTAAAAATTCTATTAATAAATATATTTCAGGTGAATAAATTCTAATTGCCAATTCGTAAGCCTTCACTAATTTTAAAACACTTTCATCGTATTTTACTTTAAAATATTTTTGATAATGAAGCATATATAAACTAATTTGTATAGCCATTACTATAATAACCGATAAATAACCACTAATTTTTTTATTAATTTTGCCAGTTTTTGTTATATAATAAGGCGATAGGCCAAAAATTGTTATTAAAATGTTCAACGGGCGAAATTTTATTAACAAATTATTTGGATTTGAATGGCCCTCCATTTTTGATAAAAAAAATTATTCTGTTCAAGAGTTATGAAGAATTATTATATATATTGTGCGGTGTACAATGAAATTATAAATGTATTGTTTATTTTTTTAATTAATTTAATTTGCTACTTTTGGTAGGTAGTCCAATTTCTGTATTGTTCAAACTCAATTACATTATTTGCATCAATTTGCTTTATTAAATATGCAAAAAGGGCACTGTTTATTTAGTTAATCTATTTAATAGCAGGAAAAATAATTATGTATTAAATTTTCTGGACTATTGTAACACAAACTAGTAGTGTATAGCATCGTGCCTTAAGGCAAATTGCTGGAACATCTTGTACAGTAACGAAATGTTCGAGGAATATCAAATGTTTTCAAATAGATTATTCTAAATACTATAACATTGTATAACATTTATAAGATTTATATAAACTGAATCACAAAGTCAAAAATATTTATTAATAACGTGTAAATAAATTCTTCGACTTACAATTTTGCCTCGACTTCTATTTTTGTCCAATCCATCATTAATAAATTCAAATCTTTCCTTCACCAACTGATTCAACATTACAAATTTGAACAAAAACATTGGTATTGTAAAATTGAACAAAAAATGTGCAAAAATATATTTAAAATAATTAAGTATATCGAAATCTACATGATGTTCCAATGAAAATACAATTGCCATCGTAGATTTAATTAAAAACACCAATAGAAAATTTCTTGCAGTTTTGTAAATCTTGGTAAAATTTATAGTGCCAAAAAATTTTACAAGTTCAAAATCGCACTGATTTAAATCTTCTAGAATTTTTCTAGTTTTTGTTCTGAATATAAATTCTAGAATTATATAAGTTTCTGGTAAAATTCTCCAAAGTACCAATTGGTACATCATAATCATTTTTAAAATATTTTCTTTAAATTTTGGATTAAAATCTTCGTTGAAATAAAAAGAGTATAAGATTATGAAAATTTGGAAAAATAAAACTATGCACACTGATATGCAACCAAATTTTTTATTAAATTGTCCGTTTTTGGTTATATAATACGGAGATAAGCCGAAAATTGATATTAATATGTTGAATGGTCGAAATTTTATTAATAAATTGTTTGGATTTGAATGACACTCCATTTTTTAAAAATATATAATGTTCGAATAAATTGTAAGTCACTTTTTGTATGATTAAATTTTGTTTTGGTATTGTGGATATAATTATTTTAATTAATCTAATTTTTTATAACACGTCTAATTATTGTAATGTATTAGTTCAATATCTGATAATTATAATTAGTAAGTGATAAAAATATGTTAATTATTTTAGATGGATTTGACCTATTTGTTGGAAACTTATATATACATATACATATATATATCTATATATATATACATATATATACATATATATATATATATATATATATATATATATACATATATATAAACTTACATTTTCATTTCCACTCTGAAACTTCTCCAAAACTTCATTAACAGCACCAATTCTCTCTCTCATCAAAATTATTAAAATCACAAACTTTAAAACAAAAATCGGCATTGTAAAATCAAACAAAAAATACCCAAAAACATATAAAAAATGACAAAATCCCGATAATGACTAAATTAATCCAAAGTCACTGCCAAAAAAGCCGAGAACAAAATTCCAAACAAATAGGAATAAAATATAATTTTTATATAACCAAAACGCATTTTTTTGCATTTATAAAACTGTATAAAATCACTTATTTGTTTGTCTACTGTATTCAAATTTTCTAAAATATTTATTATATTATTTTTTCCAAAATATTGCAAAATTACATAAATAGTTGGCAGACATCTCCATGCAATTATTTCAATTACGACGACAGTTTTTAGTAAACTTTCCCTATATAATTTCGAATTATCTTGTTTTGAGAATGCATAAATTTGCATCGATATTTGGGATATTAGAGTTAAGCACACCACTAGTTTTGATCGAAAATTTGTTAGAATTTCACCGGTTTTTGTTATTTTGTAAGGTGATAAACCTACTAAAGATCCGACGATGTTTATTGGACGTAGACTTATAAGTAAATTATTTTTTGTGTTAGTAATAAAAAAAAATTTAGTCATCACGTTTTTAAATTTTTTGTCTTAGTAGATTTTGTATTATAAAAATAAAACCTAAATTAATATTATAATGATAGTTTTTATTTAATATTTATTATTATAATGATAAGCACTAATTTTTGTCATTTTAATTTTGCATCCAGATATTATTTCAACACGTCTGTTAATAATTTTATTAATTTAAATTTAATATTTTAAGCTGAAATATATATGTTGCAGGAAGAAAATAATTTCACAAAAATGAATTTACTATTTTAGTGTAATTAGTTATTTCTGTGGGTCATGTTTCTATGTTTCTAGGCATTTAATGTGTCATTAAATATTGCATCTATAGCACTTAAAAGAATTATTTTTATCCAATATCGTTAACACACATTGTAACCTATATTATATTACATATATTCATTATTTTAAAAAATTCGATTTTTCTTCTAATTTATTTTTTACTATTCGTCTAAAAGTATTGGATTTTTTTAAATACATTAAAATTTCAATTGGTTTTTATATTTGAAAATATTTTTATCAAATTGAATTTTGTTCAAAAATTTCATATTAAAAAAAAATTATTAGAATAAATTTCCAAAGTTTGAAATGAACTATTTTAAAATGATCCAAAATTTCAAAATTGGGTGAATTTTATATTTTTTAAATTATTAAACAAAGTTCTCATAAATTTCCAAATTTTATTATTAATTATAAATTATAAATTTTCAAATTCATTTCGTATTTGTTTATCAAATATCAAAGAAGTAAGTTATAAATATGTTATTTTTTTAGTATGAGCTTTATGAAATTACAAAAATTATAAACTTATAAAATCTTCTCAGAATTATTCAAAATAATCAAAACATTCAAAAATTTCAGAAATTTGCAGCATTCCATAGTTATTTTACAAAAAACTCAGTTTCTCAAAAGAATCTAATTTTTTATTACATTTTTAACGATGTTTAGACATTATTAATATAATGTGTGCATCTATTTTTTATTTGAAAATTTGAAAATTTGCTTATTTTTTATTTATACTAAAATATTTAATAAAATTAAAATGCATATGATAGATAAGTTTTATTTATAGTATTTCAAAATTGTATTTTTAGTATTTTAAAATTTTATAACATAACTAGCAAACCCGACGAACTCCGTTTCGCCACCAGATGGTTTCGTGAGAAA
Organism: Ctenocephalides felis; assembly: GCF_003426905.1. Taxonomy (NCBI): domain Eukaryota; kingdom Metazoa; phylum Arthropoda; class Insecta; order Siphonaptera; family Pulicidae; genus Ctenocephalides; species Ctenocephalides felis. The sequence continues at coordinate 73,689,399 of NW_020537324.1, read as the reverse complement.
GATGAAGAAATTTTTTGTTTGTTTTATATTTGAAAAGGAAAAATCAGAAAAGAAAACCCGACTAATTTTTATATATATATAGAAGATAATCTATTTGCAATTATTTAAAACAATTGCAATTATTTATTATTTTTAATACTCGAATTTTTAATTACGGTGCGTGAAGTTTCAGCAATTTGCATTAGGGCACGATGCCATGCACCACTAATTTTCTTAGCCATAAACCTTGCGGAGCCCGAGATTTTTCCAACGAATGCAAAATTGTCGAAATCGGTTCGTGCGTTCTGGAGTTATTTCGTCAGGAAGGAAAACCCGACTTATTTTTATATATATAGAAGATAATCTATTTGAAATTATTTAAAACAGTTATTGATTATTTTTATTATTCGAATTTTTAATTACGGTGCGTGAAGTTCCAGCAATTTGCATTAGGGCACGATGCCATGCACCACTAATTTTCTTAGCTATAAACTTTGCGGAGCCCGAGACCTATCCAACGAATGCAAAATTGTCAAAATCGGTTCGTGCGTTCTGGAGTTATTTCGTCAGGAAGGAAAACCCGACTTATTTTTATATATATGGAAGATTTAAACTATGAATTTAACATTTAATATTTATTTTTTAAAAAATTCATTAAATTTCTATTGAATTATTCATTAAATTTTAATCAACTTCGATAAACCAAATACTAATTTTTTAAAATTATTTATAAATTTTATTTGTAATTAGTAACTGATATTTTCTCAAAGGTATTTTAAGGCTTTAAAATATCAAAATATTACCTAATTTCCCTTTTTTAAAAAAATATTATTAATATTTTGTAATTTATAAGTCAAGTTTTATAAGATATTAAAGCCTTGATTAACAAAAATGAATTATAATAAAAAAATGAATCAAGTTTTATATTCTACATCTAAAATTCTTTCATATAAACTCTTCTGTTTTTATTTTAGGTATAATATATTGATATTATTTTTTATGATAATTTCAATAAAAATAGTTTTTTTTTAAATTTTATTATAATCCAAAATTATTAATGTAATATAGTAATATAGTCTTAAAAAAAATAAGACTATAATACTATACTTAATTACAATACTATATTACTTAAATTCAATTTTTCCAAAAAAGTAATTTTGGAAAAAAACAATAAAATTCAAACTTATTGAACAGTTTTCTGAACATGTTTATACTGATATTATTTTTATGAAAATTTAAGTAATTTTTTTTTAAATTTTCATGATTCAAAGTAATTTATGTAATATAGTAACATAGTCTTCAAAAAAAAAAAATTCAGTAATTTTGGAAAAAAATAATAAAATTCAAATTTATTGAACAGATTTCTGAACATGCTTTTTAAAGACATTACTCTTCTGAAAATGTCTACAAAGGTCAAAAATCTACACACACATACTTTTTCACAAATTTGGTCTCATTCGATTCAGAACGGCTTAAAACGTCGAAAAAACATAAAATTAGCAAATTGGGATTTTTAGTAAAAACATAAACTTCTCCTTCGGAAAGTACAAATGTTATAATTTGAAATTTTTGCTCCAGTACAAAAACATGTTTCTGTTGCGTTTTTTCCCAAATAGCCTGACAGGAATATTTTTGTAATTTTTTTTCAATAATTTACTTATTATATTCTAAATTTAATTCTAAATTACTAAATGCTATATTTTACCAATACTTACTTTTTCTCGTAAAGGTCTGCATTTCTCCAAAACTTCATTAACAACTTGTAATCTTTGGACAATTAAATGATTTAAAACCATATATTTTAGCAAAAACGTCGGGACAGTCAAACCGAATGTAAAATAAGCTCCAAAATTAAACAAAAACGTGTACAACTCAAAATTATTCTGATTGTACCAATCAAAATACAAATTCGTAAAATTAAAAACCAAAATCACTGGAAACAACCTCAAAATCAAACGATTCGCACTTTGATAATCGATTGTAATTTTATATTTTATCCCTAATTTTTCTTGTATTAAATCGTCACAATTTTGTAAATTTTGGATTATTTTTATTGTACAATGTCGGAATAAAAATTCTAAAATTACAATCAAACAAGGCAAAGTTTTCCAGATGAACATTTCCACGTCGATGATCATTTTTAGGATGTTTTCGGTGACTTTCGGAGAGCTTTTTAAATGTTTGTGGATTATGAAGGCCATTAAAATTTGGCTTAAAAGTGCTAAAAATTGCGAATTGTTGCTATTTTACTGGTACGTAATTTTCCTTCTTTGTTGTAACAATATGGAGAAAGGCCTACAAAAACGCAAAGGGCATGTAAGGGCCTTATGGCCTTCATAAGACAATATTTTTTAGATTTATTAGAACACATTTTTCAATAAAATTTTCACTTTTATTTTAATAAATAATATTTTTTTATTTTATTAAGAAGTGTACCAAGATAATTTTAATACTGTTGTTATGTTACTTTTTGAATTCAAAGGTAAATTTTATATTTTACTGAAATTCAATATATTTAACTATTTTTATTATAAAAATAATAATTAATCATAATAAATAATTCACAAAATATGTTTAAATTTTTTCATATGTATCACTATAAATTTCATTATTTTATTAAATAAAATTATCTGAGGTTTTTCAATGAATGGTTAAAAAATTAATTCACACTTTTCGAATATATTTTTTCTTGAATAGAACAAGTAATACTAAAAACAACAATTTTATTCTATGATATCATCGTAATAATGATATGAAATGTATATTATTAAATAATGGTTCTATTAAAATTATTATCTTCCATTTTTTACTAATGGTTTTTAGATTATTAATAATTTGTCTCCAGAGAAATTAATTTCTTACTTTCTAATGATATTTATTAATTCTCTGCATGAAATTAATACATTTTATTAATATTTATGTAATTATAAGTAAATATCAGAAGAATGATAATGAATTTTGTAAATTAAAATAATGACTTTTTATCAAATATTTATAACGTATTTTATTATTTATTAATGAACATTTTCTAATGCAAAAAAAATATTCTTACTGTTTGAAAATTTATGATATTTTAATTATTTGTTCATGATATTTAACAAAAGTAACAAATTTTATATAGTCACCTAATTATATCTTAAATATATCAAGTTAATTCTAAATTTTCCAATCATACCTATGTAATTTTTTATTTTTAATACCCTATAAAAATTACGTATAACCCTAAATTTTCACTCTCCTACCATAAATTCGTTTTTCATCTCGCTGGATCAATGTCTATTTTGTAAATTCTTTTTTCAGATAATCAAAATAGAACTTCTAATAAAAGTTTTAAATATGTGCAACCCTAAATTTTCACCCTTCTACTAAAAACTTTTTTTCATCTCTGTGGATAAATTATAGTCAAATGTGTGGTTTTTTATTGCAAAGTAATAAAATAAAATTTTTAATAAGAATTTTAATTTAATTATGTACAACCCTAAATTTTCACCCTCCTACTTTCTACGAATCCAGTTTTATACCGAATAAATAGTCTATTTTGTGATTTTTTTTCGGTTTTATGAAATAAAAATATTAATGAAAATTTTACTTATTTGCGACCTTAATTTTAACCCTCCTACCACAAACTATTTTTTTATCTTGTTGGATCAATTTATAGTCTATTTTGTGTATTTTTTCAATTTAATAAAATAAAATTCTTAATGAATTTTTTAGTTTTAATGATATACAAACCTAAATAGTATATTTTATAATTTTTATTTTAGTTTCATAAAATAAGAATCTTAATAAAAGTTTTAATTACGTACAACCCTAAATTTTTATCCTTTTACTACAAACCCTACTTTTTTCACCTCGCTGGATAAATTACAATCTATTTTGTCATTTTTTTCAGTTTTATGAAATAAAATTTTTAATAAAAGTTTTAATTATATTCATATTTCATTTATTAAAATAAAATATTTTAAGTTTTAATTACGTACATTCTCAAATTTTCACCCTCCTATCATAAACTTTTTCTCATCTCGCTAAATCAATTACAGTCTATTCTGTTTTTTAATTTTAAATTTTTATTAAAAGTTTTGATTATGTACGACCCTAAATTTGTACCCTTCTACCATAAACCCTATTTTGTGTCTATTTTGTGAGTTTTTTTCAGTTTTATGAAATAAAAATCTTAATGAAAATTTTAATTATGTACAATCATACATTTTTAACCCCCTACTGTATTTATATTTAAAAAAAAAACTACATACAACTCTAAATTTTCACTCTGCTACGTAAATTCAAAACGTTATACTATTATAATAAAATATCAAAAATGATTTATTTTGTTCTTATCTATTTTTAAATTTTATTTCAGAATTATTGCAAAGTTTTTTCGTAACTTAAATAATATTTTTGTAATATTAATTAAAAATTTAAGCAAAATATTTAAAAATTTATTCCTACTCACATTTTCCTGGACTTTTTTATTCCTCTCCAAAATTCCATTCACAACTTTAACTTCTTGTTCGATTAAAAAATTCAAGATAACAATTTAAGCACAAACATGGGCATTGTTAATTAAACAAAAAATAGGAGAAAATGTATAAAAAAAGCATTTTTAAACCATAATTAATTTCAAAAATATTCAAATCGAGCAATAATGTTAAAAAACTTGATAGGGCAACTAGAATTAAATAAAATTTAAAAACTATATGGACTTTTTCAAAATTTCTTTTTGCTTGAAAAAATTGACGCAAATTTTGGTCGCAAGTGTTTAAATCCGTGAAAATTTGTAGATTTTATTTTTTGTAAAAATTCCAAAAACACATAATATGATGGTAAATGGCGAAATGCAAACATTTGAAACACCATAACTTTGTTTAATAAATTTTCTTTAAACAATATTCCATTGTCGAAAGACATCAACAAATAAATTTGCATCGTTATTTGCACTATAACAATTATTAACATAAATAAATAATATCTAATTTTTTTTAATATTGTCCCTTGTTTTGTTATGTAAAATGGTGCAAGACCAAAAAATGAACATATTATATTTAATGGACGTAAAATTTTCAAAATTTTATTATTTTTTGTAATTTTAGTGGAGTTCATAACTAGTTTTTCATGCATTTTCGAACTTGAACATTTATTTGTGGTGCAAATGAAATGTCTAGAAAACAAATTAGGTCATATCAATTATTAATTAATGGAGAAATAATGAGTTTGGATGTGGACTTTTTATTTAATTAATTTAATTGTTTATGATGTAATATATATAATATATATATATATATATATATAAATTGGTTGTGCTACCCGAAATGTTATTCCGAATGCTATAGCATCCACGTCAAGTATGACTCTTCTATTTTACGCAATTTGCTGCCCCAATGTAAAAGATATTTTAATCCTCACAAAAGAGATAAATGCTATAGCATCCATGTCAAGTATTACCTTCTATTATACGCAATTCGTATATATTTTTTCTAATAATTTTTTTCAATTACTCACATTTTCCTGCACTTTTTTATTCCTCTCCAAAATTCCATTCACAACTTTAACTTCTTGTTCGATTAAAAAATTCAAGATAACAAATTTAAGCACAAACATGGGCATTGTTAAATTAAACAAAAAATAGGAAAAAATGTATAAAAAAACATGTTTAGACCATAATTAATTCGAAAATATTTAAATCAAAAAATAATGTTAAAATACTTGATATAGCCACTAGAATTAAATAAAACCTAAAAATTACATAACTTTCCTAAAATGTATTTTTACTTGAAAAAATTCACGTAAATTTTGGTCACAGGTATTTAAATCCGTAAAAATTTGAATAATTTGATTTTTTTGCAAAAATTCCAAAAGCACATAATATGAAGGTAAGTGGCGAAATGCAAACATTTGAAACACCATAACTTTGTTCAACAAATTTTCCTTATACAAAACACTGTAGTCAAAATATATCGAAAAATAAATTTGCAACACTATTTGCACTATAACAATTATTAACATAATTAAATAATATTTAATTTTTTTTAATATTGTGCCTGTGTTGTTATGTAAAATGGTGCAAGACCAAAAATAAACATATTATATTTAAGGACGTAAAATTTTCAAAATTTTATTATTTTTGTAATTTTTTGTGGTGTCAATAACCAGTTTTTCAGTCATTTTCGAACTTAAACATAAATGAAATGTCTAGAGAACAAATTAGGTCATACCAAATTAATTAATGAAGAAGTAATGAGTTTGGATATGGACTAGTTATTCAATTAATTTAATTGTTGTATGATGTATATAATATATTTATATAAATTGGTTAATTATATATGTATAAATTGGTTTGGATACCCAAAATGTTATTCCGAATGCTATAGCATCCACGTCAAGTAATGTTGTATTGTACGCAATTTTCTTACCTAAGGTAAAAGATATTTCAATCCTTATATGAGGGATGAATGCTATAGCATCTACGTCAAGTATTACTCTTCTATTTTACGCAATTTTGTTGCTCAAGGTGAAATATATTTTAATCCTCATATAAAGATGAATGCTATAGCATCCACGTCGAGTATTACTCTTGTATTTTACGCAATTTTGCTTGCCCAAGGTAAAGATATTTTAATCCTTTATGAGAGATGAATGGTATAGCATCCACGTCAAGTATTACTCTTCTATTGTACGCAATTTGCTTGCTCATGATAAACTATATTTTAAACCTTATATAAGAGATGAATGCTATAGCATCCACGTCAAGTATTATTCTTCTATTATACACTTCTTTTTTTCAATATTTTGTTAAACAGCCCACATGAATTTAATTAGAGGTTAAGTGATTTGTAAATATTTTCAAGTGTCATAATATTTGTGTTTACAAATGCTATCACAGATGGCGCAAGAATTTACTTAATAACAAATATACGAAACTTTTAATTGAATTGCGGACTATTTAGATGTAATATTAAGAGCTAAAAATTTAGAGGATTTTTTTTTTATTAATTTGGAAGCGTGTGGGCCCTTAGGAGCAAAAAAATTCGAAAATGCCCATATTAAGGACCACCCTAATATATATATGATGATAGTTTTGTCGACGTTAAACATATTGAAGTATTTTGCAGCCCAATCGTCGAATTAACAAAAGATTAAAGTAAATTTTATTATTCTATTAGAAGTTTCGACACTTAATGTGTGTCATCATTCAGTTATCTAAAAAAACATATTACATAAATAACAATAGTTGATATTAAATATAAAAATATTAAAAGGAGAAAATTATATACATACCAAATCAGGAAAAACACTAAACTTGTGCAAAAGAACGTCATAACTAATAATAATTAATAATATTCCTCCTATATTGTATGTGTTCAATCGCAGTGCATTATGAAAACTGATCAAGGTTACGCAGCACGTGTGGTAAAGTGAGTGGATGCGGGGTGTAAGAAACAAAAGAGGAATGAAAACAGAGGAGATATAACGAACAAAAGATTCTAGCACTGCAAAAAATTACTTTTCATGAAATTTATAATGAATTTATAATTATACTCACATTTTCTCTCAGGCCTCTAATTTTATCCAAAATTTGTTAATAGCACAAAAACTTTGCTCGATTAAAAATTCACTGTGACAAATTTTAACACAAACTGGCAAAGTAAAATTGAACACAAAATAAGCAAATAAATACAAAAAATATTTTGTAAATTCACAATTTGCACATAGTTCACAAAGTCCAAAAATTCGGATAATAATGTTGAACTTATGTACAAAATCATGAAACTCATGACTATAACTTCAGCTTGTTTAGATTTTACATATATTTTATATTTTTTTATAAAATTTTGTATGTCCGAATCACATTGTTTTAAATCCAAAAATATTTTCATAATTTGTTTTCGTTTCAAAAATTCCAAAACAATATAAAAAGTTGGCATATGTCTCCAAATAAAAACTTGTGCAATCATACAACTTCTTAAAATATTTCACGATATTGAGTTTCGTCGTTCATTCGGAAAAAGCGTAAATTTGCATGAAAATTTGGCACGAAAGTAATATTAAATTTAGTATTTTGTATTTAATATTTTCTTTTATTAGTCCTTGTTTTGTTATTGAAAAATGAGACAGACCGAAAAGCGAAATTGCCAGGTTTAAAAATCGTAAGTTTTTTAATAAGGAATTTTTCGCGAGTTCCATAATTATATGTTAATAGAGATGAATATTGTAGAGAGTGTATTTAGAGACAATAAACGAGAACGGAGTTAACAATATTGTTTTGATTTTTATTGATAATTTTATGACAAAATTTAGTGTATGCAAATTATTTATTTGTTCACTATTATTATTTTATATTATTTTTATTATTGATAGTATAAATCAGAAATTTTGATTCAAAGCTAGAAAAAATCAAGATGAATATTGTAGAGTGTATTTAGAGACAATAACGTGTTATTAGAGACGTACGAAGTTAACAATATTGTTTTGATTTTTTATTGAGAATTTTATCACAAAATTTAGTGT
>NW_020537324.1:73655359-73679915 GCF_003426905.1 Ctenocephalides felis | reverse complement strand
TTTAAGTCTTTCGTGATTCTTTCAAAAATTTTTGCAGAAAAAATATTTTCTTGATATATTTTTACAAAGAGAATAAAATTTGAATTTCGTATATATATATATATATTATATATATATATATATATATATATACAAAATAAAAATCCTTTACCATCTTACCTTAGATTTTTCTTTTTCCCTCAACCTCTCCAAAAAAGTATTGACATCACCAAATTTCGTCTTCAACAAATAGTTCATGATCAAAAATTTGAGCAACATGAAAGGTTTAACAAAATACAGCATAAAATTTAGCACAGAATACAAAAAATGCATCCAAAAATTTTTTGCAGCAAAAAGATCATTTGAAATCGAAGAACCAACAGCCAAAATCACCACCACATGATATTTAACAATCATTATTTTCAATTTTTTATAATTCGTAGGAGTAAAAGAATCTTGTTCGTATTTTTGCAAATCGTTTAGGATAGTAAAAAATTTTTGGCGGTTCCAAAATTCTATTATCACTAGGCTTATGTTTATAAAGTACCAAAATTGGTGTTGTACGTCCATTACCATTACTAGAAGTTGGGTTTTTATTTTTTCTTCGTGAGTTTTTTCTAGTAATTTGTATAGGAATAAGGGTGAGATTATTTGGAATAGTAATGCTAAAATTGTTTGGATTATTGATTGGATGTTGAAATAAAGTTCGCCTTTTTGGTTTATTTTATAAGGTGATATGCCCACAGGAATTCCGAATAAGTAAAGGAGACGTAGGTGTTTTATTAGTTTTCCACGTACAAGAATTGTTGACATTGTGGTAAAAAATAGAGTATTTTTAAAAAAAACTAACGAATTATTTAACTGAAATTAATCGAGTATTTTTTTGTATCACTTTTCTTCTGTTGCACGAAAGTCTTCAAATCTGAGCTGAGAAATATTCGATAAAATTTAAAGTTTTGTTTAAAGTTTTATCAAAACACATTCACTGCAATTTAAAATGTCTAAAAACTATTCACAAATTTATTAATATTATTATTACATTAATAAAGCAGAATTATTTAAAATTAAAAAACTCAATTTTTGTTAAAGAACTTAAATTATTGGAAGAGATATATTTAAAGTTTTTTATTTAAACTCTAGTTACAAATTCATTTATATTAGGTTGTCAAGTATCTCCCTTCCGCTTTTTTATATATATATATATATATATATATATATATATATATATATATATAAAGCGGAAGGGAGATATTTGACAACCTAATATTAACATCAAGTTTTTGAAACAGAATTGTTTTGAAAGAATTGTTTAAAGTGGAAAGACTCAATTTTTGTTCTTGAACTTTTTACTAAAATTTTAGTTTTTTTTTTAAGTTTACCAAAAGATTTTTATTTAAAGCTGCAACACTTTACATTATATTTTTTTATAAATTTTTATTTAAATTTTACTAAAATGTAAAATGTGAAAATCTATTAACAAATTTAATATTTTTTTTTATTAATTGACAAAATATCCCAAAAAATATTCAAAAGATTTTGGTTTTGTTTTAAGTTTTATTAAAACTTTGACTATTATCTCAAATTTATTAACACCTTACTAACACTTCAAATATTTATTTCATTTATAAAAAAATCATCAAATTATATTATTATTAAATTATTAGAACAAGAAAGAAATTGTGAGTAATTTTTCCATTTTTTTTTTTTTTTTGAAATCAACGATTTTAAGCATTTTATGTAAGTTTATTGTTTATTAAAATAATATTCATAATATCTCAATCTTTAAACATATTCATTACATATTTATTAATAAAATGAATATTAATCAAGCAAGTAATTAAAGTTTTTTGAAAATTCTATTCTACATATTATTGCACTTTCATTAAAATTTAGAATGTTCAAAACTTTTAATTTATTTATTTTATTTACAATTATTTTTTATTAGATTCTTATTATTTTTTGACTATTTCTAAAACATATTTTATATTTTTATTTGTGTAACGTTTACTAATTTTATGTAATAAATTCATCGTATAAGATATTTAAATTGCATTTTTTTTAGAAAATGTGTTTTTTTACTGAAATTTTAGTTTATCTATAAACAAATTTATTACATATTTATAAAAAAAAATCATGCAAGTTATAGATCTTTTTTTTTAATTTTATTCTACGCATTATTGCACTTCCATTAAAATTTAAAATGTACACGACTTATTAATTTTAATTATAGAAATAAATATTTTTATTAGATTCTAATTTTTGTTGATTTCTTATATTTTTAAAATATAATTTTTTTACACGTTTACTATTTTGTTTAATAACTTTGATTTGACTACAATTTTATATTTTTTTAATACTTTAATATTACTATTTATTAACATTTTGTACCAGAAAAATCTTAGGGCAACCCTCTTTTTTTAAATTTAGATATTCATTAAGATGTTTCAAGATAATTTTTACACTCAGCAAAAATTACAAAAGTTTTCTATATTTAAATTTTTTTAAGTAATTAATTTGCAGACATTTTTGCAAATTTTGTTTGTATATTAAAACATTAATTAGTTCTTTAACTTTTTAATATATAACATTTTATTTATTTAATTTATTATTATTCATGACTTATTTATTATTATTTTATTATTAGACCTATTAATAGTATTATTTACTTTAACATTTAACGATCTATTTATTATTTTTCATACTAACCTTCTCATATTATTTTTTTTTTTAATAAATTTATGTTAATTTGTAATATTTCTCTTATGTATTATTAAAAAGATATCGACACTATTATTATTAATTAACAATTATTAACTACTACTAATTCTAATATACGAATATTAGCAATTTTTTTATTAATTTTCCACTTGACTAGTTTAGCAAATGACAAAACGTGTAATTATTCTCTAAGTAAATTAATATTAATTATTGGAAGTAAAATAATATCAATGAGGGAAAAAGCTGTCTAATTACTTGAGTAATTACATAAATAAATTAGATGATAGACATAAACACAAAATAAATATGAAGAAGCACTCACATTATATATATATATATATATATATATATATATATATATATATATATATATATATATATATATATATTTAGGGTGGTCCTTAATATGGATGTTATCGAATATTTTTTATTCCAGGGGCACAAATGCTTCCAAAATGGTAAAAAAAAATTCTCTGAAAGTTTTAAGTCTTAATATTAACTTTTAGATAGTCCGCACTTCAAACAAAGATTCTTGGTTCTTCCTAAATACTCAGGATTTACATGTTTGCAAATATTTTTGGTCAATACTTTAAATAAAACTTTTTAAAATCGTTTTGTTGTATTTATAGACTCAACCATACTTTTTATAACATTATTAAGTATATTTTTTAACTATTTAATTAAACATTATCATCTACTTAACTGTTTTATTAATATTTTGCAGATGAGTTGAGGGAAAACACAAAAGTGGAGCCTACGATCCTACCTTGAGGAACTCTAGATTTCATGTTCTTGTGTCTTAGAAAATTATCACACAAGGTAAGTTATTTATTGTTTTTGCACTGAAATCTTTTAAAAATAATAAATTAAAAATAAATATTATGTATGTGTTAAGTCTATTTTTTTTAATTTAACTGGTCAAATATTTTTTTATAATATTTTTGGAGTTTTTTATGAATTTTATAAAACACGTATTATTTAGTATTTTGAATAAAATATTATAAATTAGTTATAGTTTAGTTGCCAATAACCGGCCAAGTTTCTCTAAATGTTTTTCATTATGTCAGTCATATAAAATAAATATCAAGGTGGTCCTTAATATGGATATTTTTGAATGCTTTTAAGTTGATAAAAAAACAATATCTGAAAGTTTTCGCTCTTAATTTAACTTTAAGATAGTCCGCAATTCACACAAAGTTTCTTGGTTCTTCCTGAGTAAATACTTATTTTATATAATATATCAAATTTTTGTTATAATTTTTTTATTTTGGATCAAAATAACCAAATACAGTGTAATACTCAAAATTTTGATTCACTTGTCGCTTTGTTATAAAATTCTAAAAAACAAATGGAATTTTACACATGTTATGTCCATAAGAAACTTTGGTTGGAGTGCGGACTATGTTAAAGTTAATATTAAGAGCTAAAATTTTCAGAGGATTTTTGTTTATCATTTTGAAAGCATCTAAACCCCTGGGAACAAAGAAATTCCTAAAAATCCATATCAAAAACCACCCTAATATAAATCTTCTCACCTTATACATAATTTTCCTTGATTTCTCCAACCAACAATTGATATCCTTAAACCTCTCTTCAACCATATAATTAATCGTGAAAAATTTCATCAACATAAACGGTTTCACACAATACATCGCAAAATTAATCAACAAACTCAAAAAATAAGACTTTACATTTTCACCCCTCAAAGCTACCACTATTTCACTTGCCATTGCAGAACACAAGAACAACAAAGCTGTTACATGGATTTTAATAATAAATTTTTGTAGTTGTTTATAATTAAATTTGACACTGAAATAATTTAGGTCTTTCATGTCATCGTAGGTTTGTAGGTTTTTTATAATTTTGACAATTTTTTTTCGGTTGCAATGTTCTAAAAACACTAAAAGTATGTTCATGAAGTACCAACATTTGTCTTGAACGTCCATCACAATTTGTAAGATCAAAGTTTTTTTTTCAATTGCACTTGCGTTTAAATAATTAATAACAATTATTGGAATTGTTATTAAATAAATTAATACAAATATAGAAACAAATGTACAAACTTTGTGGAAGTACAATTCGCCTTTTCGGTTTATTATATAAGGCGACAGGCCTACAGGTAAGTCTATTAGGTATATTAGGCGTAATGTTTTTGTTAAGGAACCGTTTGTTATTATTTTAGACATTTTTTTTTAAATTTAAAAATAAATATATATTTTTTTAATAAAATTATAATGTAGAATGATTTTTTTTAACCTGTGTTCTAAACGCAAACGTTGCTTGTGTAAGTTGTGTTGCGTTTTGCTAGGCGATAATTAAACAGGGTTCTGGTAGTAGTTTTGTTAACATTTTTTATAAAGTTGCTGAAAATGCTGAAAAATTTATTTTGCTGAATTTTTATTTTGTATTGATAGTAAAGAGTCCGTCAAATAACTTTACTTTATTGGCAGCAATTTAAAATTTTTTGCCAGCCATTTGAAAGTTAAACAGCTGTTTCAATGAAATTATTTTCAATTATTTACCAGAAGGATTGCACTTTTAAATAAAAAAGATTTAGATTGAAAAAATATTCAGTAGTATATATAAATATAGCATTTTCAAAAAAAAAAAAAAAGTTATCTGACGGTTCCTATACGTGTATGTAAATTTTATTGATTTTTTGTTAAGGCTTGGTGTTTTAACTGGGGGGTGTAAATTTAGAACAAATTTTCTTGATCTTGATTTAGTGTTTTTTGCATTCAACAGATGGTATATTGCTTTTTTTTAAATAACTCACTAATTACAATACACGTACTTTAAAAGGTAATTTTTTTTATAATTCATTGTTGTGATATTTTATTATATAACATTTTTTTGATTTAGTTGAAAAGATATTTTATATGCGTTTATTTTGTTCTCATTTCAAATCTTATCTAGAATTTGAACCTAGTGGTGAAAGTACGTGCTGCAGATGGTGGCGCACTCTATAGAATGCGGGAACAATTAAAATTTAAGTCCTGTCAAAGCCCTTGTGTTTGCAATTTATTTGTTCTATTAAAAATTAATAAAATAGTTTATCACTTGTTTATTTCTATAATGTTAAAATATTTTATTTAATTTAAATTTCAAATTATATAATTTATTATTACTTTTTTTTAACTTCCCGTAGGGTAAATTATAGCAATGGGCCGAAAATCGAAAACAAATTTTTTTGCATATCTTCATGTTTCAGAGGTTTCTGAACATTTTGGCATACCTCAGAATTAAATGATATGTATCTGTTTAGTGTGTCAGTAAGTTTTCGTCCACGATTTTGGGCGCACGGGTCAACCGAGTTTTTGAGAGAACGGAGTATCCGATTTGAATGATTCAAAAAACGTTCGATTTGTAATAATTGGGAAAAGTGGTGATTAGTGTTTAGCAAAGACGGGTTTAGTAGTTTTGGTGATAAGAAGCTGAATGTGCAAAAAATGACAGTTTTTGAGAGAAATAAGCATTCAATTTGTATGATTAAAAAACTTTCTGATTGTGTTGACGAAACGAACGAATGTTTTTGTTTTGTTTCATTTTTTTTTTTAATTTCCAAAAAATATTTTTTCAACTAAATTTTATTCTTCGAATATGTCATTATGGTTTGTTTGAAAAATAATAGTAGATGTATAAAAGTATTTTTTACAAGGACACTAATAATAATTTTGTTAAATTTGAGCTCAAAATAGTACAAAATCGTAGTTATTCTGCTAAAGTTTTGATTGTGAATATTTCAAAAATGAATATTTTGATGAATCGAATTAAGTATTTAGTGAATCCAAATTTTTGTCTTTTTGAATATTTGATAAACCTTCAAAAATAAAAATAGCTTTTGCCGAAAAATATGACAAGTGTCAGCATTTGCTTATCACTTTTGAATTAAAAAAATGAGAATTCTAATTCTTAATTTCTCATTTCATTTCTATCGATAATGATAAAAAAAATTACATTAATGATAAATAAAAAAATATTTTATGTATGCAAATTTAATTATGTCCACAATAAAATTTTAATTTTTGGATTATTTGATTTAATTTTATGTACACTAGCGCTCCATCTATTTTAGTCATCAGTTAATACAATATCAATTAAGGAAATTGACAATAAAATATACCAGTTAATTAAAAGGGTTTATTAAACGGAAATTGATGTAATAAAATAATTAGTATGGCTTTGGGCGAAAAAAATATTAGAAATGGAATATGTTTGTTAAGTAGTCGTGAAAAGCATTTTACATATCAAAAACGTATAAAAATAAATGACTTAATAAAAGTCATATTAAATACAACATTTATATGCAATTTTGACAACATTTATAAACTTTGGGTACAAAATATTATATTAAGGTGGTCCTTAATATGGATACTTTCGAATTTTTTGCCCCCAGGTGCTAAAATGCTTCCAAATTAATAAATAAAAAATCTCTGAAAGTTTTAGCTCTTAATATTAACTTTAAGATAGTCTGCACTCCATTTGCTTATTTTAATCATAAATAAAAAATTTACAACAAAAATTTGATGTATTTTGTAAAGTAAGTATTCACTTAGGAAGACGAACCAAGACACTTTGGTTGAAGTGCGGACTATTTTAAAGTTAATATTAAGACTTGAAATTTGCAGATAATATTTTTAATCAATTTGGAAGCATTTGAGTCCCTGGGAGCAAACAAATAATATATACGTATATATCTTACCTTGGTTTTTAGTTCCCTCGAACCTCCCAAAAACTGATTAACATCCTTAAATCGTTCCTGGATCACAAAATTAATAGTCAAAACCTTCAACAACATAATAGGGGTCACAAAATACAACATACAATTGGACAAAATACAAGAAACCAAAGTTTTCAAACTATCAACTGCCAAAACAACCCCTTCGCTCCACAAAACAAAAACAATCAAACCCAGTAAAAACAAATGACTAGAAACAATAAATCGTTTTAGGTTCCCATAATCCATTTTATCACTAAAACTGTTGGTAAATTTGACGTCATCATATTTCTGCAAATTTTGAAGAATGTTTTTGAACACTTTGCGGTTAAAAAATTCCAGGATAATCAAAAGTACATTTGATGAATACCAAAAATAATCACTTATATCCAGAACTAATTTTAGCAATCCTGATAAACTATAAATATTACCACAATCGAAACACATCAACATGTACCAGCTGATGAATAACTGGTATACCATGGCTAAAGATACCAGGAACACAGATTTTTTGGAAAAACTGAATTCTCCTTTTTTATTTATCTCATATGGCGACATGCCAATAGGTATTCCTAATAGGTACAACAAACGCAAGGTTTTTATTAAAGGACCTCGTAGTACGATTTCTGGCATTTTCAGACACTTTGTGGTGAAAGTTTTGGACGAATAATGATTAAATTATAATTATATTATTAGACCTTGATAAGTATTGATATTAATTTGATTATTTAACGGCAAGTTTCTGGTGTGATAGTAATTAATTATTTAGTAATTATAAATGTACACATTAATGTCCACAATAGATGCACGTGGAAGACGACATTGACCTTTTTTTATAAATTAATGAGGTTAAGATATTTGTTTCTAAATTTGAAGTTATACTTTTGATTCTACACACATAATGTTGTAAAGGCTCTAAATTTTAAAAGAATGTTCAGAATTTTTAGAATTTTATCTTGGCAATGTTTTAGAATAGATAGTCCAAAAATGTTCTAAACAGTCAGTAAATGTTTTAGGGTTAGATTTTGTGGAAATGTTTTAGACAGTCTGGCAAAGTTTTTGATAACATTAAGAAGTTTTTAATGCTTTAGATATGTCAACAATATTCTAGATAATCTAAAAATGATCTGAATAGTCTGAAAATGTTGTAGATGATCTGAAAATGTTATAGAAATTTGATGATCTATAATTGTTCTACATATTCTGAAAATGTTCTGGATAGTCCGACAATATTCTAAATAGCCTAGAAATATTTTGGGTACCATTAAAAAGTCTAAGAGAGTCTGAAACAATTCTATATAGCCCAAAAATGTTCTAGTTAATCTAAAAATATTCTGAATAGGCTAAAAATGTTGTAGATGGTCTAATTATCTGGATAGTCTGATAATATTCTGGATAGCTTAAAAATATTTTGGGTACTATTAAAAAGTTTAAAGTAGTCTGAAAATGTTCTAGATAGTCTGAAAATTTACTATATGGACTCAAAATGTACAAGAAAGTCTGGAAATTCGAGTTAGTCTCAAATTTCTAGATAATCTGTAAATAGCCTGAATATGTTCTGGATGGTCTGAAGAGGTTCTAGACAGTTTAAATTTTTTTATCTTAAAATTGTTTTTAGATAGTCTAAATATGTTCAAGGTAATTCAAAAATGTTGTATATTTTTGTAAAATGTTCTAGATATTTAGATTAAAATGTTCTACATATCTATATAGTTCAAAAGTGTTCTGGATAATCTGAAATCAATGTAAATAGTCTTGAAATGTTCTAGAGGTACTAAAAGTGTTCTGGTTTATCTAAACAGTCTGAAACAGATTTTAAAACATGTTTTCAGTAATCTTAAAATGTTCTATAAAGTCTGGAAATATTTTGGCTGATTTGAAAAGTTCTAGATTAGTCTCAAAATTCTAGATGATCTATAAATAGTCCGAATATGTTCTAGACAGTCTTAAAATTGTTTATTTAGTTTTAAAATGTCTAAAAACGTTATAGATAGTCTAAAAACGTTATAGATAGTTCGAAAATGTTCTAGAATGTTTTGAAACTGTTCTAGATAGTCTGAAATTAATGTAAAGAGTCTTAAAATATTTTAGAGATGTTCTAAAAATGTTCTGGATTATTTATAAATGTTTTAAAACAGTCTAAAAATGATTTCGGTTGTGGGAGTTGTAATTAATATTAAAGAGTAAACTCCCGACATATAAAAAAAATATAAATTTATTCACTATAAAAATATTTCGATATCAAAAATATACATGACATGTCCAATTCTTTTTACAAAACGAAACCAGCCTGCTTGACATCCCCACATAGCCTAAAATGTTCTATACAGTCTGGAAGTATTTTAACTAATATGCAAAGTTCTAGATAGCCTGAAATTAATTTGGATAGTTTGAAAATGTTCTGGATTGTATGAAATTGTTTCATATAGTCTAAAAATGTTCTAGATTGCATGAAAATATTTTATTGAAAAGAGTCTTAAAATGTTCTGGATAGTCTGAAAATGTTCTGGATAGTTTGAAAACGTTCTGAACAGTCTGAAAATGTTCTGAGTAGCATTAAACAGTCTGAAAAATGTTCTATATGGCCCAAAAATGTTTTAAATAATTTGAAAATATTCTAGATAGTCTGAAAATATTCTAGATAGCCTGAAAATATTCTAGATAGCCTGAAAATGTTCTAGATACTCTGAATATGTTTTAGATAGTCTGAAAATGTTCTGCATAGCTGTAATATATTGCTGTAATATATAAATGTTAAAAATTACATAAAAGCGTTGCAAATTGTATAAAAATGTCGCAAATTTCATTAAAACTTCCCAAATTGTACAAAAATGTCGCAACTTTTATTAAAACTTCCCAAATTGTACAAAAACGTCGCGAATCTTAAGAAAATGTTGCAAATCATAAGAAAAAGATGCAAATTGTATAAAAACGTTGCAAATCGTACGAAAATTATCTAGATACTCTTCAATTATCGCAATTTGTATTAAAATTTTGTAAGTTGTCTGGAAATTATAAATTTATCTAGAACAATCTCTAACACTGATGCATTTTTTTCGAGAAATATTGAAGAAAACTCGAACATCTTTCGTATCTTAATTTAAATTTGTAAATAATATATATATTGATACATTTTTCTATTGAAAATATTCTAGATAGTCTAAAAAAAAATGAAGATGATCTTAAAATATTTTACATAATCTGAAAATGTCTTTAATAGTCTGATAATGTCCTGAGTATTTTAAAAGTGATCTAGTTAATCTGAAAATATTTTGTAGGGTCAGAACATCTTCTGGATAGTGATAAAATGTTCTAGATTTTAGAGAAATTAAAAATAGTATGTATAAAAAAGCTATTAATTAATAAAGCAGTATTAAGAAAATTAACAAGTCTTGAAGAAACAACACTAGTTATCGAAATGTTAATTTCCGCATCATTTTCACATTAGTAAAAGTATAACTTCATGCACGTACTATCAATTTTTTGTGTAACGTATATATCCAATAGTAATTATTATCATAACTAAGTTAAATTTTAAATTAGTAGTTCAAATTCAAAATTAATCAAAATTATTTTCATTGATCATGATAATCCTGAATCTTTGAAGGCCACATTCAATTTCTATATTTAATTTTCGACACTCGAATGTGCATGATGCCCTGGTAGTTAAGAGAGCTTGCCATTGCAATAATACTTCCTAATCTTATCTTAATACACCAAACAATATATAAAAACGAATGTTGTAACGAAATCACATTGAGCACAAATTTGAGCAGACGAAATACCAGGGTAACAGACGCTATTTTTGTACATACTTGAAAAATTTCATACAAAAAGAGAATTTTTTACACTAATATAGATTTGGTTTGGTGTGGTAATACAAGTACATATTATTTTTTGTTATAATAATTATTATAAATAACAAAATTTTATAAATGGCAAAAATATTAATACACTTACTTGGTGTAAGTGACATTCTGCCATAAGGCTAGTTGCATGAACTTCCTGATTCTACTACTAGTAGTAGAACGTGATAGACTACTACTAACTACTAGTCTTTATAAATATTTATGTATATTAATTTTTGTCAAGTCAGCTCTATTAGACAAATTCTAATAATAAAATCGTCAAATATGAATGAATGGACCATTGGGTTACCATCTAAAAATTCGGAGTTTCAGCCCAAAAGCTTATAGGACCTAAGATTCTGATTGTTGTTAAGATATGAGAAAATAATAATAATAATAATAATTTTTGTCAATAATAGTTTTTTCCAAAAAGTTGTCAAGTATTTCCTGAGTAGTTGTCAGTAATTTTTTGTTTCTTGGTCAAATATTTGACGATTGTTAATTTTATCATTTATTTCAATTTTGGTGCATGATGCCCTGGTAGTCTGCCGATTATTTTCCGCACAATGTTTTATTCGTACAGCATTCATTCATTTTGTGGTAACTATACGATTCATAACATTTATATGTTAACATGTTAACATAGCAGCAAAACTCGATCTTAAAGGTCCCCGAAATATTAGGAGACCATGCACAAAAAGGCTATAAGAAATAATTTATATTTGATATATACTGTAACTATGGATTGGTAACTTTTATCATTATATATATTTTTTTATAACAATCATTCATAATTTTTGAAGTAAAACTTCTGTAGGCGCGATATGGGTGTAAAAATTTCTTTAGGCTACACGGGTGTAAATCCGTACAAATGCAACGAAAACGCCAACGTGAAGTTGAACACTACGACGCCGTAAGCGCTGATGTCGCGAGTATCCCGTCATGTCATGCGTAAGTCGAGCGCTAAACCCTATATGAACTTGCATTAATGAATCACGTTTTTTATGTTATGTCCTCATGGAATAAGACTTTTCTTAGAGAATAAATGTATCATGGAATATAATAAATTTATACTGAATCTCGTTGAAGACAAAATAATATCTACTGCCACGGATATTTATTTAGGTTGCCATGCGACAGATCAACAATCATACATTCGTCAGCAGTTTCACAAAAATCGGTTATTGATACCGGGGCTTTGCCGTATGAAATAATTTTAGTTCTGAATAAATTTCACATAATAACAACTAATATCGATGTAAGTGATGGCTTAGCTAATGGTTGTGTAGGAAAATTAGTGTACATAGAACGTGGCGATAATGATGAACTTCTACGTTTATGGTTTGAATTTCCTGGTAAGATAGGTAACAAAATTAGGAAGAAAGCTGCACATTATATTCAAACTCCTAATATCAGTAGGACAGCTGTGCCGATTCTCAGGAGATCTTCATCTATTCCAATGAATAGAAATAAAACCATATTTGCCAAAAGAAATCATTTTCCTTTAGTGTCTGCTTGTGCACTCACAATACACAAATCACAAGGTGGTACTTTTGATGAAATTGTATATGAATACAATAAAACACATAATCAGCAGCTTCTATATGTTGCATTATCACGAGTTACCAGCATTAATGGATTGTTCATCATTTCTAAAAACAACGACAAAAAAATTTATCATGGAAGAAAAAGGCCAGCAGGATTAATGGACTTACAAACTGAATTCCAAAGACTTTCAACTTGTAGATTAATAACACAAGAAGAAAAATTGAGTGAGATCATAAGTATGAACGACATTTCATTGTTTTCCTTTAACTGCCAAAGTTTACGAGCTCATTTGCCTGATAAAGTGCTACAACGTTGTACGTTTTTGTTATTTTCGGAAACTTGGATTAATAATGAAGAACGAATTGATATTCAGAACTATTACTGCGTTACTCAATACAAACGATCAAACTCAAGAGCAGGTGGTGTAGCTGTCTATCATTCATGTTCAGATACTCTTCATAATGCCACTTCTATGCAGTTTCTTGCGCCAACAATATTACTGGATATTCCTAATGAAATTACACAAGTAGGTGATATTGCAGTTGTCCGCTGTGTGAACACTCAGAATCAAACATTAATTATAGTCGTCCTTTACATTTCTCCCAATAAAAACGTATCAAATATTATTAAATTTCTTCATTAGCAGTTACTTCATTTTTCTAATGAGGGTGCAAAACTTTTAAATACTAATCACAACGATATACCATTAATTATTGCTGGAGATTTCAATGTCAATTTTCGTTCAGAAGAATCTCAACCATTAATTGATTTTTTAAATAATAAATTTAATTTAACAATGAATAATTCTCCATTTGAATCAACCACAAGATATGGCACGACTATTGATGCAGTTTTCTCAAGAAATGTACATAGTTTACAAAGCAAAATTTATGTCTCTCATTTCAGTTATCACAAACCTATTATATCATATATGAAATATGATAGCAATTAATCTATCGCTGTTGTTTTAAACTGTGTTATTGATGTTATGTGATTATTAATAGATGATTTTTAAAATTCAAATATGTTTTCTTTTATTTTTATCTTAATTGCCTACTTATACAATATTAAAAGTTTTTACTTCAATCGCGTGTGATCCTTACGCGCACTCTTTTTTTTATAACAATATATTTTTTTTATAATCTGTCTATAAATAGACATTAAGTAATTGATTTGGAAATTAACATTGCCATTTTCTAGAAGAAATACTCAATGGTTTACCTTGTATTTTTGTACTGCATTCTAATGTATATTTTATCTTATTTTACAAAAATATTTATCTATTTATGTTTGTGTGGAGTATTTATTTTATAAACTAGTAAAAAGTTTATTAGTAGTTTATAACTAGTTATAAGTAGCTTTACGCCTTACCTAAGGCAAATTGCAGGAACTTCCTGCACTGTAATTAATTATTAGAGGTGTAAATTTAAATCAATAGAACAAGTAAAACAAGTTGATCTCCAACCATTGTTTCAAATATTCTCAAATATTTATTTATACTAAAAAACGATTTTTTTTTCAATTTCAAAAAGATATTTCAATATATTGAAGTGTAATTTACTTAAACGCACATTACATATATTTTGTTTGTTTAAAATGTATAAGTTTATTATTCATGTGTATAGTATTATTCTCTTACAATTTTTGTGAATATTGTAATACGTTTTATACTAGTAATCAGTATAAATAATATATGGGCAAAAAAAAATAAAAATATCTCATTTCAATTATTATATGAATTATGATTAAGTTAAGATTATTATAAATACGATTAGATTGAAGACCTTATACGATTAGAATGAATGATATCCTTTCCTTATCTCATAATTCTAAAAAAAATATTAGATTTTATCAAATATTATAGATTAGATTATTAGATTTTATCATATTTTATTGAATCTTTAAATTTTGTAGATTTATCGCTACAAAAGCTATCCTTATTTTTATTATGAAAATAACTTAAATTAAATCATTTAAATACTAAAGTATTTTTAACTTCCCGTAGGGCAAGTTATAGTAATCGCAAAAAATCGAAAATGAAAATTTTTGCATTTCTCGACGTTTCAAAGGTTTCTGAAGATTTTGGCATACCTTAGAAAAAATGGATGTATGTGTGTGTGTATGTATGTGCGGATACAAATTTTCGTCGACGATTTCGGGAACACCGATCAACCGATTTGAATAATTCAAAAAACATTCGATTTGTATTGATAAGGAGACGTGCTGATTAGTTTTTGGCAAAGGCAGGTCTAGCCGTTCGGAAGATACGGGGCAAAAAGTGGCGAAAATAGTAACTCAGTTTTTAAGAGAACGGAGCGTCCGATTTTAATAATTCAAAAAACATTTTACTTGTAATGACAAGGTGAAGAACCTATCATTATACCTATCATAAAGGCAGGTCTAGCGGTTTCGGAGATCTAATGAAAAAAGTAAAAAAAAATGCCATTTGGCGGTCAAAAATGATCATTAGACATATACACATCAAATTATCAGAGATTTTAACAATAAGTATAATTTTGGTTTACATTCCTATGGGTTCCGTACCAATGTTTACGCGTTAAACGTCGACGCGGCGCTTACGCGGTTTGATATTTCGTCTTTATGCAGTTAAAGCAGTACGATTGCTTTGAAAAAAAAGTTTAGATCTTTCAAAATATGTCAAAATAAAGAAAACATTTTTTTTACAAAAAAAAAAATAAAAAAAAAAATTAAAAAAAAAAAAAAATTTTTTTAAAAAGTAATTTTTTGTCCAATTGTTTGTCAAAAATCTTATTTTTTTCGAAGTAAATTTTCTTCAAAAATGTTAATCGTTTTTAAAAAAATAATAATTTTTGGTACGGGAAATTCCAGCAATTTGCCTTAAGGCAGGATGCCTTAATTGCCTTAAGACAGAATTCCACTTACAGCAAGTTAATTCATTTTTCGATACGAGAAGTTACACAATTTGTCTTAAGGCACGATGCCATGCGCCCTACTATTTTAAATCGTAATATATATATATATATATATATATATATATATATAATATATTTTTCCTTTAACACATGTTGTAACAAAATCACATTGGCACAACATTCAGCAGACGAACTACCAGGGTAACAGACGCAAAAATTTTATAAAAATGTTTAAGGTATTTTAGAAATTTTAATAATTGGTACGGAAAGTTGCGTATTTGTATAGAATTGCTAGTTTTGGATGTTGATAGTTTTTGACCTTGTCTAAACTATGTCCTTTTTGTCCTTTTTGGTACCTGGAGGGTCCCTTTAGTCGTCGATTTGAGAAGCCAGCTTGCTTCTCACATCGTTGTCAAATTAAAACAATTTCAATACGATGTTGTCAAATGTATAGAACATATATAACGATAGTATAGAATATATCATATTTTATTCTTATATCTTTTATATTTTTTTATAAATTACAATCTGTCTATATAGAAAGATATTGAGTAATTAATTTGGCAAAATACATAGAATTTTAAAATGAACACCCAGTGATTCACCTTTTATTAATGTACTAAATTATGTCTAAATTAAATTTTGGTATTAATATAGAATATAAAAATAATATTTGCAGGTATCTAAATGGTCTAAGGCCTATAAAAAAAGTAAAATCATAGAGGACACTGATAGTAAGTCTCGTTATATGTTCACAGTTAAGGATATTATTATTAATTATTAGTAATGAAGAAATTATTAATTATGAAGTAATTACTAAAGTAAGTAATTTTGCTAAACAAATCTTGTAGGTGCAGGTTTAATGCTTCATTTATATTTATATTAATATTACGCTTTTTTACTAATTATGAAGTAATTTCTAAAGTAAGTAATTTCTTATAAATAATTGTAGGTTCGATATTTTTTATACTAATTACGCAATGCTTGATTTATTTTAATTTTACGCCTTTTTTACTAATTATGAAATGATTCTTGAAGTAAGTAATTTCTGGTAAATAAATGTAGGTTCGATAAATTTTTAGACTTCTTACGCTATGGTTGATTCTAATTTGATTCCAATTTTACGCTCTTTTTACTTCTCTAAATATTATTATAATAAAATATTGTATATAAGTAGCATTCATAACATCAACTAATTCAGCCATATATAAAAATTTAATAAAAATTGGCTAAATCTTCGAAATATTTCTCTACAAAGACTGGAAATAAAATATCATTTTCATTTTAAGGCAGGTTGTAACAAAATCACATTGAATACAAAATTCAGCAGACGGTAATACCAGGGTAACAGACGCAAAAATTAGTTTTTGAGAAATTTTATACATAAAATTCGTGGTTAAAATTATTTATGAACTAGTTGTGCATGGCATCATAGCCTTAAGGCAAATTGCTGGAACTTCTCGTACCAAAAAAAAATGTTTTTTTCAAAAAAGTGAAGTCATTACATAGTCAAGTTATATTTGCTTACAAAAGACATGGCATTTGTAAGCAACGAAATTTTTGATATATGTATTTGTTAATTCGTCATTTTGTTGTAAAGATTCTTTTATAAATTAACACAATTCCTCACTTCGAATAAATTTAATTTTTGAGAATTTAGAAATTCTTGAAAAAAAATTGACTTTTTTAAAAAATTGTTTTTTTTAATATTTCGAAATCTTTAATTTATTTCAATTTAATGCTCATTTCTCTTCCCTAAATATTATTATATAATAATATTACATCGTATATAAGTAAAGCATGTCTGGCACAGGAAATAGTATAAAAAATTAGATTTACGTACAAAAATTTGCTAAAATTTGACTAAATATTTGTAATAGTACATATTTCTCTATAAAATCTACGTTTTATGCTCACTGTAAAAATAAAATATAATTTTTCCTATAAAATTCCTATAAGAACACGTGTTGTAACAAAATCACATTGAACACAAAATTCAGCAGACAGTAATACCAGGGCCACAGACGCAAAAATTTGTTTTTGAGAAACTTTTCACTATAAAATTCGTTGTTAAAATTATTTATGAACTAGTTTAGAAAGAAATTGCTGGAACTTCCCGTACCACAAATTAAAATTATTAAAAAAGATTTAAATTTTTTTTACAAACTTTAGAAACAAGGCTATCAAGTCAGCCTTGACATTGTAGTACAACAAAATATGATGTCATGACATTTTTATATTTTTGTAAGCAACGAAGTTTTTAATTTATTTGTTATCTCATTTTTTTGTTGTAAAGAGTCTATTATAAATTACCACAACTCTACACTTTGAAAAAAATTGATTTTTGAGAATTTTGGAATTTTTGAAAAAAAATTGACTTTTTTGAAAAAAATATATTCTTTGTATATTTGAAAATCATTGATTTATTTTAATTTAATGCTTTTTTTCTTCTCTAAATTATTATTATCAGTAAAACATGTCACTCAGAGGAAATAGTAGAAAAAAAAATAGATTTATGTAAAATTTCATGAAATTTGTAGATCAATTAGTAGGAAAAAATTAAAATGACCTAAAGTTTGATCAAATTTGATTTGATTTTTGAAATAGTATCTCTCTACAAAACGTTTACGTTTGTTCTTACTATGAAAATAAAATATTAATATTCATTTTAAGAATAGGAGGAGAACAAAATATTATGTCATGACATTTTGATATTCTTGTAAGCAACGAAATTTTTAATATATTTGTTATATCATCATTTTGTTGTAAAAAGACTTCTATAAATTAACACAATACCACACTTTGAAAAAATTAGCTTTATTAGAATTTTGAAATTTTTGAAAAAAAAATTAGATTTTTTGTATATTTCTCAATCCTTGATTTATTTTAATTTTACGCTCTTTTAAAACTAAAATTATTATAATAAAAAATCACATATAAGTAACATGTACAAAACATTTTAAATAGTAGAAAAAAATTAGATTCACGTAAAATATGATAAAATTTGACTAAATGTTTGTAATAGTACATATTTCTCTACAAAATCCACGTTTTATGCTCACTGTAAAAATAAAATATAATTTTTCCTATAAGAATAACACATGTTGCACCAAAATCACATCGAACACAAAATTCAGCAGACTGTTATACCAGGGTCACAGACGCAAAAATTTGTTTTTGAGAAGCTTTTTACTATGAAATTCGTGGTTAAAATTATTTATGAACTAGCTGTACGTGTAATTGTGCCTTAAGGCAAATTGCTCGAACTTCCCATACCAAAAATTAATTTTAAAAAATCAATTTTTTTTCAAAATTTTTGTGGCGATCATCAAGTCAGCCTTGATGACTTGATCGCCTTGATGACTTGGAGGAGAACAAAACGAAATTTTTAATATATGTGTTATTTCGTATTTTTGTTGTAAGGGTCTTTTATAAATTAGCAAACATTTAAATTCCACATTTAAATAAAATTAGATTTTTGAAAATTTTTGTATTTTTTGAAAAAAATGACTGTTTTGAAAAAAATATATATTTGGAAACCCTTGATTTATTTTAACTTAAAACACCTTTTTTCTCTAAATATTATTACATGATAATATAACATCGCTTATAGGAAATAGTGACAAAAATAGATTTACGTCAAATTTTATCAAATTTGTAGTTCAAATAGTAAAAATAAATTAAATTCACGTAAAATTTTATCAAATTTGAAATACTATTTACAAATTGTGCGTTTATGCCTACTATATAATCTCTACAAAATATGCGTTTATTTATGCCTACTGTGGAAATAGAATAATAATATAATTTTTCCTATAAGAATAACATATGTTGCACTAAAATCACATTGAGCACAAAATTCAGCAGACAGTAATACCAGGGTCACAGACGCAAAAATTTATTTTTGAGAAACTGTTCACTATAAAATTCGCGGTTAAAATTATTTATGAACTAGTTGCGCATTGCATCTTGCCTTAAAGCAAATTGCTGGAACTTCCCGTATCAAAAATTAAAAACTTAAAAATGATTAATTTTTTTTTAACTTTTGTGGCGATCAAGTCAGCCTTGTGACATTGGAGGAGAACAAAACTTTGTCATATGACATTTTGATATTTTTCTAGCATTGAAATCTTTAATAT
This sequence comes from Ctenocephalides felis, assembly GCF_003426905.1. Taxonomy (NCBI): domain Eukaryota; kingdom Metazoa; phylum Arthropoda; class Insecta; order Siphonaptera; family Pulicidae; genus Ctenocephalides; species Ctenocephalides felis. The sequence continues at coordinate 73,660,072 of NW_020537324.1, read as the reverse complement.
TTGGTATATTTACCAATGAAACGCTTATGATAATTTATAATAATGGTTTATTAACAGTTTATGTACAGAGATATCCTATCGCGACAACTAACCAGGACCGACTGCCTTTTGAGCAATCTGTACGCACCATCCGGCACGACTCTTACGATGGCGACGTTGCCGTTTGCCTACAAATATATTTGTTAAATCAGTTGCGAATTCTACATTGAGAATTTTGAAAATGTTGAAAAAAAATGGCTTATTTGAAAAATTTGTTTTTTTAAATATGTATTTCGAAATCTTTTCGAAATCCCGCCGACTAAAAGTGAATTTTTTCATACTCATATTTTGGTGACAAACGATTCAGAATGACTTGAAACGTAATAATATAAACTTAGCAAATCTGATTTTCTGGCCAACATGAACTTCGGAAAAATGGAAAAATTTAAAAAATAAGTTAAACCTAAAAATCACATTTTTTAATATCTAAACCAAAATCTGTAAATCAACTTGGTCTACTCATTTTTAGTTTAACATTAATTTAATTTTACATTAATTGAGAATTTTGAAAATTTTGATAGAAATGACTTTTTTGATTTTTTTTTTAATATTTCTAAATCCTTGATTTATTTTAATTTTCTCATTGCTCATTTCTCTTCTCTAAATATTATTATATAATGATGTTACATAGCATATAGGTAAAGCATGTCACGCACAGAAAAAATTAAATTTACGTAAAATTTGATCAAATTTGACTGAATTTTTGAAATAATATTACTCTACAAAATATGCGTTTATGCTCACTTCGGAAATAAAATATTAATACAATTTTTCCTATAAGAATGTCCTATAAGGTTCCTGTAAGAACACATGTTGCACCAAAATCACATCGAACACAAAATTCAGCAGACTGTAATACCAGGGCCACAGACGCAAAAACTGATTTTTGAGAAACTTTTTACTACAAAATTTGTGGTTATTTATTAACTAGTTGTGCATAGCAAAGTGCCTTCAGGCAAATTTCTGGAACTTTCCGTACCAAAAATTAAAGTTTTTAAAATAGTCGAATTATTTCATAGTCATTTGTAGACAATGAAATTTTTAATATATGTATTTGTTATTTCGTCTTTTTGTTGTAAAGAGTCTTTTATAAATTAACACATTGCCAAACTTTGAAAAAATTAGATTGAGAATCTTGAATTTTTTTAAAGAAAATGACTTGATAAATTTGATTTTTTGTATATTTGAAAATCCTTGATTTATTTTAATTTTACTCTCTTTTTACTTCTCTAAATATTATTATAATAAAAAATCACATATAAGTAACATGTACAAAACATTATAAATAGTAGAAAAAAATTAGATGCACGTACAATTTGATAAAATTTGACTAAATGTTTGTAATAGTATATATTTTCGAACAAAATCTACATTATGCTCACTGTGAAAATAAAATATAATTTTTCCTATAAGGAAGTATTCATATTTCCTATAAGATATCACATGTTGTAACAAAATCACATTGAACACAAAATTCAGCAGACGATCTACCAGGGTCACAGACGCACGTTTATGAGAAACTTTTCACTATAAAATTCGTTGTTAAAATTATTTATGAACTAAGTTTTGCATTGCATCGTGCCTTAAGACAAATTTCTGGAACTTCCGTAACAAAAAAAAATTTTTTTTTTTAAATTCTATTTTTTTCTTATAACTTTTGTGGCGATCGAGTCGGCTTTGACATTGAAAAAGAATAAAACATTATGGGGTTTATTCCCATAAAGGTAATTTTGATTTTATATTGAAACTCACTTTGTAAATTAATAATTTATTTCACTTATTAGCAAGATTCTATAATATTATTTTGGTTTAATTTTGACTACTTTCGCTCGTCAAGAGGGTACTTAGCTATATCGATTCTCGTAACTTACTGAAAATTATACCTAATATTTTTGGATAAATGCGTTTTATTGCCCTGTATGAAGCGAACAGCTTTGTGCTTGTGCGATGTTGCATTTTTTGTACATTGGAGCAGCAATTCGCTCCATATATCAATAAGAAATAAAGCAAAACAAATAAAAACTAGCTGCAAGTGGAATTCTGTCTTAAGGCAATTAAGGCATCATTCTATCATAAATCATTTGTTTTGAAATATTTTGGAAATTCTGAACTTTTTTCAAAGCAATCGTACTGCTTTAACTGCATAAAGACGAAATATCGAAGCGCGTAAGCGCCGCGTTGCCGTCTAACGGATAAACACTGGTACGGAACCCATAGCAATGTAAACAAAATTTATACTTATTGTTAAAATCTCTATAAAATATCTGATAATTTGATGTGCATATGTCTGTCCGCTAGACCTGCCTTCATGAAAATTTTACTAATTCTTCATCTTGTCAATACAAGTAAAATGTTTTTTGAATTATTCAAATCGGACGCTCCGTTCTCTTAAAAACTGAGTTACCGTTTTTGTCACTTTTTGCCCCGTATCTTTGGAACGGCTAGACCTGCCTTCACCGAAAACTAATCAGCACGTCTCCTTATCAATACGAATCGAATGTTTTTTGAATTATTCAAATTGGCTGATCCGTGTTCCCGAAATTGTCGACGAAAATTTGTATCCGCACACACACACATACACGCACATACACATACACACATACATACATCAATTTTTTTTTAGGTATGCCAAAATGTTCAGAAACCTCTGAAACGTAAAGATATATAAAAATTTTCATTTTTTCAAAAGTTAAAAAATAAGGTTTATGTAAAATTTGATAAAGTTTGATAAAATTTGATTGAATCTTGGAACAACTTTTATTTCTCAATAAAATCTGCGTTTATTATGTTTTCTGTGAAAATAAAATATAATTAAATAAAATAAAATATAATTTTACCTATAAGAATAACACATGTTGTAACAAAATCACGTTGAACACAAAATTCAGCAGACAGTAACACTAGGGCCACAGACGCGAAAATTTGTTTTTGAGAAACTTTTCACTATAAAATTTATGGTTAAAATTATTTATGAACTAGTTGTGTATGGCATTGTGCCTTAAGACAAATTGCTGGAACTTTCCGTACCAAAAATTAATTTGTTTAAAATAGATTCTAAGTTTTTCTCAAAACTCCTGTGACCATCAAGTCACCCTTGACATTGAAGGAGACATTATGTCATGACATTTTTATATATTTGTAAGTAATAAAATGTTTAATATATTTGTTATATCACTTGTAAAGAGTCTTTTAAAATTAACACAATTCCACATTAAGAATTTTGTTTTTTTTAATTAGATTTTTTTATATTTTGAAATTCTTGATTTATTTTAATTTAATGCTCCTTTTTCTTCTCTAAATATTATTATAATATAAAATCACATAAAAGTAACATGTCATACATAAAGTAGAATAATATTAGATTCACGTAAAATTTGCTAAAACTTGATTGAATCTTCGAAATAATATTACTCTACAAAATATGCGTTTTTGCTTACTGTGGAAATAAAATAACAATATAATTTTTTCTATAAGATTTCCTATAAGAACGCATGTTGTAACAAAATCACATTGAGCACAAAATTCAGCAGACTGTAATACCAGGGCCACAGACGCAAAAATTTGTTTTTGAAAAATTTTATACATAAAATTCGTGGTTAATTAAAATTATGTATGATCTATTTTTGCATTAAGGCAAATTTCGTTATCAAAAACTAAAATTTAAAAAATTAGAAATTTCGAAATTTTCAATATATTTGTTATTTTGTATTATTATGGTAAAGAGTCATTTATTAATAACACAATCCCACACTTTGAAAAAAATAGATTTTTGAGAGTTCTGAAATTTTTGAAAATAAATTCAGTTTTTTGAAAAAAATTGATTTTTTTTTATTTAGAAATCCTTGATTTATTTTAATATCACGCTCTTTTTACTTCTCTAAATATTATTATAATATGAAATTGCATAGAAAAAACATATATTAATAAGAAATTAAAAAATCAGGTTTATGTAAATTTTGATAAAATTTGACCGAATCTTCGAAAAGTATTTCTCTACATGATATGGATTTATGTCTACTGTGGAAATAAAATAAAATACAATTTTTCCTATAAGATTCCTATGTTTTGCATGTCGTATGTTACATGTTGCACCAAAATCACATTGAACACAACATTCAGCAGACGATCTACCAGGGTATCAGACGCAAAATTTTGTTTCTGAGAAACTTTTCACTACAAAATTCGTGGTTAAATATATTTATGAACAAGTTGTGGCAAACTATTCAGAATGACTTGAAACATCTTTCACTCAAAAGCTTTTAAATTTTTGAAATCGGTTCAGACGTTTTTTGAGAACACGCAGACTAAAAGTAATTTTTTTTATACATAAATTTTGGCGGCAAACGATTCAGAATGACTTGAAACGTCTATCATACAAGAACTTGAAATAAAATATTTGAAATCGGTTCAGACGTTTTTTTGGACGCTGACTAAAAGTAAAGTGTTTTATACATACATTTTGGTGACAAATGATTCAGAATGACTTGAAACATCTATCATTAAAGAACTTTTAAGTTTTTGAAATTGGTTCAGATGTTCTTTAAGAAAACGCCGACTACAAGTAAATTTTTTATGCATATATTTTGGTGACAAACGATTCAGAATGATTAGAAACGTTTATCATTCAAGATCTTTTAAATTTTTGAAATCGATTCAGACATTCTTTGAAAACAC
>NW_020537324.1:73631273-73654359 GCF_003426905.1 Ctenocephalides felis | reverse complement strand
TGCCAACATCGAAAATGTTGTGGTAAAATACCACGAATAATCTCGAATTTCGGATACCATTTTTAGTAATCCTGTGGTTTTTAAAGAGTTTCCGCAATCCAAACAAGATGTGTAATATAGTATTAAAATGTTATAAACAACTGCCAAAATAAATTGTAATATGATCTTTTGTTTATGAAAAGTTCACCTTTTTTGTTTATCATATATAGGGATAGTCCTAAAGGGATTCCTAAGAGGTTACTTGGACGTAGGGATTTTATTAGGAGGCCTTTTGTTAAAATTTTAGGCATTTTTAACAGATCAGGGTGTTTGTTTTGAATTTAAACAAATAGTAAAAATAAATACTTATTCTTTAAATTATGGCTGATTAAAACTTTTGCTGCATTTTTTATAGAAAGTGTATAATAGTAGTTTATAATTTTGTTTATTATTTACACAGTGATTTGATAATTTAGTAGAAGTCTTTTGATTAGTTCTAATACTTATAATTTCTACACATAAAAGTTAATTTTATTTCAAAATTTTGTTAATGATTTTAGAATTTTTTATGATATTTTATAAGTTTAATTAATAGATTTTACAAGTTTTCAAGTAGTTTTGATCTCAACTATTCCACAAAATTGTTAATTGTATTAAATTAAAATTCTTGTCTCCATTTAAGATTTTAATGACCTTTCAATTATTTTTAACGGTTTTAATTAAATAATTACTAGTTTATAAATGTAACCTGATAGCTTTCTAATGTTAACGACTATGAGTTTATAAAAATTAATGTAATTGACTAATTCAAATTAATAATTAATATGGTGATTCACGAAATTGGATTCATTAGTAATTGATTATATCTTATTTATTTTCAATATAATTGAATTATGTAATAGAAATTAAGTTATTATGAAATATACATTTTAGGTACATTTTCCTAAAGGTAAACATTAAATTCATGTTTTTGCTATAAAATTGGACTAATTACATTTTTTGACGTTATGAGTCATTTTGGATCGCTTGACACACAAATTAAGCAAATTTAGACAAAGGTTTGTGTCTGTGTAAAAGTGAATACATATTTTGCTTATCGATTAGTTAAAGTAAATTATTGCAAGAACTTTGATAACATGAAATTATAGAAATGCATATCTTTTACGCACTTTTGATAATTTTCAAAATTATGCAAATGCAATTTTATATCATTAATAAAACTCAAGTCAGACATTGGTTTTCATAGAGTAAAAATAATGTTCAAGTCTGATTATCTTAAACCAACTTACTCGAAAACGTAGTTTACGTTTTCTTAAAAAAATGACTTGGTAATTTTGTTTTTTAACTTCCCGTAGAGTAAGTTATTGTAATGGGCCGAAAATCAAAATTAAAATTTTTTACATTTCTCGACGTTTTGAAGGTTTCTGTCTGAACATTTTGGCATACCTAAAAAAAATGGATGTGTGTGTGTGTGTGTATGTATGGATACAATTTTTCGGTCACGGAGCAAATAGTGCAGAAAATAGAAATCGAGTTTTTAAGAGAACGGAGCATTCGATTTGAATGATCTAAAAAACATTTAATTGGTAATGATTGGGAGAAGTGTTTATAGTTTTTGGCAAAGGCAGGCCCAGCCATTTCGAAGATACGGAGCTAAATGTGCAAAAAATGGCAGTTTTTGAGTGAACTAAGCGTCCGATTTAAATGATTCAAAGAACTTTCTGCTTGCCTTAACAAAAATAATTGATTTTGAAAAAAAAAATTGTTTCGTTTTTTTTTCATTTTTTTGTTTTTCAAAAGAATTTTTTTTGTATATCGAAAATAATTCAGATTTTATTTTTAATTCTGACTAAAGTTTCAATATACTTTAAACAAATAATTTTAACTTTGCAATTCAGTTTATATAATTCTTATAAATATTAGACCATGTTACAATATTTATAATAATCTATATGAAAACATTTAAAATTCTTCGAACATTCCGTTACGGTACGGGAAGTTCCAGCAATTTGCTTTAAGACACGATGCCATACACACCACTAGTTTAAGAATGAAACCGAAAATGATTTAATTAAAAGTCCAATTTCAGTAGAAATGATTCCACAAGCTCATATATTTTGTCTATAAAATACGAATAATGAAAGTTACAGTATTTATAATAATCTATTTAAAAAGATGTAAAATTCCTCGAATGTCATTACATAAATTTGGTACGGAAAGTTCCAGCAATTTGACTTAAGGTACATCTAGTTCATAAATAATTTTAACAACGAATTTTATAGTGAAAAGTTTCTCAAAAACAAATTTTCGCGTCTGTGGCCCTGATATTACAGTCTGCTGAATTTTGTGCACAATGTGATTTTGGTGCAACATGTGTTAATCTTATAGGAAAAATTATATTCTATTTTTACAGTGAGCATAAAACGTAGATTTTGTAGAGAAATATGTACTATTGCAAAGATTTAGTCAAATTTTAGCAAATTTTTGTACGTAAATCTAATTTTTTTATACTATTTCCTGTGCCAGACATGCTTTACTTATATATGATGTAATATTATTATATAATAATATTTAGAGAAGAGAAATGAAATTGAAATAAATTAATGATTTCAAAATATTAAAACAACAAATTTTTCAAAAAAGTCAATTTTTTTCAAGAATTTCTAAATTCTCAAAAATTAAATTTATTTAAAGTGTGGAATTGTGTTAATTTATAAAAGAATCTTTACAACAAAATGACGAAATAACAAATACATATATCACGTAATCACTTCACTTTTTAAAAAAAAAAAAATTTTGGTGCGAGAAGTTCCAGCAATTTGCCTCAAGGCACGTAGCTATGCACAACTAGTTCATAAATAATTTCAACCACAAATTTTATGTAAAAAAATTCTCAAAAACTAATTTTTGCGTCTGTTACCCTGGTATTACCGTCTGCTGAATTTTGTATTCAATGTGATTTTGTTACAACCTGCCTTAAAATGAAAATGATTTTTTATTTCCAGTCTTTGTAGAGAAATATTTCGAAGATTTAGTCAATTTTTATCAAATTTTACATAGACAATAATGATTTGTTAACGCTATGAATGTTACTCATATGCAATATTTTATTATAATAATATTTAGAGAAGTAAAAAGAGCGTAGAATTGGAATCAAATTAAAATCAAGTATTGCATGAGAATTTATTGAACCCACAACATTTGTTTAGCAGAAATTACTTACTTTAGAAATAACTTAATAATTAATATTTTTATCATTAATAACAAATAGCAATATTTATGATATATTATGATATTAAATGTAATGTTATAATGAAATTCAAATGTCCCGCCATTATTAATAATGATATTGGTAATGGTGTTTTCTCCCACCATAACCATGTATCCGCTATTTTAAATTCCTATTAATGTAAAACTAGATAAAAAACTACTAAAAGTAACAATAAAATAAATTAGTATATTTTGAAGGAAGCCTTTTATTTTTGACCAATATTCTTAACTGTGAACATATAACGAGACTTACATCAGTGCCCGGATTTTAATTTTTGTATAGGCCTTAGGTAGGGCATTTGGTCACCTACAACATATTATTTTAATATTCTATACTTTCTTTATTTAAATTCTATATTATCTTTATATATGTTCTATACGTTTGATAACATCGCACTCATTTTCGCCGGGAAACATTTTTGTATTTGACAACAATGTATGGTCAGCTGGCTTTTGGAAATCAGTTACTAAAGGGACCCTCCAGGTACCAAAAGGGACAAAAAGGATATAGTCTAGACAAGGTCGACAAGCTATTAACATCCAAAACTAACAATTCTCTACAAATATGTAACTTCTCGTACCGATTATTAAAATTTCTAAAATACCTTAAAAAATTTTATAAACTTTTTGCGTCTGTTACCCTGGTATTTCGTCTGCTGAATGTTGTGTCAATGTGATTTTGGAGCAACATGTGTGTTAAAGGGAAAAATACTTATTTAAATTATTTAATTTATTTTCATAACTAGTGGGGCGCATGGCATCGTGCCTTAAAGCAAATTGCTGGAACTTCCCGTACCAAAAATTATTTTTTAAAAAAAATATTTACATTTTTGAAAAAAATTACTCTGAAAAAATTAGATTTTTGAGAAACTATAAATTTTTGACAAAAATTTACTTTATTGAAAAAAAAAAGACTTTTTGAAGAAAATTTTTTTTTCAAAGCAATCGTACTGCGTTAACTGCATAGAGACGAAATATATTATATTATATATAAGGCATTTTTTTTACTTTTCTTACTAGATCTCCGAAACCGCTATACCTGCCTTCATGAAAATTTGATCAGTTTTTTGAATTATTCAAATCGTACGCTCCGTTTTTTTAAAAACTGAATTACCGTTTTTCGCACTTTTTGCCTCGTATCTTCGGAACGGCTAGACCTGCCTCTGCCAAAAACTAATCAGCACGTCTCCTTATCAAAACGAATCGAATGTTTTTTGAATTATTCAAATCGCTTCATTCGTGTTCCCGAAATCGTTGACGAAAATTTGTATCCGCACACACACACATACACGCACACACACACACATACATCCATTTTTTCTAAAGTATGCCAAAATGTTCAGAAACCTCAAAAACGTAAAGATTCATAAAAATTTTCATTTTCGATTACTATAACTTACCCTACAGGAAGTTAAAAATAAAGATAACTTTTGTAGCAAACTACTATTTCACAGATTCATTAAAATTTAATACAATTTTATTTCAATCTGATTATTTTTTTATAAAGATAAGGTTCATGTGAAAATGCCGCCAAGCTAAACACAGTATAAGTGAAAATATCGCACAGAATTATTTGCAAATGCGTTTAGACTGTAACTATACGGGAGCACTTTTTCAATTTTGTGTGAATTAGGCAACTTTCAATTTTTTTTTAAATTGAATTCGAAATGAAATGACGATTGTTAATGTTCAGGAGATAAATTGATTTATGATTTATATTTGATTTGCTCAGATATAACAAAATAGCAAAAATAATGAAATTTACAATATTTGTAATAATATATGAATTTGAAAATTTCTCGAATATTTCATTATGGTACGGGAAGTTCCAGCAACTTGCCTTAAGGCACGATGCCATACACCACTAGTTAATTACTGTACGGGAAGTTCTAGTAACTTGCCTTAAGGCAAAATGCCACTTACATCTACTTATATTTATTCATAGTACCAATTAGTGCATCTATTACACTTGTAAGCGTGTCAAATATATATTTTCACTATAATTCGTGTAATACAATCAATAAATGTGTACTTTAACACGTTTGGCGCCTGTTCTCCTGGTACCCGGCTGCTTATTTTGTGCTCAATGTGTTGTTCCAACACATCGGCTGTCTCAACCGATTTGATAAGATAAGAGAGAGTAATGAGAGGAATAACGACTTGACGACCAACTCGATCTTACTACTCTGCCGAGTATCAGGCGCGCAGACACGAAAATTACATGGGAATGGCATTGAAATAATAAAAGATGCATGGTTTATGTTAGAAATTGGGTTTTAGTAAATATTTGGGTATAGTAGAATAGTAATTGATATTTATTAATTATGCACAACTGCTTGAGTTACCACATTCCAGGAGGCTCAAGCGTAAATCACCAATGGATAATATTCTAATCTAGCAAATTGTTTAATGGAACAATTTCTATATTTTTTAGAGTAATCATCGAAATATGTGAGTTAATTTAATTTTTTTGTAGTATTATTATATTATTTTATTATTTACTATTATTATATATTATTATTATTATTAGTTACTATTCTTATATTATTATCTTTATTTATTCTTATAAAAATAAAATAATTCTTTTTATTTTATATACATAAGCAAAGCAGCTCATAGAATGTAATTACTGTTCTGATTGCCGTATAATAATAAATAAATAAATAAGAAAAAAAAATTATGAATTACAAAATGTAATTCCATACTGGGTGTGAGTGGCATTTTGACTTAAGGCAAGTTGCACGAACTTGAACACAGTGGCTTTGACTTCGTGCCAAAATTATAATAGATTTATGGTTTATATTGGAAATTATGTTTTATTAGTATTTAGAGATAAAGGAATGCAAACAAAAATTATTAAAATATAAATGTAACTGTAAACTAGTGGTGCATGGCATCGTGCCTTAAGGCAAATTGCTGGTACTTTCCATGTCGTAATGAAATATTCGAGGAATGTCAAATGTTTTCAAATAGATTATTATAAATACTGTAACTTTCATTATTCATATTCTTAAAACAAAATATAAGAGCTTAAGAATTGGACGATGACGTTTATATGTTTACATGAAAAGTACATAAACAAAACATAATAAAGCGAAGTTAGAGTAAAAGATCTTATGTCATATTTCTAAAAATTATATAAACTGAATGGCAAATTTGAAATTATTCGTTTAAAGTATATAAGTGAGCTTTAGAACTTTAGCTAGAATTTAAATTAAAATCCCAATTTTTTACGATGTAAAATAATTTTTGTTTTTTTTGGGAAAAAAATTAATTTTGGAATAAAAAAATCCAAAAGCAATTGCTTCGTCAACCTTTTTTGAATTATTCAAATCGGACGCTTAGTTCTCTCAAAAACTGCAATTTTTTACATATTTAGCTCCGTATCTCCGAAACGGCTGGACCTTCCTTTACCAAAAACTAGTCACCACTTCTCCCCATCCTTACGAACTGAATGCTATTTGAATCATTCAAATCGGATGATCCGTACACCCAAAAACTCAATTACTATTTTCTGCACTCTTTGCACCATATCTCCGAAACGGCTGGACCTGCCTTTGCCAAAAACTAATCAGCACGTCTCTTTATCAATAGGAATCGAATGTTGTTTTGATTTATTCAAATCGGTTGATCTTTGTGCACGAAATCGTGGACACAACATTGTATTCATACATACACACATTAATTTTTTCTGTTCAGAAAATTCTGAAACGTAAAGATATGCTAAATTTTTCATTTCCCGACGATTTTTTGACGATTACAAAAATTCTAATTTACAATTAATGTTAAGAAGAAAATAAATACTTACAATTTTTTATGAAACTAGTAGTGGATGGCATTGTGCCTTAAGGCAAATTGCTGAAAGTTTTCGTACCAAAAATTTAAATTTAAAAAAAAGATTCAAAATTTTTTTTGGAACTTTGAAAAAAATCGATTTTTGAGATTTTTTAAATTTTTCTGAAAATAATAGACTAAATAAATAAAATAAAATTTATATTTTTCTATACTTTGAAATATTTTGGAAATTTTGAACTTCTTGAACACACACACATGCACACACACACACACATACACACATATACATCAATTTTTTAAGGGATGCCAGAATGTTTAGAAATCTTTGAAACACGCAAATATTTTGATTTTTCGATTTACAATTTTAATATCATAAAGAAAATAAATACCATAAATTTTTTAAATAAAATAAAAATAAAATAAATGTTAATATGAATTGTGTGTGTCATTTTAATAATTTTGTTGATGGCAACTAATTTTTTTAAATTATTTTTGTATAATTTATAATTTATAACATTGTATAATTTTGTTAGATTTTAAATTTTGATTTAAAAATAATACGAAGTCTTTAATAACGTAAATTATAATAAATTCCATTAAAAAATCAATTATTTCATTTAAGTTTAGACATATAACTTAATAACAATATTTTGTTATATTTATTATTATCTGTCACTTATTGTTTTTATTCCACTTTATTGTTTTTCTAGTATTATTTTATTATTCAGAAATTTTATTTATTAATTTTATTATTATTATTTGCTTTTATTTTATATTAAATCATCATACTAGGGATATCATTTTAATGTAAATACTATCCTTTGTACTCATTTTTATTTAAATTTGTTTTATTGTTCATTATTATTACTAGATGTTAAATTATTTAACAGTTGTAATAAATATTGTAATTTTTTAAAAAAATAGACATATGCTTATTTATCAACTGTATAATTTTAGTACTGGTTTTTAGGATTTTTTATCACAAAAACACAATTTTTTTTTGTGTTATTTCTAGTATGAACTTGCTGAATGATGACACACACACAGTGTCAAAACGTACAAAAGTAGTAAAATATATATCTATATATATAAAAGAGGATCGCCTTATGTGCTACCACTTATAACTCACGAACGGCTGAACCGATTTAGATGAAAATTGGCAGGGAGGTACTTTAGAGCCAGGAGAAGGACATAGGATACTTTTTATCCCTTTATTTCATTCTAATTTAAAATTAATTATTTATAAACTATCCATGTAGTTTATTCAATCTATGATACTATCAATGATTTCATCCATGACATTTACATTCGATTGTCAACTGTCATTCGGTGTTTCTGTTTTGATACAAATATATTAATATGCATTTCCTAATGACCATTATTTGAAAATTATTACGTGAATAATATAAATATTTTAATCGCCACGGAAAATTAATACAAAGTGGCAAATAAATTAATTCTTAATAATACCAAGCGATGCTAGATGGACGATGGGGAAATTTATTTCTTGAAAATGGAAATGTAATTATTTATATAATTAGGTATTTATGTATATTTGTTTATACGTATTTAAATAGAGTATTTGAGGTGTTTATATTATATATCAGCAATAAGTATAATCATCAACAAATTAATAACAAAAAATATTCTGAAATATAGTTTCTTGACATAACCTCAAAATTTGTAATAAAAATGTAAATAGTTATACATTAATTGTTGTTAATTTGTAATTTCTTTATACATATCCTATAAAATGTTTCAGGTGTTTACAACTAATTGGCATATATATATTATCAGCAAATGTGCTTTGATTCGACAATAAAAAGGTCTAATGGAAGTAATCGACTACCTTAAGTTAACTATAGTGATAGAATATTAGTTTTTGGTTCTCATATATTATAACCCAGCTATAAACCTCACGGAGCCCCAGACCTTTTCAGCAAATGCAAAATTGTCGAATTCGGTTTGTGCATTCTGGAGATATATCGTCAGAACTTATAACTCAAGAAGGCTGAATCGATTTCACTGAAAATTGGCTTTGGTAAAGTTGGTAAAAGTTGGTTCAGAGCCAGGAGAAGGACATAGGATACCTTTTATCCTGTTCGACTTGGAATAACAATAAGCAAATGACAGCTATGTAATCACGCATGGATGACAATTCAATATTTGTAAGGAATTAATAATAAAATTATTTATTTGAAATAAATAATTAACAATTATAATATAATGATAGTGCCATTGCTCTTCGTATAAACAGTGAAGCAAACTATGTATAACTCAGTATGGTTGACAAATCATATTTTTCTCAAACACAATGCTCTGAAAGAACTTATTTGTATAATTATGTACTCATTGGTATTTATAAAACCTTTTCTAGATTATTTAGATTTAGAACCTAAATTTGGAATCGATCAAAGGAACATTTTGTCGAATAGCTTATTTCCAGTTATAATTTTCTGAATTTATTCAAGAATGGATAGTAATATATGAAGATCCCCGACCGAAGTGTCAAAAACCAGTAAAGTTAAGCATTGTTTAACAACAATATTTGAAAGTAGAACGAAAAAGATGTATAACCAGCTATAACCTTGATTCTTATGAATTGGTAATCTTTGACAATCCATAGTAAAAGTATTTTCTTCCATTGGTAGTTTTCTAGCAATTAGTTGAAAATGTAATTATTTTGTAAAATACCTTTGAAATTAAAATATAACATTAGACCTGCTTGCCATCTGGCCGTTCCAAGTTACCCCGTTATAGGGTAAAAAGGTCTAGATAATTTTTTTTTTAAAGACAGCAAAAAAGCACGTTTTTACAATGATGAAGTAGCTGGTAGTTTTACTGAACGTAGTCAGATAATTGTTCATTTGAAATGTGTCATTTGTTGTGATGTAATTGGTTTGATTTTCATAATAAAATTTATATTTGCTTAAAGTCAAATTGGACCTTTGTGCCTTGCCCTGTTCTACATATATACTTTTTATTAAATTTACTTTTATTCATCGAATATTACTAGAAACTTTTCAAAAAGCAGGTCAAAAAAGAGATACCTAAATCATTTTGTATCTCTCCTCGCAGAAATTTGAGAAATTTGTATAAGCTCAATAGTATTATTTACAATTATACACAAAATCCAGAATCCAAAAAAAATTTCAAAAAAATTGAAACGCATTCATTAATCGATTAAATGGAATTTGTAATGACTATATAAGTCGAAAGACCAACAAAGACTTGGATTGAATTATGCCATGTTTTCTATAGAAAGTGTATAAAACTTTCAGTTTGGTTGTATTAATAAAATATATACAAACTAATGGGGTTTATTGTTTCTATAATACCTCATTGTATATAGCAATACAAACAACACATCCTTACACAAAAAGTATTAATTTTTTAGATACTCTAGAAATTGTTTATAAAATAACTTACTTAGCAAAACAACGTTTGCCGGGTCAGCTAGTAAAATATATAAAATTATGATAAAAATATGATTTTTCATCTTACCCTTAATTCTTCAGTCTTAGCACTATTCTTCTGCAAAATCCCATTAACAATTTCGATCCTTTGTTTTATAACAAAATTAACAACTGTAATTTTAATTATAACAGCAAGCATTACAAAAAATAAACTTATATACGCACAAATACTCCAAGTAATAATTTTATTCGTCGGATAATAATAAACATAAAAATTAATAAAATGAGTTGACGTTCCGAAGACAAAAACCGAGAAAAAAACTGAGTACAAATTATTTTTTAATTTTTGGTAATACGAAAAAGGAATTTTTTGCACTGCACAAATGGAATCGTCAAAGTCTTGTAATTGTTGTAATATTTGCACAAACTTTTTACCGTTGATAAATTCTAGTAAAATAAATAACAAAGTAAATATTTCCCAAGTTGCATTTTGTACTATAACAATTGTTTTTAACAATCCTCCATACAACATTGAGGTATCATTTAAATTTAATTTTCTCAAAGTTATGAAACAAATTGCATATAAAAATGCAACTAAAGTTTGTAAAGTTGATTTTGTGTTAAATGTTATTACACCATTTTTTGTTATTAAATAAGGCGATAGGCCTATTGGTAAACAAATTAGGTATAAAATTCGTAAAGTTTTTAACAAGTTTTTACTTTTAGCTGACATTTCATTTCAGCTGACTAAATGAATTAAATTAGTGTTCTCGATACTTAGAAAATTATTCTGATTAATAGATACAATTAATATAATTAATTAGTGATATTGGGTTATAAAAATACATTAGGGTAGGTTTTTATGTACTAAAGAAATTAAATTCTATTTTTAGAGTATGACATAATTTTAATAGAAAGGTTTACGGAAATTTATGCTATTTGTCTTTATTATTAATAAGGATCAAATTTGGACTGAACAATTTAGGAGTATTTACTTTAGCTGATTATTTTGACCTAAAAAATGTGTGTATGTATGTGTGTGTGTGTGTATTAATAAACCTATCTTTTAATATTGAAAATAACTGTATTATTACTGATAGAGCAGAAAGTCTTTCTCTCTATAATTTCTTTGGAAAGCTCAATATATTGCACTTAATATATTACGATTTTTGAGTATACGGAGTTACTGTAGTACATTTGTTTGTACAAATTTTCCCAATACATTATTTATTTTGTGCAAATAAATTATAAGTTATAAGCCATTTTGCACATAAATGTTTTGCATATATAATGTTATGCAAAGGAAGCATTTTCCATTTTCAACTGTGTTTTATAAGTATACCGAGTCGATGTAGAGTATTGCTATGTTAGACAATGTCGTGAAAAATTTAATTTTGCAAAAACTTGCCATATACATAATTTTTATTACTCAAATATTTTGGAAGATATGAATTATTTCCCCGAAAAGTATACTATTACTAAATGAACGTTATTCAAAAACGAATTATGCATCTTTGTCGATGTAAATTCTTACTAACACTTTTTTTTATTTGAAAATCAAACGATTTAGAATGACTTGTCCAAGAAAAATATAAAATCAGCAAATCGTATTTTTTTTATGAAAACAAACTTTTTCAGAAAGCTAAAAATAACTTTTCGAACCTTTGTCAAAAGAATTAAAAATTATATATTTTTTTGGGAATAATTAAAAAAATTATATACTTGAATTTTTTAGAGAAATATCAAATAGTTACAAATATTTATCAAAATATTTAAAAACAACAAAACATTCTTAGTAAAAAAAATAAAATAATTCATATATGTTCTTGAAGTTTTTAGAAAAATATCATTTGTGAAAAGAATTAAAAATAACAATAAATTTTTGGAAAAAAAATCGTATACATTCTTGAATTGAAAGTCAAAAAACCTAAAAATTGTTACAGAAATAAAATTTTAAAAAATTACAAATTTAATTTCTATAAAACATCAAATTTTTGATAATAATTTGTACAATAATTAATTTAAAATAGTTAAAATATCAAAACTAAATAATAAACCGAATTAAAATTTAGAAAATCACACAAGCAAAAAGTTTTCTGAATCATTCAAATCGCATGCTTATTTCTCTCAAAAACTGCAATTTTGTGCACATTTTGCTCGGTATTTCCGAAAGGGTTGGACTTGCCTTTGCCAAAAACTTATCACCAATTCTATCCATTATTACGAATTAAACGTTTTTTGAATCATTCAAATCGGATGCTCAATCTCTCAAAAACTCGATTTCTATTTTCTGCACTCTTTGTTACGTATCTCCAAAACGGCTCGACCTGCTTTTGCCAAAAACTAATCAACACATCTCCCTGCCAATAGAAATCGAATGTTTTTTGAAAAATTTAAATCGGTTGATCCGTACGCCCGAAAACGTGGACAAAAATTGCGGGAACACACACATCTATTTTTCTGAGGTAGGTTCAGAAACCTCTGAAACGTGAAGATTTTTAATTTCGATTTTTGGCCTATACTTACCCTACGAGGGATGTTAATAATAACAATTCTAAATTTTAATAATAAACATTTACCTTATTTGTGGTTTCTCTTGAACTTTCCAAATATTCATTAACATCCAAAAATCGTTCCTCCAGCAAAAAATTAACAACCACAATCTTCATGACCATTACAGGCATCACAAAATACAAAGTAAAATAACTCATTGAACAAACAATATAGGCATACCAAGTTATCCTTTTTAAAACAGCACTATCACTACCAATAACCACCAAAAGTACCAAAATAATACAGGAATAACTTTTGATAATAAACCACTTTGAATTATTATAATTGAATTTTGCATTATAACTATTGGAGTGCTTGAAGTCGTCGTACTCTTGTAAACTTTTCAAAATTTCAGCGAATTTTTTTCTGTTCCAAAATTCAAGGAACATTAAAAAGAAGTTCAAGAAACGCCAAAATTATGTTGGACTTGTAAAACGAGTTCTAAAAGTCCTGTTTTGTAAAAAATGTTACCACAATCCAAACGAACTGCATTATGTTCCAGAAATAAATTGTAAATAAATGCTAAAATTGTTAAGACAATTGATGTTTTGTTTAATAATAATAAACCTTTGTTGGTTATTTTATAAGGTGATAAAGCTACAGGTATGCCTAATAGGTATAATAAGCGTAAAGATTTTATAAAACAGCCTTTTGTCACCATTTTAACGATTTTTTTCACATAAAAAGGTAAACTGAATGGGTTCAGTAATTTACCTATAATTTTGTTTTAGTGGTAATTAGGTGTTATTAATTTAATTAGTCAGAGTGATTAGTTTAATTTGTGAAAGGTATAATTTTATAAGTGCTTAATACATGAAGTTTTTCTGAATAAATATTTATGAATAAAAAGAACTTATGAGAAGAAATCTAAAGTGTGCCATAATATAAAAAATACTAGTAAAGTTTCCTAAAAGTTGTAAAAAAAAACCGTGAGGATATAAAGTGAAATGATTTTAAAAAGGATTTAGATAAATAATAATTTGATTTACATTTTAATTTACACTATATTGTGTTTTTTTTTTAATATACACTATATTTGTTCATCTATCTACTTGTCTACCAAGAATTCCATTTCTTGTATGAATAAATGATAATTATGTGTAATTTTTTATCATCTTGTGACATTTTTATAATTTTTGCCTTGTATTTTCAAAATCATCAGACCTGCCTTACCCAAACATACATTTCTTTTAACAATCTGATACATTTCTTTTAACAATCTTAAATTTTTTTTTTTCATTGCACAGAAATTTGTAAAGCAAGCCACAAGGTGTTCAACAAATTTATTTCAGAAATTTATTATTCGGAAAAATATCTTTATATTTGCCTTATAATTTTGTCCTGAGTCATTTCTCTTATCAGTCTTAGATTATATTCTTTTTATTTTTTATAACATTGTACAGAAATTTGTGAAATAGGCTACTGGGTATTCAACAAATTTATTCGAAAATTTTATACTTAAGATAAATCTTTATCTTAACAGGGTGTTGAACAAATTTAATCCAAAATTTCCTTCTTTAGCAAAAATCTTAATATTTGCTCCTTTTTTCCTGATTCATTTCTCTTGTCAAATTAATATTATATTCTTTTATTTTTTCATGATATTGCACAAAAAATTGTAAAAAATGCCACATGGTGTTCAACAAATTTAATCCAAAAGTTCATTCCCCAGAAAAAATATTATATTTACCTTTTGATTTTGCTATGATACATTTCTTTTTTCAATCTTACAATATATAATTTTGTGTTTTCAAAACATTGTACAGAAATTGGTAAAATAAATCATAGGGTGTTCAACAAATTTAATATATCTTTTCATTCTTTAGAAAAAAATTTAAACAAGCCACAGGGTGTTCATCAAGTGTAATTTAAAATTTCATTCTAAAAAAAATATATATTTGCTTTAAGTTATTCGTTTGTTTTTTTTTCTGGCAACTTTTTACGGGAATTTGTAAAATAAAACACAGAGTGTTCAAGAATTTTTTACAGAATTTCATTCTTCAGAAAAATGCTTTATATTTGTCATCTTTATTTTTCCCTGATTAATTTCTCTTATCAATCTTACATTATTTTTTTCAATTTTTCTGAATAAACCACGGTGTATTCATCAAATTCTTTACAAAATACCATTCACTTATATTTCACACATAAATATACTCCAGGAGTTACGCAAGGAGCTATCCCAAGCCCTACTTATTACATCAATTATTAATCTTACCTTAGATTCTTCTGTTTTCCCGCAACTTTTCAGCAAAAACTGATTGACCCTCTTCAATCTCTGTCGTATAATAAAATTCACACCAAAAATTTAAAAATAACCACCAACAAAACAAAAAATAGGTGCGCGTAGGCCAAAACACTCAAAATTAAAACATCACTTTCATTATTTTGAATATGATACACAAAAAAATTCGCGAAATGCGTCCAGGTACCTATGATAAAAATTGTTATAAAACTGTAGGTTATATAGTTTTTTAAATCTTGGTAGCACTTTTGGGGTAGTTTGATGGTAGTGTCAAATTTTTGTAAATTTTTCAAAATGTTGCAAAATTCTTTGCGTTTGAAAAATTCGATTATTATAAATAGCAAAGTAAATGTTTCCCAAGTAACAATCGAAACGATATCCACAACTTTTAGGATGCCTTCGTAATCTAAAGTGCTTTCGTTTAAATATTTTCCTCTTAAATATATAGAAGTAAAACCGTAAGCAAAACTTATGAAAGTTTTTATTACCGATTTTAAATTTGTTTTAATTTTCCCGATTTTTGTAATTGTGTAAGGCGATAAACCGATGGGTAAACATAGTAAATAAAATAAACGTAAAGTTTTTAATAATTTTTTGTCACTCATTTTTACTAATACAAGATTGATAGTGGGTTATATTTTTGTAATTTGTGGTAAAAGGTTTTTGTTGAAGGTTACATCAATGTCTTGGACATGTTTGTTCAGAAAATTCCACTAATTTAGATAGATAGATAGATCATAATTAATTAGTGATATGAAACAAGTAAATAAATAGATAAAATAAATTTTTTGGTTAGAGGAAAAACGAAAGAGAGTTATAAAGTATAAGACATCCAGTGTTTTGACTTTAGAAGATTTAAGGATAAAATAGCGTTGTCATGGCAACTCTATCTTATGCTTGTTTCTGTTAGTGAATATGTGAAAATGCCTATCTATTTGCTGTGCAATCAGGCGTATTTTACATATAAACAAGTAAGGAAGAATTTTATGAAAACAGAGTTGTAGATGGTGCAGTTATCATAAGATTTTTCCTTGCTTGTTTTTATGTAAAATACGCCTGATCGCACAGCTAATAGATAGACATTTTCATAATTTTCAATACCAAGAAACAAGCATGAGATAGCGTTGCCATGACAATGCTATTTTATTAGGCAGAATTGCCCGATTAGTTAGATTTTCTTTTAGTATGATTGAGAACTCTAATTTGTTAATGTAGTTTTCAGTCTATTAGATTTTGTAATTTTTGCATACATTCTCGGAGACGATAATTGAAAATTCTTAAAAAAAAAATTGTTTTAAATACTTGAGCGGCTTGCTGACTCGTACAGCAGTGTCATCAAACTAAAATTGTCGAATGGACTTTAGTTGGAAGATTTTTTACAGAAAAAGAGGATGCTTTTGACGAGAAAAGTTTGTACTTAACTTTACTAAGTTTTTACTAATTTTATACTAATGTTCTGCACGGATCAGTGACATGGATTCTAAAGTGGTCCCAAAAGTCTTCAGTAAATTTTATATATTACTTTGATAGTTTATCAGATGTTTTATCTTCTATGTTTTTCTCTCATACGCGTCGGATTGAAAAAAAAATATTAAAAATGACAATAATTATCTTTTCAAAAAGGAGAGGTTCATGTTTTATTCAAAAAATCCATCAATTATTCAAAAAATCACACATACACACTTGATTTTTCAGAATGACTTTGAAACCATAATATTAGCGAACATCTCCTTCGCTAAGATAACGTATCGTTAACTCATTGTTTCAAGTTATCCTGAATCGTTTGGTAAAAAAATTAGAAAATGAAAGATTTATTTGAACATAAATGCTCTTAAATAATTATTTCTCATCGACATTTTGATGAAAATATACTAAAATATTAATAAACGTACTAAAATATTACGGCACTATAAGTGTTAGTTTTAAAAATTGATCAAAATGTGAAAAAATATGATAGTCAAAATTTGTGTCGCTTTTGTGATGTGATAAGTTAACATTTGAAGATCAATTTTTACTAATTAAGTCGATTATTTTCACGTATTGGACAGTTCATGCAACTTGCCTAAAGGCAAAATGCCACTTACCCCAAATTTTGTTTGGGTTTATTCAAACGCTCTATAATAATTATTTTCTTCGAATGATTCGACTCTACTCGCAATGTCCCGCCGGGTACACCATGGGAGCAAGTTCGAACGACGAACTACCAGGGTACCATGCACATTCCCGAAATATTTTATAGATATTTAATTCTCGAGAAACTCGTACCAATACCGAAAGCGAGGAGACTCATTCTATTTATTTCATGTGCTTTACAAATGTACAGGAAAGATTGTGTGTGTGTCTTCTTCAGTCAAGTTAATGTCAATGGCCAGTAAAAATGACATAAAGTTAGTTGTCATTTCAAAATAAACAGTTGAAAATTTAATCTAAATCAAGGATGAGCAAACCGCGGCCCGCGGGCCGCATGCGGCCCGCCGGGTGTTTTTCTGCGGCCCGCCAAGCGTTTCTAAACTAGAGATTATTTTTCTAGATAATTTATCAAATACGGCTGTAAAGGCAAATTTTTTGTCAGTTTAACAATATTGCAAGAAAAATAGAGAACTTGTCCGAGAACATAGCAATAACGCATTTCCAAATTTAAAATGATTAAATAAGTAAATCTTATAAAGTCGCGAGGGTTGAATTATGGTAAATTTAAAGAATTCCTGAAGAATTTAAAGCGTGTATATGGCCATGTGCTTTTTAATACCAAAATTCGTTAGCTCAATAGTAATGCAATGCTTAAAGAAGTATATGATCCAAGTGGCAAACTACAATTGTTTTGGATATGAAAGAATAATTGTAGTACTTTCGTGATTTAGGTAGTGAAGATTAATAGCTTCTGAAGAATCTTGGGTTTCACTTTCCATATTTAGAACAAAAGTGAACAAATTTTAATTGTGATTCCAAATATTCAAAGCTAGCAGGACAGCTGTTTTCTTTGCCATTTAACAGCGATGTAGGTACACTTTATTGAAAGAAAATGAAACCACCACGGAAAGTGATCAGGATACAAAATTATACAGATTAAAAAATGTATCTTTTCTGTAAACATCAAATTAAAACTCAGGTCAGCTCTGAGAAATCTTTGCTTTAAAAAAAAACAAACAAAACTATGATAAATTATTATTTTGGAAGTACGTATGTGTGCAAATAATTACACAGGTCCACAAAAGAAAAGTCGCTGGAAAATAATTAATTCATTTAGGAAAATTTATAGATTATTGTACCAGTTTTTAAATATTTTGCGTCCCAATTTTGGCTATAGATTTATCGTCAGCGGTAAAAGGTACATGGGAAAACATATGCCACACACCCAATCCAGACAACTTTTTTGTGGATCCTTTGTTAATTTCAACCATAAAATTCATAAAAAATTTCCATCGGTCAAGATTGAGTGAAACATATCAAAGCTGCATACACGTTGCTACTTTCCTCATTCAAAAAAATAAAATGAAGAAAAACGGCTGATTTAAGCATATATAAAAAAAGCAGTGGCAAATTTCTCATTAAAGTTTTCAAGTAAATTAGTTTCTGTGTTTAACTATTGTTTTTATTTTGTATTAATATTTATATACACTTATAATATACACTCGTAATTATATAAAAAACGTACTTTTCTATATTTGTATATTTATTCTTTTCTTGTTGCAATTTTGTAATTTTGTTGCATTTACATTATTCTCGCGCTCAGTCAATGAATCTTTTTGACTTAATTTTAGTTCAGACTTTTGAGTTATGGAAAATTTTAAATTTTATTCAAAAAAAAGCAATTTATTTTTTACGAGTTGTACAAACGTAACAATTTTTTTAAAATTTAATTCTTCAATTTAATTTTTTTAATGCGAAATGGAAAACTATATACAACTCCAAATTTCACTCTTTTTTTCATAATAGTCATTTTAG
Organism: Ctenocephalides felis; assembly: GCF_003426905.1. Taxonomy (NCBI): domain Eukaryota; kingdom Metazoa; phylum Arthropoda; class Insecta; order Siphonaptera; family Pulicidae; genus Ctenocephalides; species Ctenocephalides felis. Next base: position 73,635,156 of record NW_020537324.1, on the reverse strand, counting down.
CTCGATAATCGATCAATTAACAATGATCGTCTTTTTTGTGAACGTTTTTAATTGAAATTTGATCAAGATTTTTTTGAGCTTATAAGAAAGCTTAAATTTATCCGATCTATTTATAGCAAAATTTTAAAAACGATTCATAGATATTGGCAACGAAATGGTTATCTCCGATAAAACTAACTGATTTTCTGTAACTGTATCCTATTGTACAAATATTTCACGATGTGTATAAGAAGTACATAATTTCTGAATGTCTTGCAGAAGAAGCAAGTTTAGCAAAAAATTTAGAAATTCAATATTAAAATTTGAAGATAAAACTGTTTTTAAAAAAAGTTAGATTTTTTTTTAAATTATTGAAATCTCACTTGTTTCGCTGAGCATAGCATAATATAATACAAATATGGATGTTAGTATTTTAGCGTTGCGTTGGGTAAATTATCAATGTGTTTTTTGTGTTAGCCGCCCCTTTCATTTATATACTACATGTTTGTACATTCAGAATTAGTTAGCCATTTTTTATACTAATGATTTTTTAAAATATTTCCTGAGGCAAAACGTTTGCCGGGTCAGCTAGTATATATATTAAATCCGTGCGGCCCGCGATGAAATTTTAAAATTAAATTGGCCCGTGGATGAAAAAGGTTGCTCGCCCTTGATCTAAATAGATAAATCTCAATTTGTGTTTGTTCTTCTTATATGTCTAGTGACTATTTACACTGGCTTGTATCATACAACATCAAACTGGAGAAAACTAGCATCAACCGTAGAACAAAAGAACAGAACAATTTGCGTTTATTCTCCTGATACGCCTGTGTCGCGATTACTGGCTTGTGTCGTTTGAACAGAAGAAATATGTCGTCATACATACAAAGGCGAAGTGTTCTTTAACAAGCTGCATTCAAAAATGTCTTTAAAATATGTTTTTGCAAATGTCTTTGGAAATTTTATTCGTTTATACTGTTATTTCAAACACTCGTTTAATTTTGATTTTAATCATGTTGTACTATTAATTATATTATTTTACTTGCATATAAATCGACAACTTTGGGTAAAATCCTATATCGTCTGCTTGATATGAAGATGTCTGAGGATGGGATTGATCTCAGTACAAGTTTGTATTAGCCCTCGTTCTTAACCACTACATGACGACGGGATCATGTTTTTGAACTTGTCTTCTTAGAATGGATCAGAGAATATAGCATTGAATCCAAGAATAAATTGCGTTTGTTCTCCTGATACGCCTGTGACGCGATACACTGGCTTGTGTCGTACGAAATCCAATCACATGGAAAAACTACAAAATGGCGAAACATTATTTTAACAAGCTTTCTTGCTAATGCTTTTAGCAGTTTGAGTGTAATTACTTTTATATCAAATACTCATAATTTCAATTTTACTTAAAAGTTGTGTTTTCAATTTTAAACTAGGCGTAAGTGGCATTTGCCTTAAGACAAGTTGCATTTGTAAATATCGACGTCTTTTGGCTATTTTGGACTCCATCAGAGACTTTATCATTCGATTCAAGAACAATTGCGTTTGTTCTCCTGATACGCCTGTGACGCGAACTGGCTTGTGTCGCAATATGTCGTCATCGTACAAGGCAAAGAGATTTCTGTAACGAGCCTGCAAATGTCTTTAACATATGTAATATGTTTTTACATTTATTTTATACACTTATCAATATTATTTTATTTAAAGAGATTTTGATTTTGAGTTTAAGTAATTAGTTTAATCATATTTAAACAGTCGCTTTTTAGAGTGTCAAATTCCAAAATAATTAGAAACCAGTTGTGCATGGCTTTGTGAGGCTTAAGGGGTTCACCAAGTGTGAAATTTTCAAAAAAAAACTATTTTTTTTCTAATATTTCGATAGGTTATAACTTAAAAAATAACATACTAAAATTTTGAATCGATATCTTTTTTAAAAGAGATTTTAAATAGTTTTTGAATTTACAGCCATTTAAAAGAGCATTTTTCGAATTTTCTGGATTACTCGGAGACAAATGATCCGATCGCTATCAGTTTTTTTTGCATCTCCTCTATATAGTTCTCTATACGATGACCCTCCAGTTTTTGATCTGATCAAAAATCAAATTTTGGTAGGCCAAAAAGGACCAAAATTTGGGAAAAATTAAACTTTTTTTTCAAATTGCCGCTATTTTGTCAGTTTTTGATTTTTTTTTGCCCGAGGGTCATCGTAAAGACAATATGTTTTAGTTCCTCGAGATTTTTTTTGTTTTGGTTTTATCTACGGAATAGGCTGTAATCACTCCAGCAGTAAGGGGCCTTATTTTGACGCCGCCGGAGATCGAGTGTCATTTAAAAAAATATTTAATATTTTATTCTAAAATTTTACTGTGTACTCTCTAAGCATGAATAAAATTACCCTCTAAATTTTAAATAGATGGATTCACTAGTTTTTTTTTTATTCCCAAAATGGCGTTTCTTTAGGTTGTCACATTAGATGTGCCCCTTAAAGCAAATTGCAAAACTTTCCGTAACGAAATATAACATTTTTAAATTCTTTTAAATTAAAAAAAAATCGTGCTGTGTAGCTGTTTTAGAGTCGATTTTCCATTTAGGCAAAACGCCACTTACAATTAGCTTCTTTACTTAAATAAAGCAATATTATAAAAAAAGCTTAACTTATCTTCTACGTCAATTTATTGAAAAAATCTTTATTTGTTTTGTTAAGAAATTGATTGCGCCTTGTGTAAAAATATACTTAAATGAATTGATATATATTGTTTTTAGTTTGTTACAACAATTTTGCTCATTAATATTAAGCCTAAATACAACTAGTTTTCATTTGCGTTGAATAAATTAGCATTCATTATTCTTACCAATAAAGCAATATCTCAATTCTTATTGATTAAAGTTGATTATTTTCATGTTATTTTTACATATCGTGAAGTTCGTGCAACTTGCTTTAAGTCAAAATGCCACTTACAACTAGTTCCGTTAAAAAATTGTAATATAACAAGAAAAGCTTATTATAAAATAATCCTATTGTCTACATCAATTTATTGAAAATCTGTATTCATTTTGCTACGAAATGTATTAGTATAAAGTTAACATACAGTACGCAAAATCACATCACAAACGACTGCAAACAGTCTGCTCGCTACCAGGGTTCAACGCACTTCCATAAACAAATATAAACCATTCAGTTAAATCTTATGTCGAAGCTTAAAACTGTTAAAACGTATAAAACAATATTACAGATGTAAATAAGGCATAAATATATACGTATTTAGGGTCTCAACTTATAAAAGTTGCATAGGCGACTTGCATTAGTACCCAAATCGCAACAAGACGATGCAGTGTTAACGCTCTCTTATCTTACTGCAGTAAGATAACACAGTAAGCTTATCCCTAATGTAAAGATTTCGATATAAAACATGTATCATCCAAACAAACCAAACACATACGATCTTCTTCACGGCAATTCCTGCCGTGTGTCCAAAACTCGTCTGTTCTCCTGATACTCGACAACGGTTTTGTGCTCTATTTGATGTTCCTGACAGAACGGAACTCCGATCCAGTTAATTTCAGACGAGTTCCTGGAACACGGTTCGTTTGGTCATTGACATCGACATGACTGAAGAAGACACACACAATTTTGTTCTGTACAATTGCATTGGAACAAAGACGAACTTTTAGTTCTTAGGAAGAGTGAGTCTCCTGCTTTCGGGATTGGTACATGAGAAAAAAATTCTATGAAATTTTACGGGAATGTGCATGGTGCCCTGGTAGTCCGTCGTTCGAAGTTGCTCCGATGGTGTACCCGGCAGGACATTACAAGTAGAGTCGAACTATTCGATGGGGAATAATTATAATGGCGCATCGGTTTAGCCATTTTTTTGACACAACGTTGATTAAATAC
>NW_020537324.1:73612515-73630273 GCF_003426905.1 Ctenocephalides felis | reverse complement strand
TATTTTTATTTATTTATTTACATATATACATTATTTTCATATCTCAGTCAGACAGAGGTGCTGGTATGAGAGATTATGAAAAACAGTTTTCATATAATATTTACATTTCATTTGACTATAATATCTATTTCATTATATAATATCTTATATAACTCTTTCAGTCTTCTTTTTCTTCAATTTCCATATATACTCTCTTTATTTTTTCTTTTAAAATTATCATTATCATTGGTCATCTTAATATAGTCTGGCAATTCGTTATATATTTTGGTAGCACTCCATATGACATTTTCTCTCAAATTCTTTTTCTATTGCGTTCAATGTGAAAATTGTTGTGTTGTCTCGTGTAGTGTTCATGTATATCTTGATTTGTGTCTATTGTTGCACTTGTTTTAATTCGGTTAAATTTCATTTTGTGTATTAGTTTGCATTTCTCTATTTTAATTATGTTATTTAGTGAATGATTATTTGTTTCTCTCTGCAAGTATTTGGTGGGTGTTAGATGTGGTAAATTATATGCTATTTTTATGGCTTTATTCATTATTCTCTGTATGTCATTTAGGTTTGCTTTAGTTGTTTGGCTCCATGTTGTTATGCCATATAAAATTATAGGTATTATTTGCGTTTTAAAATTATATTTATTTTTTTTGCCGAGAGTGGATCCTTTCAATGCCCCTGTTAATGTTCCTATCTTTCTTTTTATTTTGTTTATATGTCTGTCCATGTCAGTTTTTTCATTTATTATCAGTCCTAAGTATTTTATGCTTTCCACTTCCTCTATTGCTCTATTTTTACTTCAATTTTTAGTTTAGTGTTCTCAGTATTTTTTCTATGTTTGAAATAATGTATTTGTTTTATCTATGTTAATTGTTAGTTTATTTTCAGTTAGCCACTCGGTGTATATTTTCATGTCCTGTTTATAATATCTTCGAGTCTTTTTTTATCCTTATCCGCATATACTATCGCTGTATCGTCTGCATATAATATGTATCTTCCCTTTAATTTTGCGTCTTTAAGGTTATTGGTGTATAATAGATACAATAAAGGTCCTAATACAGAACCTTGTGGAACTCCACAGGTTATGTTACATCCTCCACTTGTGAAATTTCCCACCTTCGTCCTTACCACTCTTTTCATGAGGAAATCTTTGATAATGCTGTAAGACAAACCCTCTACACCTAAATCTATTAGTTTATTAAGTAATATGCCATGATCTACTGTATCGAAAGCTTTTTGTAATCAATAAAAATTGCAACTGTGTGCATATTTTCCTCAAGGTGCTGACTGATGGTATTAGTCAAATCTATTAGGGCACCTTGTGTATTTGATGAAGGGAGGAAACCATATTGATTTTGTCAATTTTTTGAATGAGAAAATCAAGTAATCTTTTTTTTATTACTTTTTCATATATCTTGGAGAATGTGTTTGTTATTGTTATAGGTCTGTAGTTATTTGGATCTGTTTTGTTTCCTGTTTTGAAAATTGGTTTTATTGTAGCCATTTTAAGACACGATGGAAATACACCACATTCTATGTATCTATTCATTAAAACAGCAAGTAGTGGAGCTATTATATTTATTATTTTTTTAGTGATTCTTGCTGTTATCTTGTCTTCGCCAGGTGCAGCGTTATTTTTCAGATTTTCAACAATTTTTTTTATTTCTTCTCATCTGTTAATTCAAAAATTGGATTTTGTTTTTAGGTCTGTGTATTGATGGTTTATAGTTGCAATGATCCATTTTCTTTTGTAGTTTCATACCTATTTCAGCAAATGTTTGTTGAGATACTCCGCAATGTCTTCCTTTTCTGTAAGAAATATATTTTTATCTTTATGCTGTATTTTTTCAATATTTTCTTTATATTCATTTTTATTTTTTCCTCCTCCTAATGTTTTATTTATTAGTTCCCATATTTTTCGAGAGTCACTTTCACATTTTTTTGTTTCTTCTGAATAGTTTGTCTTTTTGCTTTGTAGATCATATTTTTTATATCTTTTTTTATATTATTAATTTCATTTTTATGGCATTATGTTTGCTTACTTCATTTATATTGCATTTCTTTAAATTATTGTAGAATTTGTTTCTGTATTTCATTAAGTTAATAATTTCTTCTGTTATCCAGGTATCTTCTCTGGCTCTTATTGTTTCTTTGATTTTATTTTCTTTTGCTGCATCTTGTATAATTTTTATTAATCCTCTAATTGGTCCACTATTTTAGAGTCTAACTTACAAGTTATTGTCTTTTCTAATCCTTCTAATCTATGCTATATCTAATTATTTATGCATTTTTGGTTTGATTCTCGGCGTATTTTGTATAAATACTGTTATCATTTTGTGATCAGATATTTCTGTGTCTTCTATTTCTATATTAATCTTCTTTTTATAATTTGATATAACATGGTCAATTATTGATTTAGTGTTTTGAGTCTTCCTTGTGGCGTATTGGCTATCTATATTATTTATTATTTGTATCCTGATGATTCTATAATCTCTTTGTAACATTTGATATATTATTGTTTGGAATTATATCTAAATTCATATCACCTATTATTATTGTATTTTTACCGTTTTCTTCCATTTTTTTTTCTATTAAATTTATCAGATCTTGTTTATTATTATTCGGAGGGTTGTAAATAACAATAAACTTTATAACAGGGTTCATATTTGTTACTTCTATTTCCAGGAGATTTATATTATTTTTATTATTATTTTCTATGACAGTACAGTTTAGTTCATTTCTTACAAATATCGCTATTCCTCCTCCTCTTCTTTTCTCTGCAGTTGTAAAAACCTCTAAAATTTTTTAAATTAAAGTATCCTTCTTCTTCTTGGTATATCCAAGTTTCTGTTAATATTAAAATTTGGCAATTTTCATTTTTATGCATAATTATTTCTAAGTCATCTATTTTATTTCTTAAGCTTCTTATATGAAATACTTAATCTCTATTTTCTTGTTATTGCTATTATATTTATTCATTTTCTTGAATTTGTCCATTGTAATTCGTCGATATTCTTACCATTTTGGCTCTGTGTTGATAACATGAACATTCCGTTTCATTTGCATTATGCACCGTATTAAAATTTGATTTGTATTTTACCATTGGCATTTGTGCAGTTTATGCATTTCTTAGATTTGCTCTTACAATCTCTTGTGTTATGCTCATCCGCACAGTTTGCACAGAACGTCTTGTTTTTGCATTCTACTGCCCTGTGTCCATATGCCTGACAGTTATAACATCTTTTATGTTTTAAATCTTCTATTATATGAGCGTCCTCCATCCTAGATTTACATTATTTTCTAACAATTTTTCGTATGTTTTGCCCGATGTTCGATATATGTAATCCAATTTTCTGTTTTTCGTGATTTCCTTTGGTATATTAGTTTAATTTGATCTGTGTTATTTATATTGTAATTATATTCTATCATTTCATTTATCATTCTGTGCCGTCCTATATTGCCTTGGAGCATTTGTTATAACAAGTCGCGGATTTCTTTGTTTCTTTATATATTTCGTATTCGCTTCCAATTTTTGTATCATATGTTCTGCTAATGTTTTGTTTCCTCAATTGTTGAGGCCTTAATTATTAACCCCCCGCTACTAATGTTGTTAATTGATCTTACTTTTGCTTTTACGTTTTTTGGATTTATGTTTTTCTCAATATAGTTTCTAGTTTCATAGCTGTTCTGTTTATTCTTTGGTTTTACAATTATTGGCGGCATATTTGGGTTTATTGTCTTTATTTTTATAATTTTTATTATTATATTTTCTGTGGCATTATTTTTACATATTGTAGCATAACTAGATCTTGCATCTTTAATTATTTTAATATCATTCTTTAAGTTTTAAGCTCATTTACTATTTCTTTCAAATTACTTTCATGTGAATATCTTACCTCATTTTTTTTTGAGCATATGTCACAAAACCATTTTATATTGTTACTTGTGCTGATAACTTTATATTGTTCATTAGTAACTTTCGCACACTTTTTGTGGAACCAACCTTTGCATTCACCTTCACATCCAATAATGTTTTTTCCATTAACATCAATATTACATATACTGCAACATTTTGGATCTTCTACATCTTCCGCCATCTTATCGATCCGATATTTCGGTTTATATGTTATACAAATTAGCAATAAATTGCAAAAATCGTTTTAACGGTTTTTGACATGAAGTTTTTAATTCAAAAAAACAAAATTTTTTTAAATTAAATTAGTTTAATTAAATTAAATTAGGTGTAAGTTGCCTTTAGCCTTTAGGCAAGTTGTTTTTACTTTTAATAAATAACAAGTCGATATAAAATTTTGAGTGATTTGACGTATTTAATCAACGTTGTGTCAAAAAAATGGCTAAACCGATGCGCCATTATAATTATTCCCCATCGAATAGTTCGACTCTACTTGTAATGTCCTGCCGGGTACACCATCGGAGCAACTTCGAACGACGGACTACCAGGGCACCATGCACATTCCCGTAAAATTTCATAGAATTTTTTCTCCATTGTACCAATCCCGAAAGCAAGGAGACTCACTCTTTCCTAAGAACTAAAAGTTCGTCTTTGTTCCAATGCAATTGTACAGAACAAAATTGTGTGTGTCTTCTTCAGTCATGTCGATGTCAATGACCAAACGAACCGTGTTCCAGGAACTCGTCTGAAATTAACTGGATCGGAGTTCCGTTCTGTCAGGAACATCAAATAGAGCACAAAACCGTTGTCGAGTATCAGGAGAACAGACGAGTTTTGGACACACGGCAGGAATTGCCGTGAAGATTCGTATGTGTTTGGTTTTGTTTGGATGATACATGTTTTATATCGAAATCTTTACATTAGGGATAAGCTTACTGTGTTATCTTACTGCAGTAAGATAAGAGAGCGTTAACACTGCATCGTCTTGTTGCGATTTTGGGTACTAATGCAAGTCGCCTATGCAACTTTTATAAGTTGAGACCCTAAATACGTATATATTTATGCCTTATTTACATCTGTAATATTGTTTTATACGTTTTAACAGTTTTAAGCTTCGACATAAGATTTAACTGAATGGTTTATATTTGTTTATGGAAGTGCGTTGAACCCTGGTAGCGAGCAGACTGTTTGCAGTCGTTTGTGATGTTGATTTTGCGTACTGTATGTTAACTTTATACTAATACATTTCGTAGCAAAATGAATACAGATTTTTTCAATAAATTGATGTAGACAATAGGATTATTTTATAATAAGCTTTTCTTGTTATATTACAATTTTTTAACGGAACTAGTTGTAAGTGGCATTTTGACTTAAAGCAAGTTGCACGAACTTCACGATATGTAAAAATAACATGAAAATAATCAACTTTAATCAATAAGAATTGAGATATTGCTTTTTGGGTAAGAATAATGAATGCTAATTTTTCAACGAAAATGAAAACTAGTTGTAATTTAGGCTTAATATTAATGAGCAAAATTTGTTGTAACAAACTAAAAACAATATATATCAATTCATCTTAAGTATATTTTTACACAAGGCGCAATCAATTTCTTAACAAAACAAATAAAGATTTTTTCAATAAATTGACGTAGAAGATAAGTTAAGCTTTTTTTATAATATTGCTTTATTTAAGTAAATGGAAGCTAATTGTAAGTGGCGTTTTGCCTAAATGGAAAAATCGACTCTAAAACAGCTACACAGCACGATCTTTTTTTTAATTTAAAAGAATTTAAAAATGTTATATTTCGTTACGGAAAGTTTTGCAATTTGCTTTAAGGGGCACATCTAATGTGACAACCTAAAGAAACGCCATTTTTGGGAATAAAAAAAAAACTAGTGAATCCATCTATTTAAAATTTAGAGGGTTAATTTTATTCATGCTTAGAGAGTACACAGTAAAATTTTTAGAATAAAATATTAAATATTTTTTAAATGACACTCGATCTCCGGCGGCGTCAAAATAAGGCCCCTTACTGCTGGAGTGATTACAGCCTATTCCGTAGATAAAACCAAAACAAAAAAAAATCTCGAGGAACTAAAACATATTGTCTTTACGATGACCCTCGGGCAAAAAAAAATCAAAAACTGACAAAATAGCGGCAATTTGAAAAAAAAGTTAAATTTTTCCCAAAATTTTGGTCCTTTTTGGCCTACCAAAATTTGATTTTTGATCAGATCAAAAAACTGGAGGGTCATCGTATAGAGAACTATATAGAGGAGATGCAAAAAAAAACTGATAGCGATCGGATCATTTGTCTCCGAGTAATCCAGAAAATTCGAAAAATGCTCTTTTAAATGGCTGTAATTCAAAAACTATTTAAAATCTCTTTTAAAAAAGATATCGATTCAAAATTTTAGTATGTTATTTTTTAAGTTATAACCTATCGAAATATTAGAAAAAAAATAGTTTTTTTTTGAAAATTTCACACTTGGTGAACCCCTTAAGCCTCACAAAGCCATGCACAACTGGTTTCTAATTATTTTGGAATTTGACACTCTAAAAAGCGACTGTTTAAATATGATTAAACTAATTACTTAAACTCAAAATCAAAATCTCTTTAAATTAAAAATAATATTGATAAGTGTATAAAATAAATGTAAAAACATATTACATATGTTAAAGACATTTGCAGGCTCGTTACAGAAATCTCTTTGCCTTGTACGATGACGACATATTTGCGACACAAGCCAGTGTTCGCGTCACAGGCGTATCAGGAGAACAAACGCAAATTGTTCTTGAATCGAATGATAAAGTCTCTGATGGAGTCCAAAATAGCCAAAAGACGTCGATATTTACAAATGCAACTTGTCTTAAGGCAAAATGCCACTTACGCCTAGTTTAAAATTGAAAACACAACTTTTAAGTAAAATTGAAATTTATGAGTATTTGATATAAAAGTAATTACACTCAAAACTGCTAAAAGCATTAGCAAGAAAGCTTGTTAAAATAATGTTTCGCCATTTTGTAGTTTTTCCATGTGATTGGATTTCGTACGACACAAGCCAGTGTTCGCGTCACAAGCGTATCAGGAGAACAAACGCAATTTATTCTTGGATTCAATGCTATATTCTCTGATCCATTCTAAGAAGACAAGTTCAAAAACATGATCCCGTCGTCATGTAGTGGTTAAGAACGAGGGCTAATACAAACTTGTACTGAGATCAATCCCATCCTCAGACATCTTCATATCAAGCAGACGATATAGGATTTTACCCAAAGTTGTCGATTTATTGCAAGTAAAATAATATAATTAATAGTACAACATGATTAAAATCAAAATTAAACGAGTGTTTGAAATAACAGTATAAACGAATAAAATTTCCAAAGACATTTGCAAAAACATATTTTAAAGACATTTTTGAATGCAGCTTGTTAAAGAACACTTCGCCTTTGTATGTATGACGACATATTTCTTCTGTTCAAACGACACAAGCCAGTAATCGCGACACAGGCGTATCAGGAGAATAAACGCAAATTGTTCTGTTCTTTTGTTCTACGGTTGATGCTAGTTTTCTCCAGTTTGATGTTGTATGATACAAGCCAGTGTAAATAGTCACTAGACATATAAGAAGAACAAACACAAATTGAGATTTATCTATTTAGATCAAGGGCGAGCAACCTTTTTCATCCACGGGCCAATTTTAATTTTAAAATTTCATCGCGGGCCGCACGGATTTAATATATATACTAGCTGACCCGGCAAACGTTTTGCCTCAGGAAATATTTTTAAAAAATCATTAGTATAAAAAATGGCTAACTAATTCTGAATGTACAAACATGTAGTATATAAATGAAAGGGGCGGCTAACACAAAAACACATTGATAATTTACCCAACGCAACGCTAAAATACTAACATCCATATTTGTATTATATTATGCTATGCTCAGCGAAACAAGTGAGATTTCAATAATTTAAAAAAAAATCTAACTTTTTTTAAAAACAGTTTTATCTTCAAATTTTAATATTGAATTTCTAAATTTTTTTGCTAAACTTGCTTCTTCTGCAAGACATTCAGAAATTATGTACTTCTTATACACATCGTGAAATATTTGTACAATAGGATAACAGTTAACAGAAAATCAGTTAGTTTTATCGGAGATAACCATTTCGTTGCCAATATCTATGAATCGTTTTTAAAATTTTGCTATAAATAGATCGGATAAATTTAAGCTTTCTTATAAGCTCAAAAAAATCTTGATCAAATTTCAATTAAAAACGTTCACAAAAAAGACGATCATTGTTAATTGATCGATTATCGAGCTAAAATGACTATTATGAAATAAAAGAGTGAAATTTGGAGTTGTATATAGTTTTCCATTTCGCATTAAAAAAAATTAAATTGAAGAATTAAATTTTAAAAAAATTGTTACGTTTGTACAACTCGTAAAAAAATAAATTGCTTTTTTTTGAATAAAATTTAAAATTTTCCATAAACTCAAAAGTCTGAACTAAAATTAAGTCAAAAAGATTCATTGACTGAGCGCGAGAATAATGTAAATGCAACAAAATTACAAAATTGCAACAAGAAAAGAATAAATATACAAATATAGAAAAGTACGTTTTTTATATAATTACGAGTGTATATTATAAGTGTATATAAATATTAATACAAAATAAAAACAATAGTTAAACACAGAAACTAATTTACTTGAAAACTTTAATGAGAAATTTGCCACTGCTTTTTTATATATGCTTAAAATCAGCCGTTTTTCTTCATTTTATTTTTTTGAATGAGGAAAGTAGCAACGTGTATGCAGCTTTGATATGTTTCACTCAATCTTGACCGATGGAAATTTTTTATGAATTTTATGGTTGAAATTAACAAAGGATCCACAAAAAAGTTGTCTGGATTGGGTGTGTGGCATATGTTTTCCCATGTACCTTTTACCGCTGACGATAAATCTATAGCCAAAATTGGGACGCAAAATATTTAAAAACTGGTACAATAATCTATAAATTTTCCTAAATGAATTAATTATTTTCCAGCGACTTTTCTTTTGTGGACCTGTGTAATTATTTGCACACATACGTACTTCCAAAATAATAATTTATCATAGTTTTGTTTGTTTTTTTTTAAAGCAAAGATTTCTCAGAGCTGACCTGAGTTTTAATTTGATGTTTACAGAAAAGATACATTTTTTAATCTGTATAATTTTGTATCCTGATCACTTTCCGTGGTGGTTTTCATAAAGTGTACCTACATCGCTGTTAAATGGCAAAGAAAACAGCTGTCCTGCTAGCTTTGAATATTTGGAATCACAATTAAAATTTGTTCACTTTTGTTCTAAATATGGAAAGTGAAACCCAAGATTCTTCAGAAGCTATTAATCTTCACTACCTAAATCACGAAAGTACTACAATTATTCTTTCATATCCAAAACAATTGTAGTTTGCCACTTGGATCATATACTTCTTTAAGCATTGCATTACTATTGAGCTAACGAATTTTGGTATTAAAAAGCACATGGCCATATACACGCTTTAAATTCTTCAGGAATTCTTTAAATTTACCATAATTCAACCCTCGCGACTTTATAAGATTTACTTATTTAATCATTTTAAATTTGGAAATGCGTTATTGCTATGTTCTCGGACAAGTTCTCTATTTTTCTTGCAATATTGTTAAACTGACAAAAAATTTGCCTTTACAGCCGTATTTGATAAATTATCTAGAAAAATAATCTCTAGTTTAGAAACGCTTGGCGGGCCGCAGAAAAACACCCGGCGGGCCGCATGCGGCCCGCGGGCCGCGGTTTGCTCATCCTTGATTTAGATTAAATTTTCAACTGTTTATTTTGAAATGACAACTAACTTTATGTCATTTTTACTGGCCATTGACATTAACTTGACTGAAGAAGACACACACACAATCTTTCCTGTACATTTGTAAAGCACATGAAATAAATAGAATGAGTCTCCTCGCTTTCGGTATTGGTACGAGTTTCTCGAGAATTAAATATCTATAAAATATTTCGGGAATGTGCATGGTACCCTGGTAGTTCGTCGTTCGAACTTGCTCCCATGGTGTACCCGGCGGGACATTGCGAGTAGAGTCGAATCATTCGAAGAAAATAATTATTATAGAGCGTTTGAATAAACCCAAACAAAATTTGGGGTAAGTGGCATTTTGCCTTTAGGCAAGTTGCATGAACTGTCCAATACGTGAAAATAATCGACTTAATTAGTAAAAATTGATCTTCAAATGTTAACTTATCACATCACAAAAGCGACACAAATTTTGACTATCATATTTTTTCACATTTTGATCAATTTTTAAAACTAACACTTATAGTGCCGTAATATTTTAGTACGTTTATTAATATTTTAGTATATTTTCATCAAAATGTCGATGAGAAATAATTATTTAAGAGCATTTATGTTCAAATAAATCTTTCATTTTCTAATTTTTTTACCAAACGATTCAGGATAACTTGAAACAATGAGTTAACGATACGTTATCTTAGCGAAGGAGATGTTCGCTAATATTATGGTTTCAAAGTCATTCTGAAAAATCAAGTGTGTATGTGTGATTTTTTGAATAATTGATGGATTTTTTGAATAAAACATGAACCTCTCCTTTTTGAAAAGATAATTATTGTCATTTTTAATATTTTTTTTTCAATCCGACGCGTATGAGAGAAAAACATAGAAGATAAAACATCTGATAAACTATCAAAGTAATATATAAAATTTACTGAAGACTTTTGGGACCACTTTAGAATCCATGTCACTGATCCGTGCAGAACATTAGTATAAAATTAGTAAAAACTTAGTAAAGTTAAGTACAAACTTTTCTCGTCAAAAGCATCCTCTTTTTCTGTAAAAAATCTTCCAACTAAAGTCCATTCGACAATTTTAGTTTGATGACACTGCTGTACGAGTCAGCAAGCCGCTCAAGTATTTAAAACAATTTTTTTTTAAGAATTTTCAATTATCGTCTCCGAGAATGTATGCAAAAATTACAAAATCTAATAGACTGAAAACTACATTAACAAATTAGAGTTCTCAATCATACTAAAAGAAAATCTAACTAATCGGGCAATTCTGCCTAATAAAATAGCATTGTCATGGCAACGCTATCTCATGCTTGTTTCTTGGTATTGAAAATTATGAAAATGTCTATCTATTAGCTGTGCGATCAGGCGTATTTTACATAAAAACAAGCAAGGAAAAATCTTATGATAACTGCACCATCTACAACTCTGTTTTCATAAAATTCTTCCTTACTTGTTTATATGTAAAATACGCCTGATTGCACAGCAAATAGATAGGCATTTTCACATATTCACTAACAGAAACAAGCATAAGATAGAGTTGCCATGACAACGCTATTTTATCCTTAAATCTTCTAAAGTCAAAACACTGGATGTCTTATACTTTATAACTCTCTTTCGTTTTTCCTCTAACCAAAAAATTTATTTTATCTATTTATTTACTTGTTTCATATCACTAATTAATTATGATCTATCTATCTATCTAAATTAGTGGAATTTTCTGAACAAACATGTCCAAGACATTGATGTAACCTTCAACAAAAACCTTTTACCACAAATTACAAAAATATAACCCACTATCAATCTTGTATTAGTAAAAATGAGTGACAAAAAATTATTAAAAACTTTACGTTTATTTTATTTACTATGTTTACCCATCGGTTTATCGCCTTACACAATTACAAAAATCGGGAAAATTAAAACAAATTTAAAATCGGTAATAAAAACTTTCATAAGTTTTGCTTACGGTTTTACTTCTATATATTTAAGAGGAAAATATTTAAACGAAAGCACTTTAGATTACGAAGGCATCCTAAAAGTTGTGGATATCGTTTCGATTGTTACTTGGGAAACATTTACTTTGCTATTTATAATAATCGAATTTTTCAAACGCAAAGAATTTTGCAACATTTTGAAAAATTTACAAAAATTTGACACTACCATCAAACTACCCCAAAAGTGCTACCAAGATTTAAAAAACTATATAACCTACAGTTTTATAACAATTTTTATCATAGGTACCTGGACGCATTTCGCGAATTTTTTTGTGTATCATATTCAAAATAATGAAAGTGATGTTTTAATTTTGAGTGTTTTGGCCTACGCGCACCTATTTTTTGTTTTGTTGGTGGTTATTTTTAAATTTTTGGTGTTGAATTTTATTATACGACAGAGATTGAAGAGGGTCAATCAGTTTTTGCTGAAAAGTTGCGGGAAAACAGAAGAATCTAAGGTAAGATTAATAATTGATGTAATAAGTAGGGCTTGGGATAGCTCCTTGCGTAACTCCTGGAGTATATTTATGTGTGAAATATAAGTGAATGGTATTTTGTAAAGAATTTGATGAATACACCGTGGTTTATTCAGAAAAATTGAAAAAAATAATGTAAGATTGATAAGAGAAATTAATCAGGGAAAAATAAAGATGACAAATATAAAGCATTTTTCTGAAGAATGAAATTCTGTAAAAAATTCTTGAACACTCTGTGTTTTATTTTACAAATTCCCGTAAAAAGTTGCCAGAAAAAAAAACAAACGAATAACTTAAAGCAAATATATATTTTTTTTAGAATGAAATTTTAAATTACACTTGATGAACACCCTGTGGCTTGTTTAAATTTTTTTCTAAAGAATGAAAAGATATAATAAATTTGTTGAACACCCTATGATTTATTTTACCAATTTCTGTACAATGTTTTGAAAACACAAAATTATATATTGTAAGATTGAAAAAGAAATGTATCATATCAAAATCAAAAGGTAAATATAATATTTTTTCTGGGGAATGAACTTTTGGATTAAATTTGTTGAACACCATGTGGCATTTTTTACAATTTTTTGTGCAATATCATGAAAAAATAAAAGAACATAATATTAATTTAACAAGAGAAATGAATCAGGAAAAAAGGAACAAATATAAAGATTTTTGCTAAAGAAGGAAATTTTGGATTAAATTTGTTCAACACCCTGTTAAGATAAAGATTTATCTTAAGTATAAAATTTTCGAATAAATTTGTTGAATACCCAGTAGCCTATTTCACAAATTTCTGTACAATGTTATAAAAAATAAAAAGAATATAATCTAAGACTGATAAGAGAAATGACTCAGGACAAAATTATAAGGCAAATATAAAGATATTTTTCCGAATAATAAATTTCTGAAATAAATTTGTTGAACACCTTGTGGCTTGCTTTACAAATTTCTGTGCAATGAAAAAAAAAAAAAAATATTTTAAGATTGTTAAAAGAAATGTATCAGATTGTTAAAAGAAATGTATGTTTGGGTAAGGCAGGTCTGATGATTTTGAAAATACAAGGCAAAAATTATAAAAATGTCACAAGATGATAAAAAATTACACATAATTATCATTTATTCATACAAGAAATGGAATTTTTGGTAGACAAGTAGATAGATAGATGAACAAATATAGTGTATATTAAAAATTAAACACAATATAGTGTAAATTAAAATGTAAATCAATTTATTATTGATCTAAATCCTTTTTAAAATTATTTCATTTTATATTCTCACAGTTTGTTTTGCAACTTTTAGGCAACTTTACTAGTATTTTTTATATTATGGTACACTTAGTTTTTTTCTTACAAGTTCTTTTAAATTCATAAATATTTATTCAGAAAAACTTGATGTATTAAGCACTTATAAAATTATACCTTTCACAAATTAAATTAATTGCTCTAACTAATTAAATTAATAACATCTAATTACCACTAGAACAAAATTATAGGTAAATTACTTAGCCCATTCAGTTTACCTTTTTATGTGAAAAAAATCATTAAAAAATGGTGACAAAAGGCTCTCTTATAAAATCTTTACGTTTGTTATACCTTTTAGGTATACCTGTAGCTTTATCACCTTATAAAATAACCAACAAAGGTTTATTATTATTAAACAAAACATCAATTGTCTTAACAATTTTAGCATTTATTTACAATTTATTTCTGGAACATAATGCAGTTCGTTTGGATTGTGGTAACATTTTTTACAAAACAGGACTTTTAGAACTCGTTTTACAAGTCCAACATAATTTTTGGCGTTTCTTGAACTTCTTTTTAATGTTCCTTGAATTTTGGAACAGAAAAAAATTCGCTGAAATTTTGAAAAGTTTACAAGAGTACGACGACTTCAAGCACTCCAATAGTTATAATGCAAAATTCAATTATAATAATTCAAAGTGGTTTATTATCAAAAGTTATTCCTGTATTATTTTGGTACTTTTGGTGGTTATTGGTAGTGATAGTGCTGTTTTAAAAAGGATAACTTGGTATGCCTATATTGTTTGTTCAATGAGTTATTTTACTTTGTATTTTGTGATGCCTGTAATGGTCATGAAGATTGTGGTTGTTAATTTTTTGCTGGAGGAACGATTTTTGGATGTTAATGAATATTTGGAAAGTTCAAGAGAAACCACAAATAAGGTAAATGTTTATTATTAAAATTTAGAATTGTTATTATTAACATCCCTCGTAGGGTAAGTATAGGCCAAAAATCGAAATTAAAAATCTTCACGTTTCAGAGGTTTCTGAACCTACCTCAGAAAAATAGATGTGTGTGTTCCCGCAATTTTTGTCCACGTTTTCGGGCGTACGGATCAACCGATTTAAATTTTTCAAAAAACATTCGATTTCTATTGGCAGGGAGATGTGTTGATTAGTTTTTGGCAAAAGCAGGTCGAGCCGTTTTGGAGATACGTAACAAAGAGTGCAGAAAATAGAAATCGAGTTTTTGAGAGATTGAGCATCCGATTTGAATGATTCAAAAAACGTTTAATTCGTAATAATGGATAGAATTGGTGATAAGTTTTTGGCAAAGGCAAGTCCAACCCTTTCGGAAATACCGAGCAAAATGTGCACAAAATTGCAGTTTTTGAGAGAAATAAGCATGCGATTTGAATGATTCAGAAAACTTTTTGCTTGTGTGATTTTCTAAATTTTAATTCGGTTTATTATTTAGTTTTGATATTTTAACTATTTTAAATTAATTATTGTACAAATTATTATCAAAAATTTGATGTTTTATAGAAATTAAATTTGTAATTTTTAAAATTTTATTTCTGTAACAATTTTTAGGTTTTTTGACTTTCAATTCAAGAATGTATACGATTTTTTTTCCAAAAATTTATTGTTATTTTTAATTCTTTTCACAAATGATATTTTTCTAAAAACTTCAAGAACATATATGAATTATTTTATTTTTTACTAAGAATGTTTTGTTGTTTTTAAATATTTTGATAAATATTTGTAACTATTTGATATTTCTCTAAAAAATTCAAGTATATAATTTTTTTAATTATTCCCAAAAAAATATATAATTTTTAATTCTTTTGACAAAGGTTCGAAAAGTTATTTTTAGCTTTCTGAAAAAGTTTGTTTTCATAAAAAATACGATTTGCTGATTTTATATTTTCTTGGACAAGTCATTCTAAATCGTTTGATTTTCAAATAAAAAAAAGTGTTAGTAAGAATTTACATCGACAAAGATGCATAATTCGTTTTTGAATAACGTTCATTTAGTAATAGTATACTTTTCGGGGAAATAATTCATATCTTCCAAAATATTTGAGTAATAAAAATTATGTATATGGCAAGTTTTTGCAAAATTAAATTTTTCACGACATTGTCTAACATAGCAATACTCTACATCGACTCGGTATACTTATAAAACACAGTTGAAAATGGAAAATGCTTCCTTTGCATAACATTATATATGCAAAACATTTATGTGCAAAATGGCTTATAACTTATAATTTATTTGCACAAAATAAATAATGTATTGGGAAAATTTGTACAAACAAATGTACTACAGTAACTCCGTATACTCAAAAATCGTAATATATTAAGTGCAATATATTGAGCTTTCCAAAGAAATTATAGAGAGAAAGACTTTCTGCTCTATCAGTAATAATACAGTTATTTTCAATATTAAAAGATAGGTTTATTAATACACACACACACACATACATACACACATTTTTTAGGTCAAAATAATCAGCTAAAGTAAATACTCCTAAATTGTTCAGTCCAAATTTGATCCTTATTAATAATAAAGACAAATAGCATAAATTTCCGTAAACCTTTCTATTAAAATTATGTCATACTCTAAAAATAGAATTTAATTTCTTTAGTACATAAAAACCTACCCTAATGTATTTTTATAACCCAATATCACTAATTAATTATATTAATTGTATCTATTAATCAGAATAATTTTCTAAGTATCGAGAACACTAATTTAATTCATTTAGTCAGCTGAAATGAAATGTCAGCTAAAAGTAAAAACTTGTTAAAAACTTTACGAATTTTATACCTAATTTGTTTACCAATAGGCCTATCGCCTTATTTAATAACAAAAAATGGTGTAATAACATTTAACACAAAATCAACTTTACAAACTTTAGTTGCATTTTTATATGCAATTTGTTTCATAACTTTGAGAAAATTAAATTTAAATGATACCTCAATGTTGTATGGAGGATTGTTAAAAACAATTGTTATAGTACAAAATGCAACTTGGGAAATATTTACTTTGTTATTTATTTTACTAGAATTTATCAACGGTAAAAAGTTTGTGCAAATATTACAACAATTACAAGACTTTGACGATTCCATTTGTGCAGTGCAAAAAATTCCTTTTTCGTATTACCAAAAATTAAAAAATAATTTGTACTCAGTTTTTTTCTCGGTTTTTGTCTTCGGAACGTCAACTCATTTTATTAATTTTTATGTTTATTATTATCCGACGAATAAAATTATTACTTGGAGTATTTGTGCGTATATAAGTTTATTTTTTGTAATGCTTGCTGTTATAATTAAAATTACAGTTGTTAATTTTGTTATAAAACAAAGGATCGAAATTGTTAATGGGATTTTGCAGAAGAATAGTGCTAAGACTGAAGAATTAAGGGTAAGATGAAAAATCATATTTTTATCATAATTTATATATTTTACTAGCTGACCCGGCAAACGTTGTTTTGCTAAGTAAGTTATTTTATAAACAATTTCTAGAGTATCTAAAAAATTAATACTTTTTGTGTAAGGATGTGTTGTTTGTATTGCTATATACAATGAGGTATTATAGAAACAATAAACCCCATTAGTTTGTATATATTTTATTAATACAACCAAACTGAAAGTTTTATACACTTTCTATAGAAAACATGGCATAATTCAATCCAAGTCTTTGTTGGTCTTTCGACTTATATAGTCATTACAAATTCCATTTAATCGATTAATGAATGCGTTTCAATTTTTTTGAAATTTTTTTTGGATTCTGGATTTTGTGTATAATTGTAAATAATACTATTGAGCTTATACAAATTTCTCAAATTTCTGCGAGGAGAGATACAAAATGATTTAGGTATCTCTTTTTTGACCTGCTTTTTGAAAAGTTTCTAGTAATATTCGATGAATAAAAGTAAATTTAATAAAAAGTATATATGTAGAACAGGGCAAGGCACAAAGGTCCAATTTGACTTTAAGCAAATATAAATTTTATTATGAAAATCAAACCAATTACATCACAACAAATGACACATTTCAAATGAACAATTATCTGACTACGTTCAGTAAAACTACCAGCTACTTCATCATTGTAAAAACGTGCTTTTTGCTGTCTTTAAAAAAAAAATTATCTAGACCTTTTTACCCTATAACGGGGTAACTTGGAACGGCCAGATGGCAAGCAGGTCTAATGTCATATTTTAATTTCAAAGGTATTTTACAAAATAATTACATTTTCAACTAATTGCTAGAAAACTACCAATGGAAGAAAATACTTT
>NW_020537324.1:73562407-73611515 GCF_003426905.1 Ctenocephalides felis | reverse complement strand
AACATCCAAAACTAACAATACAATACAAATACGTAACTTTCCGTACCAAAAATTAAAATTTCTAAAAAAATTTATAAACTTTTTGCGTCTGTTACCCTGGTATTTCGTCTGCTGAATGTTGTGCCAATGTGATTTTGGAGCAACATGTGTTAAATGGAAAAATACTTTATTATTTAAATTATTTAATTTAAGTTATTTTCATAATAAAAATAAAGATAACTTTTGTAGCAAACTACTATCACAGATTCATTAAAATTTCATAAAATTTTATTTCAATCTAATTATTTTTTTCAAAGATCATGTCTTCATCCTAATCGTATACGACTTTTGTTTATACACATTCTTTATAAACATATATTATAATACAGCAATATATATTATAGGTCTATAAAATATGAAAGATAAAATTTCCATATTTATAATAATCTTTACGGTATATAATAACAAAAATACAAATTCAAAAATATTTAAAACTAGTGGTGTATGGCATCGTGCCTTAAGGCAAATTGCTGGAACTTCCCGTACCGTAATGAATATTCGAGAAATTTTAAACGTTTTCTAATATATTATTACAAATACTGTAACTTTCATTATTTCTGCTTGTCTTGTTATATCTGAGCAAATCAAATATAAATCATAAATCAATTTATCTCCTAAATATTAACCATCGTTATTTCATTTCGAATTCAATTTCAAACAAAAATAGTTGCCTTAATTTAATCTACACAAAATTGGAGAAGTGCTCCCGTATAGTCACAGTCTAAACTACATTTGCTAACAATTCTGTGCGACATTTTCACTTATACTGTGCTTAGCTTGGCGGCATTTTTACATTTTTCAATAGTTTTCACAAAAATGGAAAAGTTCTCTAATACCTAAACAGTCTAAACGCACTTGGGTAAGCATTTGTACCAGAGTGGCGCTTAGACTGTGCTTAGCCTGGGTAATTTTTTGAATCTTTGATCCAAAATTAAAAAATATTTTTTGAAAAAAAAAATTAGAAACAAAAACTTTTTTTCCAAAAGCAATTATTTTGTTGAAACAAGCAGAAAGTTCTTTGAATCATCGGACGCTTAGTTCTCTCAAAAACTGCCATTTTTTTAACATTTAACTCTGTATCTCCGAAACCGCTGGGCCTACCTTTGCCAAAAACCAATAATCACTTTTCCCGTCATTACAAACTGAATGTTTTTTGGATCATACAAATCGGATGATTCGTTCGATTTCTATTTTCTGCACTTTTTGCTCCATATCTCCGTAACGGCAGGACCTGCCTTTGCCAAAAACTAATCAGCACATCTCCCTATCAATAGGAATCAATGTTTTTTAAACCATTCAAATCGGTTTATCCGTGCGCCCGAAAACGTGGACGAAAAAATGCGGACATACAAAACACACACACACACATCCATTTAGTTTCTGAGGTATGCCAGTAAAATGTTCAGAAACCTTCAAAACGTCGAGAAATGCAAAAATTTGCATTTTCGATTTTCGGCTCATTACTATAACTACCCTACGGGAAGTAAAAAATACAAATTCAAAAATATTTGTTGGTATTCAATCATTGATCACCTTGTTTTAATTATTTAAGTTTAAACCTCTAATATTTAATTACGGTACGGAAAGTTCCATAAATTTACCTTAATGCACGATGCCATACACCACTAGTTCATAATACCAGTTAGTGCATCTATTACACTTGTAAGCGTGTCATTTAATGAATATTTTCAATATAATTCGTGTAATACAATCAATAAATGTGTACTTTAACACGTTTGGCGCCTGTTCTCCTGGTACCCGGCTGCTTATTTTGTGCTCAATGTGTGTTGTTCCAACACAGCTGGATCGGCTGTCTCCACCGATTTGATAAGATAAGAGAGAGAGTAATGAGAGGAATAACGACTTGACGACCAACTCGATCTTACTACTCTGCCGAGTATCAGGCGCGCAGGCACGAAAATTATAGGCAGTCACTTTGAAATCGTACCAAAATAATAATAGTCTTATTGTTTTAATTGGAAATTGTGTTTTAGTAATATTTGAGTAAAGTAGAATTTAATTAGTATTTCTTAATTATTAAATACTGGGTGTGAAAGGCATTTTGACTTAAGGTAAGTTGCAAAAACTTGAACGCCCAAGAAAAGTTAGTGGGAAGGGCTTTGACTTCGCGCCAAAATCATAATAGGCGTATCGTATAATGTATAAATTGGAAATTATGGTTTATTAATAGTTGGAGATAAAGGAAAGCAACAGAAATTTATTAAATATTAAATGTAACTTTGAACTAGTAGTGCATGGCATCGTGCCTTAAGGCAAATTGCTGGTACTCCCCGTGCCATAATAAAATATTCGAAGAATTTTAAATGTTTTCAAATATATTATTATAAATGCTGTAACTTTCATTATTCGTATTTTTAAAACAAAATATAAGAGCTCATAAATTGGACGACGACCTTTATGAATGTTTACATAAAAAGTAAATAAACAAAACTTATTGAAGCGGAGTTAGAATGCAGGACCTTATCTCATATTTCTAAGAACTGTATAAACTGAATTGCTGCAAAGTTAAAATTATTTATTCGAAGTATATAAGTGAGTTTCAGAACTTGAGCCACAATTTCCCTATTCAAAATCCCTATTTTTTTCGATATACAAAAAAAAATTTTTTTGGAAAAAAATATAAATTTTCAAATAAGAAAAAATCCAAAAGCAATTGTAAACACAAGCGAAACGTTTCTTGAATCATTTAAGTCGGATGCTTTATCCTCTCAAAAACTTAATTTTTTTGCACATTTATATCCGTATCTAAAAAACGGCTAGACCTGCCTTTGCCAAAAACTAATCACCACCTCTCCCCATCAATACGAACTGAATGCTGTTTGAATCATTTAAATCGGATTATCCGTTCTCACAAAAACTCTATTTCTATTTTCTGCACTCTTTGCTCCGTATCTCCGAAACGACTCGACCTGCCTTTGCTTAAAACGAATCAGCACGTCTCCTTATCAATAATAATCGAATGACATTTTGAATTATTCAAATCGGTTCTCGAAATCGTAGACAAAAATTTGTATCCATACACACACACATTCATTTTTTTCTGTTCAGAAACCTCTGAAACGTAAATATATGCAAAAAATTTCATTTTCTGACGATTTTTTAACGATTACAAAAATTCTTATTTATAATTAATGTTAAGAAAAAAATAAATACTTTAAATATTTTAAATAAAACTAGTAGTGGATGGCATCGTGCCTTAAGGCAAATTGCTGAAACTTTCCGTATTAAAAATTTAAATTTGTAAAAAAGATTCAAATTCTGAAAAAATCGATTTTTGAGATTTTAAAAATTTTTGAAAATAATTGACCTTTTTGAAATTATTTATTTTTTTATACTTTGAAATATTTTGGAAATTTTTAACTTCTTGAACACACACATACATACACACATGCACACACACACATATACATAAATTTTTTAAGGGATGCCAAAATGTTCAGAAACCTCTGAAACGTAAAGATATGCAAACATTTTCATTTTTGATTTTTTGACGATTACAAAAATTCTAGAAGAAAATAAATACTTTAAATAAAATAAATATAATAAATTTTAATAAGAAATTTGTGTATTATTTTAATTACTATTTTAATAATTTTGTTGATGGCAATTTCATTTTTTTTAGTTATTTTTGTATAATTTATAAAATTGTATAATTTTGTTATATTTTAAATTTTTATTTAAGAATAATATAATGTCTTTAATAACGTAAATTAAATTAAATTCCATAAAAAATCATTTATTTCATATAAGTTTAGACATGTTTGTTATTTTGTTATATTTATTTAGTTTTTATTCCACATTTTGTTTTTATAGTATTATTATTATTATTCAGAAATTTTATTTATTTTGTTTATTAATTTTATTTTTATTATTATTTGCTTTTATTTTATATTAAATCATTATATATTAATCATACGGATATCATTTTAATGTAAATTCTATCCTTTGTACTCTTTTTATTTAAATTTATGTTATTGTTCATTATTATTACTAGATGTTAAATTATTTAACAATTGTAATAAAATATTGTAATTTAAAAAAAAAGTTTAGACATATGCTTATTTGTGAACTATATAATTTTAGTACTGGTTTTTAGGACATTATTTATTACAAAACAAGTTTTTTTTGTGTTTTTTCCAGTATGAACTTGCTGAATTATGACACACATGCAATGTCAAAACGTACACAATAGTAAAATATGTATAAAATATATGAAAAATATAATAAAAGTATATAAAAATATAATAAAAATATATTTTTTACATCTTACCTTTAATTCTTGAGTCTTAGCACTATTCTTCTGCAAAATCCCATTAACAATTTCAATCCTCTGTTTTATAACAAAATTAACAACTGTAATTTTAATTATAACAGCAAGCATAACAAAAAATAAACTTATATACGCACAAATACTCCAAGTAATAATTTTATTCGTCGGATAATAATAAACATAAAAATTAATAAAATGAGTTGAAGTTCCGAAGACAAAAACCGAGAAAAAAACTGTGTACAAATTATTTTTTAATTTTTCGTAATACGAAAAAGGAATTTTTTGCACTGCACAAATGGAATCGTCAAAGTCTTGTAATTGTTGTAAAATTTGCACAAACTTTTTACCGTTGATAAATTCTAGTAAAATATATAACAAAGTGAATATTTCCCAAGTTCCATTTTGTACTATTACAATTGTTTTTAATAATCCTCCATACAACATTGAGGTGTCGTTTAAATTTAATTTTCTTAAAGTTATGAAACAAATTGCATATAAAAATGCAACTAAAGTTTGTAAAGTCGATTTTGTGTTAAATGTTATTACACCATTTTTTGTTATTAAATAAGGCGATAGGCCTATTGGCAAACAAATTAGGTACAAAATTCGTAAAGTTTTTAACAAGTTTTTACTTTTAGCTGACATTTTGACTAAATGAATTAAATTAGTGTTTTCGATACTTAGGAAATTATTCTAATTAATAGAATCAATTAACATAATTAATTAGTGGTACCTATAAGGTTATAAAAATACATTAGGGTAGGTTTTTGTGTACTAAAGAAATTAAATTCTATTTTTAGAGTATGACATAATTATAATATAAATGTTTATGGAAATTTATGTTATTTGTCTTTAATATTATTAAGGATCAAATTTGGACAGAACTATTTAGGAGTATGTACTTTAACTGATTATTTTTGCCTAAAAATTAGAAATGTGTGTATCTATGTGTGTGTATGTGCGTGTGTGTGTGTGTGTTTTTTTTTTGGGAATAATTAAAAAAAATTATATACTTGAATTTTTAAAAAATATCATTTGTGAAAAAAATTAAAAATAACAATGAATTTTTGAAAAAAAAAATATATACATTCTTAAATTAAAAGTCAAAAAACCTAAAAATTGTTATAAAAATGAAAATTTTTAAAAATTACAAATTTAATTTCTTTAAAATATTACATTTTTGATAATAATTTGTACAATAATTAATTTAAAATAATTCACACATCAAAACTAAATAATAAACCGAATTAAAATTTAGAAAGTCCGAATTATTTTCGATATTCAAAAAGAAAACTAAATAAAAAATTTTGAAATAATTTTTTTTTCAAAAACTATTGTTTCGTCAACACAAGCAAAAAGTTTTTTAAATCATTCAAATCAGATACTTAGTTTTCTCAAAAACTGCAATTTTGTGCACATTTTGCTTGGTATCTCCAAAACGGTTGGACCTGTCTTTGCCAAAAACTAATCACCAATTCTCCCCATCATTACAAATTGAATGGTTTTTGAATCATTCAAATCGGATACTCCGTTCTCTCAAAAACTCGATTTCTATTTTCTGCACTATTTGCTACGTATCTCCGTAACGGCTGGACCTGCCTTTACCAAAAACTAATCAGCACATCATTCTATCAATAGGAATCGAATGTTTTCTGAACTATATGAATCGGTTGATCCGTGCGCCCGAAAACGTGGACAAAAATTGCGGACACATCCATTTTTTTTTTGAGGTATGCCAAAATGTTCAGAAACCTTCAAAACGTGAATTTATGCAAAAGTTTCCAATTTCGATTTTTGGATGATTACAATAACTTACCCCACGGAAAATTAAAAATAATAAACTATTTACCTTATTTGTGGTTTCTCTCGATTTTTCCAAAAATCCATTAACATCCAAAAATCGTTCCTCCAGCAAAAAATTAACAACCACAATCTTCATCACCATCACAGGCATCACAAAATACAAAGTAAAATAGCTCATTGAACAAACAATATAGGCATACCAAGTAATCCTTTTTAAAACAGCACTATCACTACCAATAACCACCAAAAGTACCAAAATAATAAACAAATAACTTTTGATAATAAACCACTTTGAATTGTTGTAATTGAATTTTGCATTATAATTATTGAAGTGCTTGAAGTCGTCGTACTGTTGTAAACTTTGTAGAATTTCTGCAAATTTTTTTCTGTTCCAAAATTCTAGGAACATTAAAAAAAAGTTTAAGGAACGCCAAAAATTATGTTGAACTTGTAAAACGAGTTCCAATAATCCGGTTTTGTAAAAAATGTTACCACAATCCAAACGAACTGCATTATGTTCCAGAAATAAGTTGTAAATAAAAGCTAAAATTGTTAGGACGATTGATGTTTTGTTTAATATTAAAATACCTTTGTTGGTTATTTTATAAGGTGATAAGGCTACAGGTATGCCTAATAGGTATAACAAACGTAAAGATTTTATAAGAGAGCCTTTTGTCACCATTTTTAACGATTTTTTACACATAGAAAGGTGAACTGAATGTGTTTAGTAATTTACCTATAATTTTGTTTTAGTGGTAATTAGATGTTATTAAGTTAATTAGTTAGGGTGATTAATCTAGTTTGTAAATTATATAAGTGCATAATATATGATGTTTTTCTGAATGAATATTTTCATTTAAATTTTCACATTAGAACTTGAAAGAAAAAGGTATAACAAAAGTAAGGATTTTATAAGAGAGCCTTTTGTCATCATTTTTAATATTCTATTAACACAAACGTATTAAAAAAACGACTAATTGTTTTTTTTTGTTCTGGTAGTTAATTTTATTAATAATGTGCTTCTGGTAATTGGTTAAAAAACTGTTGCCCTTTAATATAATTAGTTGAAGTAATTAATTTAATTTATGAAAGGCCTAATTTTATAAGTGCATAATTTATGAGCTTTTTTGATTAAATTTTAATTGAATACTAAGAAAAAAATTAAACTAAAGAAAAAATAATCTTTCAGTACTCAAGAAGTCCTTACAAAAAAAATGAAGCTAAATAAATATCCAATTTTGATAAATAAGAATTAATTTAAAAAAAATTGCTATAAAGTTGCAAAAAACTGTGAGTTCTGATTTTAAAAAGGGTTTAGATCAATAATAATTTTATTTGTATATGATCTACCTGCATACCTGTCTACCCGCCTACCAAGAATTCCATTTGTATATGAATCAATAATAATTATTTGTAATTTTTGATAAACTTGTGACATTTTTGTAATTTTTGCCCTGTATTTCCGAAACCACTTGACCTGTCTCACCAAAACTATAACCACTTCTCCATTACATCAATACAAGTAAAATATTTTTTGAATCATTCAAATCGGACGCTCCGTTCTCTCAAAAACTGCATTGACACGTTTAGCTCCGTATCTCTGAAACGGCAAGACCTGCTTTGGCCAAAAACTAATGAGTAGTTCCGTCTATCAATAGGAATCGAATGTTTTTTGAATCATTCAAATCGGTTGATCCGTGCTCCCGAAATCGTCGATGGAAGGTTGTATCCGCACATACGTATATACACTAAACATACGCACACACAGGAACACAGGGTGTTCAAGAACAGGAAGTTCATTTTTCAGAAAAAATCTTTATATTTGCTTTTTGATTTTGCTCTGATACCTTCTTTTATCACTCTTACAATATATTCTTTTATTTTTTTTTAAACATTGCATAAAAATTTGTAAAGCAAGCCACTGGGTGTTCAATAAATTTAATCCAAAATTTAATTTTTCCAGAAAAAATCTTTATACTTGTCTATCTATTTTGTTCTGATTTGTTTCTCTTATCAAATTTACATTATATAATTTTTGTATTTTCAAAACCTTGCTAAGAAAATGGTAAAACAAGCCACAGGGAGTTCAACAAATTTAATTTAAAATTTCATTCTTAAAAAAAATATGTATTTGGTTTTTTATTTGTCCTGTCACGTTTTTCTTATCAATGTAATATTACATTTTTTTGATTTTTTTTTTGGGCAACTTTTCACAAAAATTTGTAAAATAAACCACAGGGTGTTCAACAAGTTTAATCCAAAATTTCATTTTTAAAAAAATCTTTATATTTGCCTTTTTATTCTGTCATGATTCATTTGTTTTATCAATCTTACAATAAATTATTTAATTTTTTCATAACATTGCACAGAAATTTGTAAAACAAGCCACAGGGTGTTCAACAAATTTATTACATCTTTCCATTCTTCAGAAAAAAAATTAAACAAGCCACAGGGTGTTCAACAAATGTAATTTAAAATTTCATTCTAAAGAAAAAAATATATTTGCTTTTTTATTTTGCCCTGACACGTTATTCGTTTTTTGGCAACTTTTTAAGGGAATTTTTAAAATGAAGCACAGGGTGTTCAACAAATTTTTTACATAATTTTATTTTTAAGGGAAAAAATATATTTGTCTTCATCATTTTACCACTGATTTGTTTCTCTTATCAATCTTACATTATATTTTTTCAATTTTTCGGATTAAACCACAGTGTATTCATCAAATTCATTACAAAATTTTATACACAAATACTTCATGGACAAATCTACTCTAGGAGTTACGCAAGGAGCTATCCCAGGCCCTACTTATTATATCTATCATTCATCTCACCTTAGATTCTTCCGTTTTCCCGCAACTTTTCAGCAAAAACTGATTGATGCTCTTCAATCTCTGTCGTATAATAAAATTCAACACCAAAAATTTAAAAATAACCACCAGCAAAACAAAAAATAGGTGCGCATAGGCCAAAACACTCAAAATTAAAACATCACTTTCATTATTTGCAATATGATACACAAAAAAATTTGCGAAATGCGTTAAAGTACCTATGATAAAAATTGTTATAAAACTGTAGATAATATAGTTTTTTAAATCTTGGTAGCACTTTTGGGGGATTTTTAAGGTCGTGTCAAATTTTTGTAAACTTTTTAAAATTTTGCAAAATTCTTTGCGTTTGAAAAACTCGATTATTATAAATAACAAAGTGAATGTTTCCCATGTAACAATCGAAACTATATTCACGACTTTTAGAATGCCTTCGTAATCTAAAGTGCTTTCATTTAAATATTTTCCTCTTAAATATATAGAAGTAAAACAGTATGCAAAACTTATGAAAGTTTTTATTCCCGATTTTAGATTTATTTTAATTTTACCGGTTTTGGAAATTGTGTAAGGTGATAAACCGATGGGTAAACATAATAAATAAAATAAACGTAAAGTTTTTAATAATTTTTTGTCACTCATTTTTACTAAAACAAGATTGATAGTGGGTTATACGTGTATTTTTGTAATTTGTGGTAAAACGTTTTTGTTGAAGGTTACATCAATGTCTTGGACATGTTTGTTCAGAAAATTCCACTAATTTAGATAGATAGATAGATCATAATTAATTAGTGATATGAAACAAGTAAATAAATAGATAAAATAGATTTGTTGATTAGAGAAAAAACGAAAAAGTGTCGCTTATAGACGTCATCCAGTGTATTAACTTTAGAAGATTTAAGGGGCAATTCTGCCTCATAAAATAGCGTTGTCATGGCAACATTTGAATCTCAATTTCTACTGATTAAATTGAATTTTTACTGTCGAAGTCGAATATTTTAACGCATTGTACAGTTCATGCAACTTCCCCCTAGGCAAAATACCACTCACTCCATTAGGAAATATCCACTATTCGGAAATATTTAAAATTATAATCCACTATTAGGAAATATTTAAACATAAATGCGCTATAATAATTATTTCCTTCGAATGATTCGACTCTACTTTCAATGTCCCGCCGGGTTCACCATGGGAGCATGTTCGAACGACGAACTACCAGGGCACCATGCACATTCCCAAAAAGTTTCTCAGGTATTTATTTCTCGAGAAACTCGTACCAATGCCGAAAGCGAGGAGACTCATTTTTAAGACGATTTTTTTTGACTACTTTACAAATGTACAGAAAAGTCGTGTGTATGTCTTCTTCAGTCAAGTCGATGTCAATGGCCAGTGAAAGTGACATAAAGTTTGTTTTCAGTCTGAAATAAACAGTCGAAAATTTAATCTAAATAGACAAATCTCAGTTTGTGTTTGCTCTTCTTATATGTCAGTGACGATATACACTGACTTGTGTCGTACAACATCAAACTGGAGAAAACTAGCATCAAACTTAAAATTACAGAACAATTTGCGTTTATTCTCCTGATACGCCTGTGTCGCGATTACTGGCTTGTGTCGTTTGAACAGAAGAAATATGTCGTTTGAATTTGTATGTCGTTTGAACATATAATAAGGCAAAGAGTTCTTTAACAAGCTATATGCAAAAATGTCTTTAAAATATGTTTTTGCAAATGTCTTTAGAAATTGTATTTGTTTATACTTTTATTTGAAACACTCGTTAATTTTGATTTTAATCATATTGTACTATTAATTATATTATTATACTTGCAATAAATCGATAACTTTTGGTAAAATCTGATATCTATTGCTTGATATGAAGATGTCTGAAGATTGGATCGATCTATGTACAAGTTTGTATAAGCCCACGTTTTTAACCACTACCTTGCGACGAGTACCTGTTTTTGGACTTGTATTTTTGGACTTAAAATTGAATGCAGAGAATTATTTCTGCATTCGATTCAAGAACAATTTGCGTTTGTTCTCCTGATACGCCTGTGACGCGAAACTGGCTTGTGTCGTACAAAATCAAATCACATGGACAAAACCACATCATGGCGATGTTTCATTGTTTTAATAAGCTTTCTTGCAAATGCTTTCTGCATTTTTGTGTGTTATTACTTTTATATCAAAAACTCATAAATTTGAGTTTTACTTAAAAGTTGTGTTTTCAATTTTAAAGTAGGTGTAAGTGGCATTTTGCCTTAAGGCAAGTAGCATTTGGATATCGACGTATTTCGTATATTTTGGACTTGATCAGATAATTTTGCATTCAATTCATGAACAAATTGCGTTTGTTCTCCTGATACGCCTGTGACGCGAAACTGGCTTGTGTCGCAAATATGTCGTCATCATGTTGGAACGTACAACGTTGGAAATAGATTTCTGTAACAAGTCTGCAAAAGTCTCAACATAATATGAATATGTTATTTTTATTTTAAACACTTGTCAATATTAATTTTAATTTAGAGAGATTTTGTTTTTAAGTTTAAGTAATTAGTTTAATCATATTTAAACTTTGCTCTCTAGAGTGTCATGTTGCAAAATAATTAAAAACCAGTGGTGCATGGCATAGTATAGTTGTTTTGGGGTCGAACTTTGCCTTTCGGCAAAATGCCACTTACGACTAGCTTCCATTTACATTAAGAAAGCAATATTATAATAAAGCTTATCTTATTTTCTATGTCAATTTATTGGAAAATCTGTATTTGTTTTGCTAAGAATTTTATTAGAATTTAACTATTAAAAGTTAACTTTTCTTTTCTGAGCTTTTAAAAATTATAAATTACGGTAGGGAAAGTTCCAGCTATTTGCCTAAAAGCCCAATGCCATACACCACTAGTTACTTTTCTTAATTTTCGCCACGACAAAACCCTTGAACTAATTACAAAAAATCAAAAACTACTCGAAATATATTATATAAAGATATGGTGATCAAGGTCTTAACCAATACTGAAAAATATTAATAGACCTACAAAAGTAGTCAAAAGTAATAGTAAAAATGTTCGAAATAATGGTCTAATTTCATCTAAATTTCTAAATTTTCCAAGTCGATTATTTAACACATATCAGGAAGTTAATTAAATCTTGCAAATTAAAAAAGCAGTAATAATAAAAAAGATTTATCAGAAAAAAATCTCATTGTCTACATCAGTTTATTGCAAAAATCTGTATTCGTTTTGCTAAGAAATTATTCAGAATAGAAGTTATCATACAGTACGCAAAATCAACATCACAAACGACTGCAAACAGTCTGCTCGCTACCAGGGTTCAACGCACATCCATAAACAAACATAAAACATTCACTTAAATCTTGTGTTGAAGCTTAAAACTGTTAAAACGTATAAAACAATATTACAGATGTTTATAAAGCATAAATATAATATACATATTTAGCGTCTCAAGTTGTAAAAAGTTGCATAGGCGACTTGCATTAGTACCCAAAATTGCAACAAGACGATGCAGTATTAACGCTCTCTTAATCTTACTGTAGTAAGATAACACAGTAAGCTTATCCCTGATGTAAAGATCTCGATATAAAACATGCATCATCCACAAACCGAACCCAAACACATACGAATCTTCTGCAATTCCCAGTGTGTCCAAACCGCGTCTGTTCTCCTGATACTCGACAACGGTTTTGTGCTCTATTTGATGTTCCTGACAGAACGGAACTCCGATCCAGTTAATTTCAGACGAG
The DNA here is from genome assembly GCF_003426905.1 of Ctenocephalides felis. Classification (NCBI taxonomy): domain Eukaryota; kingdom Metazoa; phylum Arthropoda; class Insecta; order Siphonaptera; family Pulicidae; genus Ctenocephalides; species Ctenocephalides felis. The sequence goes on along the minus strand of NW_020537324.1, from coordinate 73,598,804 downwards.
TTCCTCGAACACGGTTCGTTTGGTCATTGACATCGACATGACTGAAGAAGACACACACAATTTTGTTCTGTACAATTGCATTGGAACAAAGACGAAATTTTAGTTCTTAGGAAAGAGTCTCGCTCTCGGGATTGCTAGGAGTTTCTCGAGTAAAAATATCTGTGAAATTTTACGGGAATGTGCATGGTGCCCTGGTAGTTCGTCGTTCGAAGTTACTCCGATGGTGTACCCGGCAGGACATTGCAAGTAGTCGAACTATTCGATGAGGAATAATTATTATGGCGCATCGGTTCAGCCATTTTCTTTGAGAAAACGTTGACTAAATACAAAGACTTAAGCGACTTTTGACACAAATTTTGACTATCATATTTTTTCAAACTTTGATGAATTTTTAAAATTAAATACTACTTGTAAGGACCGCAAAATTTTAGTAGGTTTAATATAAGAATAAATACGTATGTTAAATACTTTTGCATTTCTTTTATTAAACACACGAGACATTCATTTCCTCTGTTTGCGACACAAGCCAGTATCGCGTCACAAGCGTATCAGGAGAACAAACGCAAATTGTTCTTGAATTGAATGCAAAATCAAGATCCAAGTCCAAGAAGACACGAGTCCAAATTATCCGAAACATAAGTCTCTTTATAATTAAACTAAATTTAATTTATCATCCGTTATCAGTTTATGTACTAAAAGATTGCCCTATAATAGTAGAAGCCTTGAAAAATTGCTTGATATACAATTCAATAATAAATTTTACATACATCTTAAATACTATTTATATATTATAATTACATATCAATTTAAATGAAATCAGTTTCTCAAATCACGAACTACTATATAATACTTACTAATTCATATAATAATTACTAATTCAATGCAAACCAAGTAATACCCATACTACGACTAGATTGTGAAATTACTCTTAAATAATATTGACTTTATTACCTTGATTTAGGTAAGAAATTAATCGTCATTCCTGCAAAAATATAAAAAAATATCAAACAAAGTACTAAACTTATAATTGAAACTTCTTAATTAATAATCAACTGTAAACAAGTAAAATCGAAAAAGTTTTAAATCTATAAAATAAATGAGATTTGTTCATTTTAAATACATATAATATAAATTGTTGCTGTTGTCCAAATTTCAAAATGCGAATCTTGGACAATATACTTTTTTTCATCAGCAGTATATCGTAAATAAATTTACTAAAACTAGAAATAATAGATTTTTGGTATGACTAAGCTCGTGCTTGTGCACTATAGTTAATATACAAAACTTGATCTAAATATCTAAATTGCAATTCGTATTTGTCATGTGATTTTTTTTTGCAGAAAAATTTTCCTTTCCTTCTTTTTCGTCACACAATTATATCGCACCTTTTATATTTAAAATACTTATTATTGTATTGATAGGACAGAAATGAGTGATGACATACTTGGGGGTAGAAATCCGAACAAAATTGGAAGTGTTATGTACACATTCATAATTATTGAAATATATGTCTTTATTAACTTCCCGTAGGGTAGTTATAGTAATGGGCCAAAAATCGAAAATGAAAATTTTTGCATTTCTCGACGTTTTGAAGGTTTCTGAACGTTTTGGCATACCTCAGAAAAAATGGATGTGTGTGTGTTTTGTATGGCCGCATTTTTTCGTCCACGTTTTCGGGCGCACGGATCAACCGATTTGAATGGTTCAAAAAACATTAGATTTCTATTGATAGAAAGATGTGCTGATTAGTTGTTGGCAAAGACAGGTCCAGCATTTACGGAAATAAAGAGCAAAGAGTGCAGAAAATAGAAATCGGGTTTTTGAGAGAACGGAGCATCAGATTTGAATGATCTAAAAAGCATTCAATTAGTAATGATTAGGAGAAGTGGTTATTAGTTTTTGGCAAAGGCAGGACCAGCCATTTTGAAGATACAGAGCTAAATATGCAAAAATGGCAGTTTTTGAGGAAACTAAGCGTCCGATTTAGATGATTCAAAGAACTTTCTGTTTGTTTTAACAAAATAATTGATTCTATAAAAAAAATTTGTTTCAATTTTTTTTTTCAAAAAACATTTTTTTTGTATATCGAAAATAATTCAGATTTTATTTTTAATTTAGACTAAAGTTTCAATATACTTCAAACAAATAATGTTAATTTTGCAATTCAGTTTATATAATTCTTATAAATATTAGACAATGTTACAATAATCGTATATAATGTTATAATAATTTTTCTGAAAATTATTCAATATTCCTCGAACATTTCGTTACGGTACGGGAAGTTACAGCAATTTGCCTTAAGGCACGATGCCATACGCCCCACTCGTTATTACTATTATTGCAATTCGTATTAAGTCGATTATGTATAATTATATATTTAAATTATGTAAAAACGTTTTCTTCATATATTTTATTATTTATATTTAATTATTGCCTAAATATTAGTTTTATTTTATTTTTTTTTAAAAATGTTTTTTCCTCATTTGATATATTGAAATTTCAAATTTATTGTAACAATCAAACAATATTATATATAAACTTATCTTAGAATTAAACCTAGTGATTTATCTAGAATTGAACCTTGGGGTAAATTTACATACTATGCTCGTCGCGCCTCTATAGCAGAAGAGGAAAATAAAGTTAAAATATTCGAAAAGCTTGTTTGCTCTCTCGAGGCAATAATCACTACCATACAAGGCGAGTTAGCGTTTCACAACAACGAACACAGCTCCTAAGGCTCCGTCGTGTATCAGGGCATCATGCACATTTCTGATCACTATTGGTACACATACTAAATTCTCATATGTAGCATTGTCAAACACACCTGGCGATCAATATGAAATATTACTCTTACTCTTTCATTCAATCTGTTTACAAACTTTTATAAAATTTTACTATAAGTCTTGTAGAAAGACATTTAGTTAATTATAACGGCCCAGAAAAAGACTTGAACCTAATAAAAAATTTCCATGTTAACTAAACGTTGTAGGTTTTAATAATTCTAATACTGTTCGAAAGGTATTTGGGAATCGTACTGATTAGTCGATCGTTCTTTGGAATTAAATGGTGAAAAAAATTTGAATGATTTTGACGAAAATATACTAAAATATTAATAAATATACTAAAATATTCGGCATTATAAGTGGTATTTTACTTTTTTGGTATTTTTAATTAAGTCGAATTTTCATTCATTAAGTCGAATAGTTTAACGCATTATACAGTTCATGCCTTAAGGCAAAATGCTACTTACCAAGTTTTATTAGGGTTTATTTAAACATAAATGCACTATTATAATTTCTCATCGAATGATTCGACTCTACGTTCATTGTCCTGCCGGGTACACCATGGGAGCAAGTTCGAACGACGAACTACCAGGGCACCATGCACATTCCCGAAATATTTCATAGATTTTTTCTCGAGAAACTCGTATCGATACCAAAAACGAGACTCATTCTTGAACATAGAAAATGTGTCATCATACAATGTATCATACATTGTATACATACATTATGTATGTATCACATACAAAAGCAAAGTGTTCTTTAACAAGCTGCATGCAAAAATGTCTTTAACACTTTGGGGACGGCTGTCCACCTCAGTGGACAAACATACTCTGTTAGGCACAGGCTATTTTATAAACAATGACTCAGTTTGCATCGAAAAGTTGAATAAATTACATATAGCAGTGATAAACAATATTGTATTTTAAAAATAATTTTAAGTTAATTTAGTAGTATTTTTAGCCTTTTTCTTTGCTATATGGTCTTTTTTTAATATTTAAAACGACCGAGCGCTTTTAAATATGGCAAAAAGACTAGTAAATTTTGTGATTTAAGCAGTAGTGAAGATGAGTTTCAAATAGACATACAGGCAAATTTTATGAAATTACTATTCGCACCGTTGATAGCGATGAATGTGGTGATGATATTATCCAACCAACAAAAAGAAGAAGAAGTTCGATAAAATAAATGAAGAACGGGAAGACATTAGCGAATGTGCCGATTCTCCTTCAATAATCGAGTTTGACATACATCAACAAACACCCCGACTACAAATACCAAGCAATATAAGACATCCAATAGATTATTTTACTTTATGTTTTACAAATAAATTATTAGACAATATAATAGAAAAAACAAACCATTATGACAGCAAAAAAATGAACAAATATACTGACTAATCAGTGGCATATTCTAAATGCGAGAGAAAGAAAAAGGGATTGTATTGTCTGTTCTGACAGAAAAGCACCAGGCGGCGAACAACATTTTATTGTAAAACATGTCAAAATCAACCAGCTATGCATTTTGAAAATTGTTTCGCACGTCACCATTCTTTGTAAAATGATCAAAAATGAATTAATATTATAACTGTATATCCTTCGATGACCACAAATTTTTATCAAACGAATTGCATAACATACACAATGAAATCATGTTTACAGCCGGTAAAGTAGATTGTTTTGAAATCGGTGTCGTCCCGAAAGTGTTAAAATATGTTTTCGCAAATGTATTTAGAAATTTTATTTGTCTATACTGTTATTTCAAACACTCGATATTTTTGATTGTAATCATATTGTACTATTAATTATATTATTATATTTGCAATTAATCGATAACTTTTGGTAAAATCTGATATGTACTGCTTGATATGAAGATGGCCGAAGATGGCATTGATCTCAGTACAAGTTTGTATTAGCCCACGTTCTTAACCACAACTTGAGGGACGGGATCCTGTGTTTGGACTTGTTTTTTTGGACTTGGACTCATTATCAAAAAATTTTGCATTCAATCCAAGAACAATTTGCGTTTGTTCTCCTGATACGCCTGTGACGCGAACACTGGCTTGTGTCGTACGAAATCAAATCACATGGGAAAACTACATCATGGCGAAGCATGTTTTAATAAGCTTTCTTGCTAATGTAGCAGTTTTGTGTGTTACTCCTTTTATATCAAACATTCATAAATTTAAATGTTACTTAAAAGTTGTGTTTTCAATATTAAACTAGGTGTAAGTGGCATTTTGCCTTAAGTCAAGTTGCATGTGTGAATTTATTTCGGCTATTTTGGACTTGCTCAGAGAATTCTGTATTCAATCCAAGAACAATTTGCGTTTGTTCTCCTGATACGCCTGTGACGCGAACACTGGCTTGTGTCGCAAATATGTCGTCATCATGTTTCAAGGTGAAGAAGTAATTTAATAGAAGAAAATTATTATTATATTGCAATATACAGGAAGATAGAGAATAATATTTATTTCGACTATTTTTATCATCATTTTTGGTTCTTTCCCGTAATTTAGTGGTTAGAGATGTGGGCTTCAAATAAAAGTTTTAAAACATATTGATGTCTGATGAGCATTCTAGTAACACTTGTGATCCATTTAATAACGTTTTTGTGTATAAATATAATTACGAACAAAACTACTTACTACAATTTACTCATAATTAAATAATATTCATGTAAAACATCCTATTAAACCTAATTGAACATCATCTGTCAAAAACGTTTGACATTTGACGTATTAGCCACCGTCCATTGTTGTATTCAAATTACGCTTTTCTACAAAAATTTTCAAATTAAAAATGTAAAGTTTCTACGCGGTTTTGAAATAATCTCACCATTTCGACAACCTACTGATTAGCACGAATTTTTCAAGACTAAGACTGGCCAAATCGGTTCAGCCGTTTTCGAGTTTTAGCGGATCATTTTATCGAGCTCCATTTTGATACGTAAGATAATTACAGATATATAATTAATTATAAAGTATATATATATATATATATAAAAAAATAATATTTTTACTCACATTTTCTCTTAAACTCCCAATCAGCTCCGTCTTCAAAAAAGCATTAACAGCCTCAATCCTCTTCTCAATCGCAAAATTCAACATAACAAATTTCAAAATCATAACAGGCATCACAAAATACTGCATATACATCCCAAAAGTCTTAACCAAAGTCTCAAAAAGTGTAAAATACAAATAAATATTTCTACAATGTCTATATAGAGTAAAAAATAATATTAAACACAAACCGCGCACTGTATAAATTTTCATCTCAATGTTGGAACATGTAATTGTATTAATATTTTGCAAAATTTCCACTAAAATGTTTCTGTTTTTCCATTCCAAGAAAACGTAAAAAATTGTTAAAATTTGCCACGTGCCATGCTTTATAAAAACTATTGTTTGTAGGATTGAATTTGATTTTGTAAAATCGCTGAAGAAATAATAATTTAGAAAAGTTACGTAAAAAGTTGTTGTTAGTATTATTATTATTGTTCGCACTAAAGATTTTTTGGTTGTAAAAATTTGGCCCTTGGTTGTTATTGTATATGGTGATAGGCCTATAGGTATACCTATCAGGTGTAGTAAATGGATAGATTTTAAAAAGTCACTTTTAGACATTTTTAGTACAAAATTTTTATACAACACTAATATATTTGTAGTTTTAGAATAATCGACTTTTTGTAATTTGAAAAATTCTAGAGTGAATTTGTTTAATTAGTTTAATAATTTATTAAGCTTATTAATTTTAGTATGTGTCTACATATGTATGATAACTATGGTTCTAATTTTATTTTGTTAATGAAATTATAAGTAATTGGTTGATGTTCATTAATTTAATTGAATAAATATAAGTATACACTTAAATTTATTTTTTATGTAATAATTATAAGGTAGTATTAATTAATCAGGGTATATATATTAGGGTGATCCTTAATATGGATATTTTCGAATTTCCTTGCTCCCAGGGGCTCAAATGCTTTCAAATTGATGAAAAAAAAAATCTGTAAGAGTTTTAGCTCTAAATATTAACTTTAAGACAATCTGCACTGTTTCTATGGAAATCACATGGGTAAAACTTCATTTGTTTTGTGAATTAAAATTTTGAGAATATCATTGTATTTGCTTATTTTGATCATAAATAAAAAAAATTACAATGAATATTTAATATATTTCATAAAATAAGTATTCACTTATAATTAGGATGAAAAACCAAGAAACTTTGTTTAGAGTGCGGACTATGTTACAGTTAATATTAAGAGCTAAAACTTCCAGAATTTTTTTTTTATAAATTTGGAAGCATTTGAGCCCGTGGGTGCAAAAAAATTCAAAAGCATTCATATTAAGGACTAATATATATACAATGTATAAAGTTTGTGTCAGGATGTTTGACCGGAATAGACTCCTAAACTACTGAACCGATTTTAAATTTTATTGGCTCAATTTATGCATATATAACCAACTTAGGTTAAAGGCTATATTAAAAGTCTCAGTTCACATTTGCAATATCAAAATTTCACAAATTTTAATTAATTTTAACAGTAAAAAAACAATGAAATGACAGTTGTCAATGTTTCTGGAAATTTTTAGATAAATTGATATATGATTTATGATTTATTTACATTATAAATCACTATTTATAGTCAAAAAATTACAAAAAAATACATTTTGGCATTAAATTAAATGTTTTGGGAAATTCAAATAGAAACAGAAATATAATTTGAACATATGATAATATCAATTATTATATTTGGAAATTATTAATAAATTTTTTTATTAATATTCTAACATACAAAAATTATAAAAAATTAACAAATAAAATGAAAAATACAAGATTGCTAAGATTTTAAAAACGACAAATTTTAATCGATAAATTACATAATAAATTTTCAGAAAAAAAGACAGTAATAAAAATCAAGACTGAAAAATCAGAAAAAAAATTATGACAATTATCCCACATTCGAGCAACAAAATTTGGGATCACTGTGTCAAAAATCTGATATTTTTGAAAAAAAACTCGAAAAAATGTATATTTATGTTCTGCGTTATTTCAAATGACAAATATAGGAAAAAATTAATTACATTGTCAGAAGGGGGTAGTACAAACATGAATTTATAGTATAAATATTATATATAACTTTGATAAAAAAATTAACATAAAATTAAATAATCTGCGGCCACTTATAAATTAATATATTAATTTTCTTTAAATTAAAGGGGCGTCCATTTTTCACATGATGTTTTCAAGGGAAAATCAAACAAAAAATTACGAAATATCACATGTGGGAGAAAGGGGTATAGTTAAGGGTAAGATATCATGGGTATTTATTTTTTATCAGAATTTAAAAAAAAAAATCCAAATATTTTCAAAACAAATTCAAAAATTTTACTATTTTTTTTGTATTTAAAAATACACATAAAGTTTGGTAGGGAGGCAAGGGTTGTTAATTTTGATCAAAAAATCCTTAAAAAGTCGATCACGTGACTAATGAACGCACCCTTTAATTGATTTATTTTCATATAAAACTTGCCTTAAGGCAAAACACCCCTTACACATACTTCAACACTTTTTAAATACGTAAACAAATTCCACTTACCTTTTTCTCCCCGAATGTCATTTTATCAACTCTGATATTAATCCACTCCAGTCTCTGTTTCACCAAAAAGTTGACTACCACAATTTTCAAAATTGCCAAAGGCATTATGAGCAACATCACAAAATACAATGCAAAACTGATCCAAATCGATTTTTTGGCCATACTATCATATAGGGTATAAAATTTATCCAAAAACACCACCAAAAAAGCTGATAGTAAAATATAGGCAACACCATACTTGGTAAAAGTACCAAGTTTGTAGTATATTGGTGTAATGTCTTTTTTTGCATAGAGGATGATTTTGTGTTCCACTTTTTGTAACTTTTGGTAAAGCTTGACAATTTTGTGCCTGTTCACAAATTCTGCTAAGATAAAAATCACCGACAAGAATCTCCAAAAATAACTGGAAAACACATTCATGTTCACGGAAATTTGGTTTGTTTCTAATTCCACTTCAACCACATCATAAATTTGGATAAAATACAACAAAATTAAACCATGTAAAAAACCAAAAGCACTTTGTAATATAGATTTTAAATTTACAACTACTTGTCCTTTATCATTTATAGTGTAAGGGGCCAATCCAGCCAAAATGCAGAAAAAATGTAAAAATCTTAAAGTTTTTAAAAGTTTTCCTTGAACTGGTGTTGACATTTTTTTCAACTATTTTTTTGTCTATTAAGGGTGAATTGTCGATTAAGGGTATTTGATTATTTTAAGTAGGTATTATCAGTGATTAATTAGGCTATTGTATACATTTTTTATAAGAGTGCTTTTTGGTAAATTAGTATCAAATCTATTACTTACTATTTTTGTGTCGACAGATAATTAGTAATGTTTTTGGTGTTCATAAATTGTTATTGAGTATAAATTATTTCAAAATTTAATATGGAAAATTATGAACTGAAATTCAATTGTGATTGCTAAAATGTTTTATGTTCAATATTTTATATTTCATGTTAGATTTTATATTTTAAATTCTGGAATTTTTAGATCTTTTAAAATTTTCAAAGCCAAATAAGGCATTTTAGATTTTCAGATCTTATTTTTTAAATTTTTATAATTATCAGAAATTTTGTTTTTTTTTCGTATTTTGGACATTTTTAGATTCTCATAATTTTATAATTTCTGAATTTTCATAATTTTTAGAAATTGCAAAATTTTTGGATTATTTACAATTTTTAGAGCTGTTCTTAGATTTTTTTAAATTAAGTTCTTAAATTCATAGAGTTTTTAAAATTTTAGATTTTTAAATATTTATATTTTTATATTTTTAGATTTTCAGATATTTAGATTTTCAGGTTCTTAGATTTTTAGATTTTTAGAATTTTGAATTTTTAGATTTTTAGAATTTTGAATTTTTAGATTTTTAGAATTTTGAATTTTTAGATTTTTAGAATTTTTACTTTTTAGAATTATTAATTTTTAGATTTTCACAATTTTTAGATTTTCACAATTTTTAGAATTTCACAATTTTTACAAATTTTTCAATTTTTACAATTCTTACAATTTTTACAATTCTTACAATTTTTACAATTTTTACCATTTTTACAATTTTTACAATTTTAATTTTTTATAACTTTTACAATTTTTACAATTTTTACAATTTTATTTTTATATAACTTTTACAATTTTTACAATTTTACAATTTTTATAATTTTACCATTTTTATAATTCTTACAATTTTTACAATTCTTACAATTTTTACAATTGTTACAATTTTTAATTTTTTATAACTTTTACAATTTTTACCATTTTTACAATTCTTACATTCTTTAATTTTTTTATAACTTTACCATTTTTATAATTTTTACAATTTTTATAATTATTACAATTTTTACAATTTTTATAATCGTTACAATTTCACAATTTTTACAATTTTTACACTTTTTACAATTATTACAATTTTTACACTTTTTACAATTATTACAATTTTTACACTTTTACCAATTATTACAATTTCAAATTTTTTTACAATTTTTACAATTTTTACAATTATTACAATTTTTACAACTTTAGAATTTCAGATTTTTAGATTTTTAAATTTTATATTATGTTTATCATTTTATATGTAAAATTTTTAAAAATTTAACCAATTTTACAATATTTACAAATTTTTGATTTTTTACCAATTTTACAATTTTTACAATTCATACAATTTTTACAAAAATAGAATTTTAAAACTTTAGAATTTAGATTTCAGATTTTCAGATGTTTAAGTTTTCAGGTTTTTGGATTTTTAGATTTTTAGGTTTTTAGATTTTTTATTATTTAGATTTTTAGATTTTCAGATTTCTAAAATTTTTAATTTTTAGATTTTTGGATTTTTAGAATTTTTAGTACTTTTGATTTCTAGAACTTTGGATTTCTAAAATTTTAAGAATTTTTAGTTATAAAATTTTTAGAATTTCCGAATTTGTAGAATTTTAGAATTTTAGAGCTTAGAGTTAAAGTAGAGTTAGAAAGTTATATAATTTTAGAATTTTTAGAATTATATAATTTTCAATTTTTTCAAATTTTTCATTTTTGATTTTCGGATTTCAGAAAATAGATTTTATAAATTAGATATTGGAAATTAGATTTTATAAATTAAATATTAAAAATTAGATTTTATATCTCATTTTATAAACAAAGCTTCACACTTGAATTTTGCAGCACGCCTTGGCGTCCAAAGAAATCAAATTGTTTCTGAATTATTCAAATAGGTTAATCTGTGCTACCGAAATCGTCGACAAAGGAATGTATCCGGACATACACATACACACATACAAAATATGCCAAAATGTTCAGAAGACTTTAAAACTTTAAAATATCTTAAAAAATTAATTTGCGATTTTATACACTTACTTTTAAACTACTTACCTGTTCTTTCTTCAATTTTTCTTCATTCATCCCCAAAACTTTATTCACCATCCTCAAACGTTTAGTGACACAAGAATTCAACGTCATAAACTTCAAAATCACCACAGGCAACACAAAATACGTACTCAAAAACGTCAAAGTAGCCAATATTTTGGTTTTGGTATCAAAATCAAAGTACCAAGTATTTTCATAATGGGAATACGTACTCAGGGTTAAAATAAACCCGAAACCTTTCGCAATAAACATAAAATTATCTCTATAATCCATTTCTTGGTACCCAAAATTTGAACTTTTAACCACAAATTTGACATCGACTTCTTGCAAATTTTCCAAAATTTTCACCAACTGGTTTTTGTTCACCAATTCCAGGACAATGCAGAACATTGTTATGAATTGCCACAGAAAATGTTGGGCAGCTATTATGATTTTCAAAATTGATTCGAAATTTTGGTAGACGTCTCCAAAAGTAAGGTTTATTGTGGTTATTGTGCAAAAACTGTAAATTAGGGCTACTAAAGTTTGTAAGGGCCCTTGCCAACAGGAGGAAAATAATTCACCTTTTTGCGTTATTATATATGGTGATAGTCCTACGAAGGATCCTATTAGATATAAAGGATATAGGGATTTTATGAATAAACCACGTGTTATAAGATTAGACATGGTAAAACAACTTTTAGTTTTGCACAAAATTATCATCAAGATTTTTACTTGGTACTTCATCAAATTATTGTTTGAGTAATAAAAATTATATAAATAATAAATAATTTGAGAACTAACTGTTTTTGGTACATTTTCTTCTAATTTTTGTTTAATGGCATTTTATTTCGTTTAATTCGTCTAATGGCATTATATTTTTAATATATTTTTCCATCAAAATATCGTTTGCATTATATATTTATTTGAAGTTGATACTAATTAGCTAATTGAGGAATATTGGTATTAATACATAATTTGATTGTAATTAAGTTTCAAATATAAAACAATCAAAAAAATTATTTTTCATATCTTTGTTTTAGACTTTTTAATCATTCCTTTGACTTTTTGGCATTATAACAAATTTCTTTCTATGGTTTTATAGTACGAATGTATTTTCGGATTTATTTTTTAAAATTAATGTTTAAAACTAATAAGTATTTTTTAAAACTAATAATATTTTTTTACATACTAGTTAGATTTTCTAAAGAAATAAAACTCTTAGATAAATATATTATGTTTATTTTTAAAAATAAGCATGATTCGATATTTTTTCTAACGTAAGGTAAATTAGAATAATCGCAAAAACGTCAAAAATATTTTTTTTTATATATCTTTATGCTTTAAAGGTTTCTGAACATTTTGGCAGAAAGAAAAAAATAATACCTTAGAAAAAATTCCAGCATGTGTGTGTATGTTGCTTATATATGTGTTTAGATATTTAGATTTTTAGATTTATAGACTTTTAAATATTATAGATTTTTAGTCTTTTAGTCTTTTAGATTTTATAGATTTTTGGAATTTTATTTTTTCTGATTTACCGATTTTTAAATTTTATAGATTTTAAGATTTTTGAATTTTTATATTTTTAGATTTTTATATTTTCAGATTTTCATATTTTTAGACTTTATAGATTTTTAGATCTTTAGATTTTTGAATTTCTATATTTTAAGATTTTCATATTTTTAGATTTTTAGATTTTCAGATTGTTAGATTTTTAGATCGTTAGGTTTTCAGATATTATAGACTTTTAGATCTTTAGATTTTTATATTTTCAGATTTTTAGATATTTAGATCTTTAGATTTTTGGATTCTTAGATTTTCAGGTTTTTAATTTTAAATTTTAATTTTAATTGTAAATTTTAAAGATTTTTAGGTTTTGAATTTTTAGATTTTTAGATTTTTAGATCTTTTTTATATTTATGTTATCTTATATTTTTGGATTTTTACATTTTAAATTAGTTTCTTAATTCTATTTACATATTAGTTAGATTTTCTAAAAAAAACTTTACGTTTCAAAGGTTTCTGAGAATTTTGGCATACCTTAGAAACAATTGATGTATCTATATTTTCAGATTTTAAACATTTTAGAATTTCAGATTTTTAGGATTTTAGATTTTGAGATTTTTGAGCTTTTAGATTTTCTGATTTCTAAAACTTTTATTTTTTTTGAATTATTAGATTTTTGGATTTTCAGCGTGTGTGTAGTATGTATGTGTATATGTTTGACAGTTTTTCTTCGACGATTTTGAGAGCAAGGATCAACCGATTCGGATGATTCAAAAAACATTCGATGTGTATTGATGAGAATACGTGCTGATTGGTTTTTAGCAAAGGCAGGACCAGCCGTTTTGAAGATACAAGGCAAAAACTGTAAAAAAGATCAATTTTTGAAAGTGCGAATCAACCGATTCGAATGATTCACAAAACATATTGCTTGTGTTGACAATGTGAAAAAATTAGATTTTAGGGAAGTCTGATTCATTTTTCAGAATTTGTCAGAAAAATTTAAAATTAATTTAAAAATCATTTTTTGAATTTATATGGCATATGGAAAATAATTATGGGTTTTCATTAGAACTTTCAAAAATATGTTAAAGTTTTTCTAAAAATTTCAAAACTTAAAAAAATCTTAAGTCAAGTTTCTTTAGTTAGTTGATAAATTTAAATTTGCAATTCAGTTTCAATAATTATATAAAATACAAAAAATAAAAAATGTGGAATAAGGTTGCAATTTAACTCAGTTCACGGATAATCCTTAGGGCAATACTACCTATTATTTTTATTATTATACTAGATGACCCGACAGACGTTGTCCTGTACTCACCTCTACAAATCAAAAATTCCAGTTTTTAATATCCTATCCTATAGTTTTTAATATCCTGTTTGGTGTCCTGCTTTTGTGATTCTTTTATGGTCGTATAAGAAATTCCGAAAAAAATAATATAGTATCTGAGGTAAAAGAACAATATCACACTTGATTTTACCACACAACATAATTGCTTCAATAATTTAGTTTATAATTTTCGTAATTTCGTACGATATATTAGTTGCTTTTTGGCAATTATAATTTCTAAAGTACATTTTTCTTAATAATAATTTAATGAACATTATTATTTATGTTCAAATCTTAGGTAAATTAATTTGTAAAATCTAGTTCATATGAGCACTCTTCAATCTAACATCAACTTGCTAAATATTCCATATCCAATGCCAAACAAATGAATTTTTGTCACACAAAACAAAATTTTAAATCAATTTTTCAATAAGTAGTAATATTTTTTGTATTGTTAAATAATTTAGTAAAGTAAACCAAAATGCGATATGCCTAAGTTTAAAACAATGATGTATATGCAATTTTGGACTTATAACTGAATTATATAATTTATCTGCCAAACAGATACTGTTGACTGTATCTTATATTATTTTAATTTCTGGCACATCTCGGCTGCTTTTCGGCAATAATAATGTAGACATTACATTCTTCTTGTATATTATATTCTAATATTATCTAGACTCATAATTTCAGCTAAATTCAAATTTCAAGTGAATTGACATTTCTAGCAGATGGCAGTTCAATGTCAAAAAATGATAAGTGTTTTTTTGTAATTTTTGCCATTTATTTCTACAATATCACCATAGTTTTATCGTTCAATAAATCTTAAAAATTTTCTTTGACAAACTCCAAAAAGATTTACCAAAATCCAAATAACCGTTTAGGAGAAGTATCATATCATACACCCGTACAAAAGAATTTTATATATAAGACATATATATATATATATATATATATATATCATATTTTTTTTTATCCACCGGCGACATCTAATTCCTGCCTTGGTAAATTATTAGTCTATTCCATCATTCGCCAGATGACATATGTGTCGTCTGCACATTATGCCGACCGCCATTTTGTTCGTCTTGCGGCATAATGTGCATATCCCTACCAGGAGAACAGGCGCATCTTCGCATTGTTATGTATTCGAGATGGCACACGCTCCCGTGTGCCTACTACAGGTATAAATTTTGGTCGATAGTGCGCAGCCATGGAGGAAGGGGATGGAGGATGTATATATATATATATATATATATATATATATATATATATTAAATGTTAAATATGAACAATGCAACACTCAAATTTTTAACACACACTTTATTTCGTAATTGCAGACTTTTCGAGACCTTGGTACGCCTCATCTTCAGTGTAATTTCGAAAGTTACTTATATACTAACACATTCTTTAATATTTTATTTAAATTACATTTAATTGTTGATACTACAAAGCGACCTTCATCTAGATACTTTTTTATTTATTTATTTATTGGTTTTTGATATACATCATAAGGCCAGATGCCATTCACACAATTGTTTACTACAGATTCTTATTGAATAATTAACTTATAAATTAATTTTAGTAAGATTTGTTTAAAACATTTTGTATCTATTCACATGTTTTAGTACAGTGTCAAGCTCTGTAAGTGATAGTTGGAGTTTTTTAAATTTTTAAAAATTAAATGTAATTTAAATAAAATATTTAAATAAAAAATTCTATTATAAATAGTCAAAAAAGAACCTTCTATAATTCTTCGTTTAAATATTTTTTTTCGAAATGTAGTAGTCTGGTTAGAAAAACCTATATTGTGTTTTATAGCATTAATATAGTCCGCGAAAATAATTTTAAATTTACTAGAAATTATTTAAAATTATTTTTGTATTGTTATAATTGTTCTGATACATTCTGGCTCGTTTCTCTTATATAAATTAATTTGCAATCTAAGCAGTTAATTTGATAAACGAGATTTCTGAATCGTTCAACACTAAACGAAGTTTTTGTTCAAATTAAAAGTATGTTAATTGTTGAGCTAAAGTTGTTGACAAGTCAGAATCAGGATTTATAAAATAGTTTTTTTTTAAAAAAAAAGATATAAATCAGATGAATTGTTTTGTTTAGTAGGGTTGTTAATTTTATTCAAAAGTAAGTTAATTTTATTCAATATGTACATTTCTTATTAGTTATAGAATTAATAAAAGGGTAAGAGTTATATAAATTAACTTGATATTGCTGTACCAAAATTTTTTGTTACATGAAAATTCAATTAATTATAGTACCTTCAACTGACAACGCAATAGTACATTCTTATGTACATTTTTATATTTCATATCTTATAAATCTTGCTATATTTTAATTCAAACTAGTTTGCTTTATTTTTACTATTTGTTTCACCTTTCAGTAATAATTGTGAACAATTAGAAATCAAGTAAATTTATCTTCAATATTTAAATTAACATTGAAATTAATGCATTATTCATAAGCTATTTCATTTAGTTTGTAACATTAATAGTTTTGTTTTCTTAAACTAAATGCATATAGGTTTTCATTTTTTCAATTTTGTAAATGTACACCCATTAGTTTTGATTAAAGAATGTCAAATGTCTCTAATAATATGAGAAAGTCTAAAAATATGTTGTATTAGTTCAAGAAATAAATCGTGCATCAAATATTGTATATAAAGAAATTCTTTAGTGAAGCTAATATAAAAAAATAAAAATAAATGGCAAGTTGCAGGTACAGCTAGTATATATATATACGAGTATATATATAACTATATATATATATATCTTATATATAAAATTCTTTTGTACGGATGTACGATTTGATACTTCTCCTAAACGGTTATTCGGCTTTTGATAATTCTTTTTAGAGTTTGTAAAAGAAAATTTTTAAGATTTTATGAATGAATAATTAAAACTATAGTAATATTGTAGAAATAAATGGCAAAAATTGCAAAAAACCACTTATCATTGTTTGACATTGAAAACATTTGAACTGTCATCTGCTAGATATGTCAATTCCTTCGAAATTTGAATTTAGCTGAACCTATGAGCCTAGATAATATTAGTATATAATATACAAGAAAAATGTAATGTTTGTAATGTAATGTAAATAATATAAGATACATTCAACAGTATATGTTTGGCAGATGAAATTATATAACTCAGTATAATAAATAATGCAACAAGTCCAAATTTGCATATGCATTATTTTTTTAAACTTATGCATTTCGTATTTTGGTTTACTTTACTAAATTATTAAACAATACAAAAAATATTTCTACTTATTAAAATAATGATTTAGAATTTTATTTCATGTATTATTTGTATGGCATTGGATATATGGAATATTTAGCAAGTCGATCTTATATTGAAGAATGCACATATGAACTAGATTTTACAAACAAATTCACCTAAGATTTGAACATAAATAATAATGTTTATCGAATTATTAGTAAGAAAAATGTACTTTAGACATTATAATTGCCAAAAAACAACTAATTTATGATACGAGATTATGAAAATTTTAGACTAAATTATTGAAGCAATTATGTTGTGTGGTAAAATCAAGTGTGATATTGTTATTTTACCGCAAATACTATATTATTTTTTTGTGAATTTCTTATAATGCTTATGCTAAGACCATAAATGAATCACAAAGGCAGGACATCAAATAGGATATTAAAGAGTATAGGATAGGATATTAAAAAACTTGGAACTTTTGAATTGTAGACGTGGGTACAGGACAACGTCTATCGGGTCAACTAGTATATATATATATTTGACTTTCAACTCTCCTCGCACCTACACCTCCATGTATTTTTTCCCCACCCAAACACAAGGCACGTGGGCGCATCATGTCACTCGCTCGTTACCTACGCTTCAGTTCACAAGCCGGTTTCTCATTCATGTAATTTTATGGCGCCAATTTATTCAATGACCTTCTCCTCAATACTATTAAAACATTAAAGACTACACCTAGAAGAAGTTTAAAGTGTTTACCAATATAATCTTACATCGATTTCTTTCTCGGACAGGTGTGTCGCCGAGCGATACGATTAGCACACCTGTGCGTCGTGATATAAAGCTGCTTGCTCTCGTTTGAACAGGCGAACAGACGCGGTTCGGACGATTTTTATAATGGATGTACTGTGAATAAAGGTGAGTGGGACACGAATTTGTGGTAAATGAAATATATGGAACGATTTTTTTTTTTAATTTGGAAATTTGCTTATTTGACTTTGAAATACATACATTTATTTTTACATAAAGATACAAATTGTTACACAAGTATGAAAAGAGCTATATATATGGGACGATTTTGGTGTGAAATAGAACAATGTTATTTGTGGCAAAGTTATGTTATGTAGCAGGTTTCATATAAAATGGTACAAAAAACTGTCAAAATGCTATGTAGTTGCTGGGATAATAGGTATAATAATTACAAAAACGTAAGTTTATATAAAATTAAATGTAAAATAATTAACTCCAAAATTTTCTGCATTACTATAAAAATAAATGCTATAGCATTCACGTCAGTGAACGTGTTAGAAAAATTTATTACATCATTGTAATGTAATAACAAAATGTGCACTTTTTGCTCCGTATCTCCGAAAGGAACCTGGACCTGTCTTTGCGAAAAACTAATTATCATATCGACAGGAATCGAATGTTTTCTTAATCATTGAAATCGATTTTCCGTAAATAATTTCCAAAATAAGTAAAAATAGAGGAATGTATTGATGCAATTATATAAATAATGTTGATAAAAAAAGTATGTATATAGTAATTATAAGATTTATGAGCCGATTTTCCCGTAAATTAAATCTATGTTATGACAAGGCCATGTTATGTTCCAGTTTTCGTACAAAATGCTACTGAACTCGTAATGCATGGCATCGTGCCTTGAGGCAAATTGCTGGAACTTCTCGTACTGGAATGAAATATTCGAGACATTTTAAATATTTTTAGCCTGAATGAAAATTGAAATCCAAATACATTTAGATATTTAATAAAAATGGAAATATTTTTTTGTTTAATTTTAAAATAGATTTGCCTTCCACACAATTTTATCCACACATACATACACAAACACGTCCATTTTTTCTAAGGCATGCCAAAATGTTCAGAAATCTTTCAAACGTGAAAATAAGCCAAAAATTTTGATTTTAGGACGATTACTATAACTTACCCTTCGGATGTTTTGAAAAAATTTGTGGTCATTGAAGGACATACATTTATAATATTAATTTATTTTTGATCATTTTCTAAAGAATGGTGACGTTCAAAACAATTTCCAAAATGCATAGCTGGTTGATTTTGACACGTTTTACAATAAAATGTTGTTCGCTGCCTCCGAGTAATTTCGTAAAATTTGTCTGTGTGAATGTCTATTTGAAACTCATCTTCACAACTGCTCAATTCACAAAATTTACCAGTCGTTTTGCCATATTTAAAAGCGCTCGGTAGTTTCAAATATTTAAAAAAAGACCATATAGCAAAGAAAAAGGCTAAAAATACTACTAAAATAATTTAAAAATATTTTCAAAATACAATACTGTTATCACTGCTATATGTAATTTATCCAAAGAGATAACACAGTTTATGCTATGTTTACATTTTAGTAAATATTGTCTAATTTTATCTTATTGATTTAATTAATTCAAAATTTATAATAGAATTATTGTTCCTCCCATTTTTTACAGTAGCTCATTTGGCATTTTAACAATCCATTTATAATTTTTTTCTTTTTCATAGCAATTTTTTATATATATTTTTATATGTTAATATACATGAATGAAACGTGTTAAATATATATAGCAGTGTCGCATGTTACGCAAACGTAACATCATAGACGACTACAAACAGTCTGCTAGATACCAGGGCAACATGCATATTTAAAGCACGTGTTCATTAGATTTTGTGTAAATTATTGACCAAAATTTTAATCTTGTTTTTATTTACATATAATATACAATCTGTCTATGGATAGGCATTGAGTAAAAATTGATTTATAATTTCTAGTAGTATTTTCTATAAGTAAAACCTAATGGTTTGCCTTGTATTTTTGTACAAAATTTTAAATCTGTTTATTTTTTTGGGATTTATTCGTTATAATGGATGCTTTATTGTATAAATTTACTAGTACATGCTAGTTTCAGTAATTTTTGTAATTGCTGTCCAGTTGTAAAACCAATAATCACACCAACTTTGTACCGGAATAAGATTCTCTTTATTTAATAAAATGTCCCTTGTAAACAATGACTATTGCGTCTAATTAGGGCACTAAACTAAGTTTTTTTTATTGGTTATTTTTCTTCCTCATATGTTTATTTGCGATACTGGAAGTTCCAGCAATTTGTCTTAAGGCATAAAGCCATTCACCACTAGTTCAAACATAAAAGGTGTAATAAAATTTAGCGTCGATGTTCTATTGTCCCGCCGGGTTCACCATCGGAGCAAGTTCGAACAACGAACTACCAGGGCACCATGCACATTCCCAAAAAATTTCACATGTATTTTTTCTCGAGAAACTCGTACCAATACCGAAAGCGAGGAGACTCATTCTTAAGCAGTGGCAGATCCAGGGGGTGGGTCACGGGGATCATGACCCCCCCCTGAGCTTGTCTTAAGACTTATATAGAACACTAATTCAACAATAAAATTACTTCATAATGATTTTATTTATGTATTTTTTTTACCAAACACATTCTATAAGTTCAATATGTAACTTAATATAGATGAACGGCGGAGTCAAAGGCTCCTAAAATTTAAGGATTTTCTAATCATATTGCGAATATACCATATGTTCTATACATAATTTATAATTATGTGACCCCCCCCCCAGGCGCCAAAGCTGGATCCGCCACTGTTCTTAAGGAAATATTAGATATACTTTTTAGGAAGTATACTACTAGGGTAGATATTCTAATCATAATTAAGGGAAGGTGTACTATTAGGGAGATATTCTAATCTGAATTGCCGATTTTTGGGAAACCTCAAAATAAGGAAAGCAATGTTTATTGACTTGACTTTTCTACTAAGTTATTAACTTCCCGTAGGGTAAGTTATTGAATTCGTCCAAAAATCGAAATTGAAAATTTTTGCATTTCTCGATGTTTTGAAAGTTTCTGAACATTTTGGCATACCTTAAAAAAATGGATGTGTGCGTATGTGTGTGTGTTTTGTGTGTCCTCATTTTTTGTTCACATTTTCGGGCGCACGGATCAACCGATTTGAATGGTTCAAAAAACATTCGATTCCTATCGATAGGAGATGTGCTGTGATTAGTTTTTGGCAAAGGCAGGTCCAGCAGTTTCGGAGATTAAGAGCAAAGAGTGCAGAAAATACAAAAAGAGTTTCTGAGAGAACGGAGTATCCGATTTGAATGATCAAAAAAACATTCAATTTGTAATGATGGGTGGAAGTGGCAATTAGATTTAGGCAGAGGCGGTTACATCCGGTTCAGAGATGCGGAGCTAAATATGCAAAAAATTGCAGTTTTTGAGAGAACTGAGCATGTGATCTGAACGACTCAAAAAACTTTTTGATTGTGTTGACGAAAGAATTGCTTTTAGGGCATTTTTTGCTTCAATTTGTTTTTTATTTAAAAAAATGATTTTTTGAACATAATTTTATTCTTCGAATATTTCATCATGATACGGAAAGTTCTAGCTATTTCCCTTAAAGCACAATGCCATACACCACTAGTTTTAAAATGATTGAGATATCCAAAATTTTATTTGGCACCTCCTATAAGGGTAGTCAGATTATCGTATTTTAATCGTTATATAATAGATGAATGCTGTAGCATCCACGTCAAGGTTTACGGTTTACAATTAGTGGCTAAAGTAAAGGTAAAATAGTACAAAAATATCTGAAGAATACTTAGTTAGTCATTACTTTGACAGGTATAAAAATTACAAAAACGTGACATTATATTATATTAAATTCAATAATCGACTTTAAAATTTGAATGCCATAGCATTCACGTACTCTGTTAATAAAAACAATTATGACTCCATTTCCATTCTTCCCAGTTTGACTTCGCAACGTTGTATCTGCTAAAACCTCTACACCGGCGCCCGAAGCGCGTCTGTTCTCCTGGTATTCCCTCCGAAAAGTCCCTCGTTGTCGCTCGGAACAAACAAAACGAACAAAACGAACGTAAGACGCGGTCATTTTAACTAGAACACATACCCTGTGAACCGGTACCTTGGTCATAGAAATAGATACAACTAGTACCGCTTTTATATGGGACACTTTGTATATACTTTTATTGTTCCATATCAACCGGTTCGGCTTGTAGTCTAAGCGCCAGTGAACTATTTGACTAACCTGTTTTATCAGAGCTAAAAATTTTTTTAATGATATTTTATTATCGATACATTAAGAAAGTACAGGTCTGGCAAGCATCTCTCGATTGCGTTATCATCCCTAGAGTTTTTGAAAATGTAAAAAAAAATTTTTTTTTAACTTGCTTTCACAAGGCTCAAATTTAGAGGGTGTATTCTTTTAACTGTTCAGAAAGCATATGTAAAATGACAGACAATTCTGACTAGGGAATGCAATACCGATGGAAAATTTTGTTACCGGTATTTCGGTAATTTTTCATTTTAAAACCGGAATACCGGTAAATTACCGGTATTTTTATTATCTTACACAAACGTAAACAAAATTGAAAGTTTCTAGTACAAATATAAAAAAATGAATATACAACTACAACTATATTCAACTAAACAATAAAAACAATAAAATAAAGCCATAAGTTTATTTTTTAGGTAATAATTTAACAAAATTATATTCAATTTAATTAATTCATTATCACTATCAAGTATATTGAGTACTTTTCACCAAAAGCAAACTTATTAGTAAGAACGACCAAAAACTCATCAGACCATCAGACATCATATTACATTATTATAATAAACTGTATTGTCTGTATCCGATGTGTTAAATTAGCATAATCTCCAATATTTAAAAAAAAAAAATTTTCTACACTAATTTAAGATCGGGTACTTTGTCAAGATAAATAATAAGTTACTATAATTGTTGAATATTGTTATTTAAAACAATGTGATGCTTTTATAGTATTTTTAAACTTCGAAACGTTTTCGGAAAATAATATTTTATATAAAAATTTTCTAAAATTTATTTTTCTATTTGAAAGTACAATTTCTTTCAGTTAATAATGAAATTAATTCAGTTAATAATTTAATTCAAAAATAAAGAAAAAAGCCTCGGCTGACCGTTGAAAAAAAAAAGAACATGAAAATGAAAAATGTTAGATGGCATACCCTATAATTGTAATAAGAAGCAAAAATATTTAATAATTATCATAATTATTTTGTATAAAGTTAAAAAAATAAAGATTACGCAGAGGTAAGTTAAAAAAAATAAAGATTACACAGAGGAGTAATCTGTATGATATAAAATATTTTGGCGCAAATATCACTTTAAAAAACCGTTACATGTTTACATAAACAAACATCATTATCTATCAGTCCAATTCTATTTATTGTAACACGATATGAAGCCCTTTGGAAAGCAATAAATATTCAGTTCAATGACGAGTTGTGATAATATTTAACATTTGTTTATCTTATGGAATCACTTAAAGATATAGCTGTTTATGCGATTAAGGAATTTAAAGATAAATCTGTTCCGAGAAATTTGAACTTTAGGGTATTTATTAATCAAATAGCGCTTATGTAAAAATACCGAAAATACCGGTATTTTTGGAATAAATACCGGTAAAAATGCCGCCGAAAAATCGGGCGGTTTATCGGTAATTCGGTACACCGGTATACCGGTATTGCATTCCCTAATGTATAGTGGTATATGCTAAATAATCCTTTATTATTAGCTAAAAAGGATAAAAAAGACAGGTTAGTCAAATAGTTCACTGGCTCTTGGACTATATGGAACGCCTCGAATACATTTTTATTGTCCCTTTCCAAACCGGTGTGGTTTGCTTCATGTAATATGAAAGCGCTACCGGTTTGATTTATAATATATAATTACCCGTTCTTATCTCATCGTGTGCTAAATACAGACGTGTTTAAGGTGTCTCGTATTTGCATAAAGCGTGTTATATGTAAATATCTATTTACAAATTGGCTTACATTGTGAGTTACACTAAAACCCGATGTAACAGGGCATCAGACGCTTTTCTTACATGGATAGATGCTTTATATGAATTCGCGTAGGAAGGAAATGTGTGTGGGAAATGTTAAAGTGTGGGTAAAAAGAAGCCGAAGCAAAAAATAGATGATTGTTTATTAATTTATTAATTTAGCATTGCAAAGTTTGAGGTCGATTTTATAATTTTTGGGTACGTACTACCTCAATGTTTATTAACAGAACTTCTTAAGTTCTTCTGACGCAATATTTAATGCAAAATTATAACTAGTGGTGTGAATGGCATCGTGCCTTACGGCAAATTGCTGGAACTTCCCGTACCGTAATGAAATATTCGAGAAATTTTAAACGTTTTCAAATATATTATTACAAATACTGTAACTTTCATTATTTTTGCTATCTTGTTATATCCGAGCAAATCAAATGTAAATAATAAATCAATTTATCTCCAGAACATTAACAAAAATCATCATTTCATTTCGAATTCAATTTCAAAAAAATAGTTGCCTAATTTACACAAAATTGAAAAAGTGCTCTCGTATAGTCACAGTCTAAACGCATTTGCAAATAATTCTGTGCGACTTTTTCACTTATACTGTGCTTAGCTTGGCAGCATTTTTACATTTTTCAATAGTTTTCACAAAATTGGAAATGTGCAGTGTAAACGCGCTTGGGTAAACATTTGTACCAGAGTGGCGCTTAGACTGTGCTTAGCCTGGGTAATTTTTTGAATTTTTAATCCAAAATGACAAAAATATTTTTTGAAAAAAAAAATTAGAAACAAATTTTGTTTTCCAAGAGCAATTATTTTGTTAAAACAAGCAGAAAGTTCTTTGAATAATTCAAATCGGACGCTTAGTTCTCTAAAAAACTGACATTTTTGCACATTTAGCTCTGTATCTCCGAAACCGCTCGACCTGCCTTTGCCAAAAACTAATCACCTTTTCTCCCCGTCATTACAAATTGAATGTTTTTTGGATCATTCAAATCGGATGCTCCGTTCTCTCAAAAACTCGATTTCTATTTTCTGCACTCTTTGCTTCGTATATCCGAAACGGCTGGACCTGCCTTTGCCAAAAACTAATCAGCACATCTCCCTATCAATAGGAATCGAATGTTTTTTTAACCATTCAAATCGGTTGAACCGTATTCCCGAAATCGTCGACAATTTGTATCCGCACACACACACATATACATCAATTTTTTCTAAGGTATGCCAAAATGTTCAGAAATCCTGAAACGTGAAGATATACAAAAATTTTCATTTTCGATTTTCTTGTGATTACTATAACTTAACCTACGGAAAGTTTATTACATTAATTTGCTACCTATTTACTATTTTTGTAATTTAAGACCAATTCTCGAAATAAAATAGAAATATTATGGTAATGCTATATTACAAGTCTAAGTCTATATTCGAATCAGTTGATAGTCCCTAATTGTCAATAAGCTATGTATTTGCTGTGCCTGTGCATTCAGGCGTGTTACACATAAAATCTTTTTTTTTTTTTTATTTCCATATAAATTACAATCTGTCTTCAAGAGACATTCAGTAATTAGATTGTTGGTAGTAAAAATGGATGCTTAAAAGGATACCCCAGTAGTAAACCTTTTAGTTATGATATGTAACAATTATGGCAAAATATTTAGAAATATAGATACTAAAACCTATTGTAAGTCTAAACATGCATAAATAATGTATGACTATAAATATATAAATACATAAATATATAAATAATTCCTACATAAAACTAACCTCCAAAACACACAAACTTAACAATATTTAACTGTGATTAGAGTTTGTGTTATCAAAGTGGCATCAGAAAGTTGAACTTATGTTAAAATTGCTATATGTGCGTTTTGGAAGTTAGTTACATACATACATATGCTCATTTTTTTCAAATTTGATCTCAAACGATTAAGAATGAGAAACATAAGTTGCAAGTAGAATTTTTAGGTGAAAACAAAACATTTTCTTTGGGAAGATAATACTTGAAAGTAGTTGAATAAATGCTAAAAAAAGTTTTATATTACTGACAATATGGTTTGTGAATTAACACTTTCCACTCGCGAATTCCGAGATTTATGTGAATTTTGCCGCCAGAGTGGCGGCATTCGAGTCGAGAGGGTATACTTGATAAAATATTTGAAGATAATTTGAAGATAAAACGTTCATATTTCTAAAATATTGATAATTAATAATGAAATATATATTCACAACACTTCACCTAATCAAACAATCTCCATCTGCACAAGTTAACCTTTTTATTTTCTTTTCAAATATCTCATTATTTTATCTTATTCTGTTTATAAATAATATTGTTACATTCTGCATTATATGTAATTTTATCTTAAGCATTTTATGTTACTAACTATAATTTGAAATTTTGTATATATTTTAATTGTTATTCATTATGTAAAATAACTGTATTTTTGAGTCCTCTTGGAGAAATCTGTGGGCTATATATTTAAATAAATAAATAAATAAATAATGTACAATATGTAATGTGCAATATAATTCTTTTAGAAACGTTCATGCTCAATATGATTTCTTGCATATCCACTTTTAATTCGTTTACAAACATGTATTTTATATAAAAGTTTAAAATTAATCATTTTATATATTTTATATGTTTTAATATTTATATGTCGTTATAATATTGCAAATGTTTCTCCCAAAAACAGTATAAGCGTATGACTCGTGAAATGAAAAATTTTCATTTCCAAGAAAATTCCATAAAACTATTTACACAAAAAAGTTTTTATTGCAAATTATTTTTACTATCATTATTTACTATCATTTATTATTATTCCTGCGTTGAAGCGCCACGGGTAGGTTCAGAATTCGCAACATCCTACCAGGGCATCAGACGAAATTCGCAAACGGGAAGGAACATTTGCAAAAAGCATTTCATGTGCGAATATCATATCATATCATGAGGTCGTATTAGTGGTATTATATATGAACTCGTACAGCAACAAAACCATCATTCGTGGTACTAATACATCGGAGCGATGAGTTCCATGAGTGGCAAAAAACATCTGCCTCTATTTATAGATATCGATAAGGCGAATGATGACAATATATGTGTATATATATATATATATATATATATATATATATATATATATATATATATATATATGATTAATTTCTTGGAAGGCGTAACATCAAGTGAAAAATATAAATAAGTAAAGATTTTTAAAACACCTTTATTTTTCCATGGAAGAATACGCCCTCCAAGAAATTAATCATACATTTCAACATCAAATTTAAACACTTTCAATATATATATATATATATATATATATATATATATATATATATATATATATATATATATATAATTCAAATATTTTATTTGGTATTACAATTAGAAGGCGTTTAATAATCAAGTAGAGGCGAGAAGGGGTCTTGTAAAATATCACGTCTATGTATTTTTTATCTGAATTTAATTTTTTTTTTATTTCCAAAATTTTTCAAAATTTTACATTTATTCTAGGTACTAAAAAATACACGCGATATTAGTTGGGGCGTGTTAATTTTATATATCACCACGTATAACCAAGGTGTAGGGAGAAAAATTCTTAAAAATCAACCTTTAAGAAATATTAGATTAGAAATAAATTCTTACACATTTACGTCTAATACGTCTGCATTCTCATGAGCAGGTACTTTTTAATATCATAACTTCCAATATGCTTTTTTAATTTTTTTTATAAATATATAAAATGTTTAAAATATAATTTCGATTTTTATATACAATTTTAAATATTTGTTTTAAGAGTTATCTAGCTACATACTAAATTAACGAATTCATGATTGAACAAGTGATATATGGCACGACCTTAAAACAAATTGCTGGAACTTCCGTAACGAAATGTTCGAGGAATATTAAATGTATTCAACTAGATTATTATAAATACTGTAACATTTGTCTAATATTTATTTATAAGTATTATATAAACTGAATTGCAATGTTAAAATTATTTGTTTAAAGTATATAAGTGAGCTTTGGAACTTCAGCCAAAATTAAAATTAAAATCTGAATTATTTTCTATATACAACAAAAAATTTTTTTTTTTAATTTTAAACAAAAAAAATTTATCTAAAAGCAATTATTTTGTTAAAACAAGGAGAAAGTTTTTTGAATCATTCAAATCGGACGCTTAATTCTCTAAAAAACTGCAATTTTTTGTACATTTAGCTCTGTATCTTCTAAATAGCGGGATCTGTCCTTGCCAAAAACTAATCACCTCTTCTCCCGATCATTACAAATTGAATGTTTTTTAGATCATTCAAAGCTGATATTCCGTTCTCTCAAAAACTCAATTTCTATTTTCTGCACTCTTTGCCCCGTATCTCCGAAACGGCTGGATCTGCTTTTGCCAGAAACTAATCAGCACATCTCCCTATCAATAGGAATCGAATGTTTTTTGAACTATTCAAATCGGTTGATCCGTGCGCCCAAAAACGTGGACGAAAAAATGCGGACATACAGAACACACACACACACACATCCATTTTTTCTGAGGTATGCCAAAATGATCAGAAACCTTCAAAACGTCAAGAAATGCAAAAATTTTCAATTTCGATTTTCGGCCCATTACTATAACTACCCTACGGGAAGTTAATAAATAAAGAAAAGACAAACAAATTTTCTGTAAAATTGCGGTCTATACTACTTCCGCAATTTTCTTTATTAAACTGTATGAAAACTACATTTTTCTAATATATTTCAACTTAAAAAAAAAAACACTGCGAACTTAATTAGGCGTATTCAATTATTATCAAGTTGATAAGAATTGCATACGAATACATTTGCTTGCTAGCCATATTTCAAAACGCTTTTGCGCAGTTCCCAGCAACGCGTCCACATTAAAACAGGGAAAAATAACTACAAAAAACATCCGCAAACAATTTTACTCCTACCCAAAAACATCTACAAAACCCCCCATTACCCATTACACAATTCATCATAAACCACAACCAAATATCATCATCAAAATTAAATAAATCTTATTCCTTCTTCTGTATCTCGTGTCTGTCGGCCGAACGGTGCCCGTGTGTGTACTGCGCGGATACTGTACAGTTTCGCGCGTAAATGGTCGAACCGAATACCAGGGTAACAGGCGCGTTACCGAATGATATGGGAAGATCTCGAACGCGTGCGCGGCGCTATAAATGCGGTTGTACTGTTACCGTTGGCGATACGCCGATACGACGCTCTTGGGAAGTGGGAAGGAATTGCGCAGTGTAATTGGTGTATGGAAACGCGATAAAGTGGAAGGGATTGTATACAATAAATTTAAATGAATGTATGTACGTATGTGTATATGTATATACAGGGCCGGTCCTGGCGCCCGCATGCAATATTTGCTCTAGCGCCCCCCTCCCCGCCAGTAATTTTAATTGTTTAACAGTTTATCATTAAAATTTATTATAATACTAGTTTTTCATTTTTAAACATAGCACTCGTATATTATGTTGAATTTTTTTAATTTTAATTTTATTTAATTTTTCATTATTAACTATATCGAAAATTGCATCATAAACATCTATTTTTTGATATTGTAAGATCCGAACTGCAGTCATCTTTACTTTTCCATCAGGTTCAGAGTATGAGATTGTTGTTTTATTGTTGAAGAAAATATAAATAATACATTATAAATTTCATTTTCGAATCTTGTTTTGGCGCCCCCGAAGGCGTGCGCCCGCTGTTTTACATGCATCGCATTCAAGATAGGACCGGCCCTGTGTATATGTATACACATATTATGTATTTATTTTTATTTACATATGCATTACAATCTGTCTATAAATAGGCATTGAGTAATTGATTTAGAAACTAGTGGGGCGCATGGCATCGAGCCTTATGGCAAATTGCTGAAACTTCCCGTACCAAAAATTATTTTTATTTAAAAAGATTAACAGATTAACTCTTTTTTTTAAAAAAAAGATTAACAGAATTCCACTTACACCTAGCTTTCATAAATAGCTTGGTGTAAGTGGAATTCTGTCTTAAGGCAATTAGGGCATCGTGCCTTAAGGCAATTAGGGCATCGTGCCTTAAGGCAAATTGCTGGAACTACCCGTACCGCAATTCAAAATTCGAGTAATTAAAAATAATCAATAATAATAATCAATAAAAGTTGATCAATGATTTGAAACTTTTAATAGAATTTCGAACCATATTAAATCATTCTATTTTAAATCATTTATTTTGAAATATTTTGGAAATTCTGAACTGTTTTTCAAAGCAATCGTACTGCTTTAACTGCATAAAGATGAAATATCAAAGCGCGTAAGCGCCGCGTCGCCGTCTAACTGATAAACATTGGTACGGAACCCATAGGAATGTAAACAAAATTTATACTTATTGTTAATTTTCGTTGACAATTTTGCGAACACGGATGAAGCGATTTGAATAATTCAAAAAACATTCGATTCGTATTGATAAGGAGACGTGCTGATTCGTTTTTGGCGGAAATAGGGCAAAAAGTGCCAAAAACGGTAACTCAGTTTTTAAAAGAACGGAGGGTCCGATTTGAATAATTCAACAAAAACATTTTACTTGTATTGACAAGATGAAATATTGATTAAATTTTAAAAAAGTAAAAAAAACGCCATTTGGCGGTCAAAAATGGTCATTAGACATATGCACATCAAATGATAAGATATTTTATAGAGATTTTAACAATAAGTATAAATTTAGTTTACATTCCAATGTACCAATGTTTAATCGTTAGATGGCGACGCGGCGCTTACGCGCTTCGATATTTCGTCTCTATGCAGTCAAAAATTTATAGTTTCTCAAAAGTCCAATTTTCTCAGAGTATATTCTTTCCAAAAATGTTAATCTTTTTAAAAAACAAATAATTTTTGGTATGGGAAGTTCCTTAATTTGTGTTAAGGCACGATGCCATGCGCCCCACTAGTTTGATATGTTTAAATGACATATTGTTATTAAAATCTACAGGTAGTTGCTGAAAAAAAAGTTGAAAAAAATGCCATTTGGAAATCGAAATCAGATGGTCTTGACAGTGTAGATTAAACGATATGAAGGTGTGTCAAAAGCTTTCAAAAAATTTCAAAATTATTATCAAAAAAATTTTTAATAAAATCAGTTTTCAAAAAATATCAGTGTTTAAAAAAATTTTAAATTTTTCAAAAAAAATCACGACTTTCAAAAAAGGCAATTCTTTCACTATTCAATTTTTTCAAATGTTTTCAAAATCTTAGAAAATGTTCGAAAAAATTCAAAATTCTCAAAAAAATCTTCTTTCGTTTCTGAGTTGTTCAACATTTTAAATTACGGTACGGGCAAAGCCTTAGCAATTTGCCTTAAGCCACGATGCCATGCACCACTAGCTAAGTTCTTATAAGTTTCATGAAGGTTATTTGTTTTATATGTTATAAGAAATTTTTGAATATCCTAATTACTTCATTTTTTCTCAATACACATCATCTTAAAATTACCAAGTTAAATCTTGAACAAAATGCATTTTATAACAATCGTGCCCCATCCAAATAGTTTTATTTTAAACTATCTTTTTATTTATTTAACCACATGCAAAATGGATCAATACCACACACATGTGTACCATCCTCGTCTATTTTCGCACATGCAAACACGCCTCTTTGTCTCTATTTAATAGAGATAATGTATGGGTAACGGCAACGGGTGTCTGGTGTCTCGTGTCAGACTGTCAATCGGCGTCGTGTCAAGTCAAGTCCGACACGTCACAAGTCGTGCGAGCGTACCAGGCGAACAGGCATATATCGGTATAGGTATAGGGGACTATTGTTTGTACGTGTGTGCCGACTGCGGGATACTGAGTTTAGGCGGCAAAAGTAATATACTGATGAAACAAATTAGAGAATTAGAGATACAAATTGGTATAATGATGGTTAGTAAGGTGACCTTACTAACCATCATTATCCCAATATTGTTATACATGTAAGGTAAGCTAACGAACAATTGGAGTCAAGTACGTCGACAATCAGAGAGAACATTAATCAAAAATCTTGTTGCTCAGAACGTTATCACACCAAAGGACCTTACTTACTAAGGTCCTTACTAAGGTCCTTTAGTGTGATAACGTTCTGAGAAACAAGATTTTTGATTATTGTGTTCTGATTTTTGACGTGCTGGATTCCAATTGTTTGTTAGCATACTTTACAAGTATAGCAATATTTAGCAAGACTACTACTAGACTACTACGTTTTATAGAGTTCCCTCGTCCTTTACTAACATACTTTCTCTATTTATTTTCTAAATAGGGAAAATAACTTACTATCTATTATTTATTAACTTCCCGTATGGGAAGTTATAGTAATTTGCAGAAAACTAATGGTGTATGGCTTCGTGCATCAAGATAAATTCCTGGAACTTCCTTTACATTAAGGGGCGTCCATTAATCACGTGATCGATTTTTTAAGGTTTTTTGCATCCCCCCCCCCTTTCACTTGGTGGTATTCAAAATTACTCCCCCTCTTATACCAATCATTACGTGTATTTGTAAGTGTATTACGTGTGTAATTTTTTTTTTAATGTTGAATTTTTTTTTAAATTAGGGTAAAAAATAAATACGTGATATTTTACTGTATTCCTCCCTCCGCCAAATGATATTTTGTTATTTTTGTCATACCCCCCTTTTCCTAAAAACCTCATGTAATTAATGGACGCCCCCTTATTGAAATTTTAGAAGAAATTTAAATGTTTTCAAATAGATTATTATAAATAATGCAATGTTCATTATTCGTATTTTATAGGAAAACGTTTATATATGTTTACATAAAAAGTTAATATAATTTTTTTTTTAATTATTTAAATCGATTGATCCGTGCGGCCGAAATCGTGGACGAAAATTGCTATTCATACATACACAAACGCATCAATTTTTTTCTAAGGTATGCCAAAATGTTCAGAAACCTTTTTATTTTTTATTTTTGGACGATTACTATAACTTTTATTTACTATTTCACGTTTTATTTTTATACAACTGTTTTTACTAGATCTTAGTACATTTTATTATTTTATTATTCATTTTATTAGCTTTCACTAATGTATACAAATTAGAATGTACAGAATAAAAATTGTAAGTCGTTTCCAAAAATGTACAGAAGTGTGTTTATGTTCCTAATTATCAAAGTAGACAAATTCCACTAAATACTAAAATACTAAAAAAAACGACGAAAAACTAAATCAATTGAATCTAAACAAAAACTATTAGAAACCCCATATAAATAGATTTTAATGTTAGTGACATTCAAACGGGTATTTTTACCCGTCCCGTTTCAAAATTTTTATCTTTGCAAATTTATAGATTTTGTGCTGTTTGAGCTTTAACCGTAGATTGTTCTAATAGTCAAAATATCTGCACCTAATCTTACACACAAAATAATTCAATTGACATAAGTAAGAATTAATAGAAATTAAAATAAATTTTGAAATATTGTTTTTAATTTAAATATTATTTTTTTCAGGTGTGTCTTCGATTTACCGATTGTGTAAAGTCTGTAAAACGTTACAGATTTACATTAGTCATTGTTTCAGTGCGATTTTGTTGCAAGTTTTAATAAATATTTCGATTTTTTAAAGTGTAATTTTTATCCAGTGTTCGTGCAGTGCTAGTGCAGTGTTCGTGCAATAATAGTCAAGTGTACAAAATATGAGCCTAATGATGAATTTTTACAAAGAGACTTCAGAGATCCTGATTAGCCTTCTTCTGGAAGTCTTGAGGTACATAATTATATTTTCTTTCAAATTTCACTTTCAGAATTTATCACTGATAAATATTTATTTATTTTTTTGCAGACAACAAATTGGTAATCGAGATGTTCCAGAAGAATCGGTGCTTGTTCGCGTTCGGTGAGTGCTTTAAAATTCTAGGCATGTCTTTGATGGTATGTCCAAAAAATAGTTTTATAGTTAGGAAATAATAAGCCTTAAGAATCCAACTTTAGGGATCAAAGTATAGGAAAGGTCTTTAGGGTTAATTGACATACCATCAATTTAACTAAACCATGTATTTTTTTACAGCAGTGTTAATATAAGTGTGAAGTCGTTAAAAAGTGTTGAGTCTTAAAAGTCAAGTTAAAATGTGAAAAGTTAAGTTAAAATGTGTCTAAAATGAGCATTTAATTCGCGTAAAATATTGTAATCAACTTGTGAGTTAAATATTTTTAGAGTAAATAATAGTAATGTCATAATGTGATGCTGCTGTTGGTGAATAAATGGTGCTGGTTGTACAGATTACTGAGGTAATTAATTTTTATTAATTTCTTAGTTAATTATTATTTAGTCATAAAAACTATTTCTAGAAAATTTTTAGTATAAAAAATTACTGATTGCGATTGTGAATGTGAAAGTATGTAAAAATGCTTAATAGCTTTACAAAAAAATTAAATCCACATTGACTGAAAACGAGATAAAAAAATCATTCGATTACTAAAATGACTTATAAATTAGGGTTTTGAGGTCGGAGGGTGAAAATTTAGGGCCGTATGGGTTTTTGCATTACACATTAAATCAAAAGTAAAAAGAATTGGTCCCAATATTTAAAAAAATGTTAGAGAGGTTATAATATTAAATTTTTTATAATATTGAAGAGTAAACTGAAAATTATAATAGATCATAATAGAGATTGTAATAGAGAATTATACTATATCTGCTACTAGTAGATACTATTGTGAAAAATGTACCAATATCAATTTTTGGATCTTCAAATTACCTCAATTGTCTTTTAAAATAACTGTATTTTCAGAGAGTAACTACTAAATATAATCTAATATACTATAATATAATCTAATAAACTGTTTAGACTAGGGGTTCTTAAACTTTTGTCATTTGCGACCCCATTTATGATTGCAAGTTTCTTGACAACCCCACACAAATATAAAAGAGAAATTAATATTTTTATATGGTTTATTTTTTAGGTAAATATATATATATATATATATATATATATATATATATATATATATATATATATATATATTTATTTATTTATTTTGGGATTCAGTCTTCAGAGAAATACATCAATTAAAAACTTATATTTTTATTGTTTTCATACGTTTCGACACATTATTTTGTGTCATCTTCAGTGGACTATGTAATTGTAGTAATCCTAATTATTTCATAATAATTGTTCACAAA
Organism: Ctenocephalides felis; assembly: GCF_003426905.1. Classification (NCBI taxonomy): domain Eukaryota; kingdom Metazoa; phylum Arthropoda; class Insecta; order Siphonaptera; family Pulicidae; genus Ctenocephalides; species Ctenocephalides felis. The sequence goes on along the minus strand of NW_020537324.1, from coordinate 73,563,451 downwards.
TGCACAAATAAAAACAATTTTTGTCACTTTAAATTGGAACAATTATATAAATTTGTAGAATGAATTTTTTCGGCAAAGCCGTTGTCCGATGCCGACAGTGGAACCCCCCATAGGGTCGCGACCCACAGTTTAAAAAGCCATGACTTAGACCATTTAGACCTGTAATACTCATCTACATAAACTGATTAATAATTTTTAAAACATTTTCTTATTATATTTATTTATTCATTAATTTATGAATTTTTCAAGACATCAGTACAAAATAACATAATACAAAGGCTCAACTTGCCAAAGTTAGTAATTATATTATATAACAAATATTTATATAACACACTGAAATAAATTTTATAAGTTTTTTAATAGCTACTAAAATATGTACTATATACATAGTTTATTTTTTATATGAGTTGAATGATACCTTCTACGAGTTCAAAATACAAAATGTGCATGGTGCCCTAATAAATCTGGCGATTTACTATGGATTTTGTTGCTTATTTGCAATGTTCTGGCAACGTTATGTACGTTTCGGCTTCCACCAGGGAAGTATGTCTCGTATTACATAGTAATAGTTTTATTGGAAAAATTAATTTCAAATTTAGTTGAAAATAAATGAAAATAAATTATTAGTAAAATAGTATATAATTGACTAAATATAAAAATATAAGTTTGGAATAGGTAAAAATGTTTTCAAAATTAAACTAACAAAAAAAAAATAGGTGCATTAGCTATGAATGAAACATTTCACCCTTAACTTGGAAGTGGATTATTCGATTTTTATTTTATATAAAGTTGACTAATAATTTTATTCTTTATTACTATTGAAATAATTATTCTTAATTAAAGAAAAGTTAAGTTTCAATTTACTTAAACCAGTTTATTGAGATTGACGAGTATGCTCGTCATGGAGATGTGACAGAATTTTGTGTCAGTGATCTTATTTATTAACTGCTTAATTGAATTTATTTCTCAAAGTTGTTTTATCCATTCCCAATTTTGAATGTTTATTTTTTAAGTCATTTAAACTTTAGTAACTTTATTACAAGT
>NW_020537324.1:73517738-73561407 GCF_003426905.1 Ctenocephalides felis | reverse complement strand
CTCCTATATAAATTAAATTGCAATTTAGGCAGGTAATTCGATAGACTAAATTTCTGACTCGTTCGATGTTCAAAGAAGCTTTTGTTCAAGTGAAAAGTGTGTTAATTGTTGTGCTAAAGTTGTTGACAAAACATTTTTAGAAAATAGTTTTTTTTAAAGGAAAATATAGTTAAGTCAAGTAAATTGTTATGTTTAGTAGAGTTGTTAATTTTATTTAAGAGATATGTGTGTCTCTTACCAGTTATAGAATTAATAAATAAGTAGAAATTATTGGTTAGACTTCTTAAAATTAACTTGATATTGCTGTACCAACATTTTTTTACAAATAAAAGTTAAATTAATTATAGTACTTTAAACTAATAACGAAATAGTAGGTATATCTTATAAATCTTTTTCCTTATTTTAATTCAAACTACTTTGTTTCATTTTAATTATTCGTTTGACCTTTCAGTATTAATTATGATAATTTATAATAAAGTACCTTAAAGTATATTTATCTTCAATATTGAATATAACATTAATATTAATGCATTATTTATAGGTTATTTTAGTAACAATAATAGTTTTATTTTCTTAAACTAAATGCATATAGGTTGAATTTTTAATTTTTGTAAATATACACCCATTAGTTTTGATTAAAGAATATCAAATGTCTTTAATAATATGAGAAAGTTTAAAAAAATGTTGTATTAGTCCAAGAAATAAATCGTGCATCAAATATTGTATATAAAGAAATTCTTTAGTGAAGCTAATATAAAAAGATAACTAATGGTGTATGGCATCGTGCCTTAAGTTCGACATTTTCACTTATACTGTGCTTAGATTGACGGCATTTTCATTTAGCTCTGTATCTTCGGAACGGCGGAACCTATCTTTGCTTTTTTTTCCAATCATTACAAATTGAATGTTTTCTAGATCATTCAAATCCGATACTCCGTTCTCTCAAAAACTCGATTTGTATTTTCTGCACTCCTTGTTCCGAATCTTCGTAACGGCTGGACCTGACTTTGCCAAAAACTAATCAGCACATCTCCCTATCAATAGGGATCGAATATTTTTTAAATCATTCAAATCGGTTGATCCGTGCGCCCGCAAACGTGGATTCGGCCCATTACTATAACTACCCTACGGGAAGTTAAAAATAAATGGCAAGTTGCAGGTACAGCTAGTATATCTATATCTATATATGTATATATATATATATATATATATATAAAAATTCTTCTGAACGGGTGTACGATTTTATACTTCTCCTAAACGGTTATTCGGATTTTGATCATTCTTTTTAGAGTTTGTCAAGGGAAATTTTTAAGATTTAATGAATGAACAATTAAAACTATAGTAATATTGTATAAATAAATGGCAAAAACTACAAAAAGCCACTTATCATTGTTTGACATCGAAATTATTAGAACTGTCATCTGCTGGAAATATCAATGCATTTGAAATTTGAATTTAGCTGAAATTATGAGCCTAGATAATATCAGAATACAATATACAAGGAAAATGTAATGTCTACATTATTATTACCGAAAAGCAGCTGATATGTGCCAGGAATTGAAATAATCAGTTTAATAAATAATGCAACAAGTCGCAACTTATGCATGTCGCATTTAGGTTTATTTTACTAAATTATTTAACAATACAAAAAAATATTTCTACTTATTAAAAAAAAGATTTAGAATTTTGTTTTATGTGTCAAAAATTCATTTGTTTGCCATTGGATATGGGATTATTATTAGTACATTGTCTAGGTGGAATTATTTAGCGAATTGATCTTAGATTGAAAAGTGCTCATATGAAATAGATTTTATAAACTAATTCACCTAAGATTTAAACATAAACAATAATGTTTAGTGAATTATTTATGAGAAAAATGTACTTTAGACATTATAATTGTCAAAAAGCAACTAATATATCGTACCAAATTATGAAAATTATAGACTAAACTAGTGGGGTGGGTGGCATCGTGCCTTAAGGCAAATTGCTGGAACTTCCCGTACCGTAACGAAATGTTCGAGGAATATTGAATGTTTTCAAATAGATTATTAATAATATTGTAACATTGTCTAATATTTATAAGAATTATATAAACTGAATTGCAGAGTTGAATTATTTGTTTAAAGTATATTAGAACTATAGTCAGAATTAAAAATAAAATCTGAATTATTTTCGATATACAAAAAATTTAAAAAATTTAAAAAAAAAAAAAAAAATGGTACAAATTTTTTTTTTCCAAAATCAATTATTTTGTTAAGACAAGCAGAAAGTTCTTTGAATCAATTGAATCGGACACTTAATTCTCTCAAAAACTGCAATTTTTTGTACATTTAGCTCTGTATCTCCGAAATGGCTGGGCCTGCCTTTGCGAAAAACTAATAACCCCTTCCCCCAATCATTACTAATTGAATGTTTTTTAGATCATTCAAATAGGATGCTCCGTTCTCTCAAAAAACTCAAAAACTCGATTTCTATTTTCTGCACTCTTTACTCCTTATCTCCGTAACTGCTGGACCTGCCTTTGCCAAAAACTAATCAGCTCTTCTCCTTATCAATAGGAATCGAGTTTTTTAAAATTATTCAAATCGGTTAATCGTACGCCCGAAAACGGGGCGAAATTTTGTATCCATACATACATACACACCACACACACACCACACACACACACACACACACATCCATTTTTTCTGAGGTATGCCAAACGTTCAGAAACCTTCAAAACGTCGAGAAATGTAAAAATTTTCAATTCCGATTTTCGGCCCATTACAATAACTTACCCTACGGGAAGTTAATTATTGAAGCATTTATGTTGCGTGGTAAAATCAAGTGTGATATTGTTCTTTTACCGCAGTTACTGTATTAATTTTTTGTGAATTTCTTTAACTCCTTATGCTAAGGTCAGAAATAAATCACAAAGGCAGGACATCAAATACGATATTGAAAAGTATAGGATAGGATATTAAAAAACTTGGAACTTTTGAATTGTAAACGTGGGTACAACATAACGTCTGTCGGGTCATCTAGTATATATATATATGTATATATATATATATATATATATATATATATATATATATCGGACTTTTAACTCTCCTCGTACTTACACCTTCACGAATAATCTCCCCACCCAAACACAAGGCACGTGAGCACGTCACGTCACTCGCTCGTAACCCACGCTTCAGTTAACAAACCGGTATCTCATTCATTTCATTTTATGGCGCCAATTTATTCAATGACCTTCCTCTCAATACTATTAAAACATTAAAGACTACACCTAGAAGAAGTTTAAAGTGTTTACTCTTATAATCTTACATCGATTTCTTTTCCTTTCTCGGACAGGTGTGTCGCCGAGCGATACGATTAGCACACCTGTGCGTCGTGATATAAAGCTGCTTGCTCTCGTTTGAACAGGCGAACAGACGCAGGTTCGGACGATTTTTATAATGGATACTGTGTGTAAAGGTGAGTGGGGCACGAATTTGTGGTAAATGAAATATATGGGACGATTTTTTTTTTTTAATTTGAAAATTTGCTTATTTGACTTAAATACATACATCGATTTTTACACAAAGATACAAATCGTATACACCTATTCTGGGAATATCATTATACTATCATAATATTATATTGTTTGCATATATATATTGTTTATAACAAATGTATTCTGATTGGATAATAGATATTAATTTGGAAATATGAACAAACAACACTCTTTTTTTTGCACTAATTTAATATGTGTATCGAGCGACTTGTAATGGATAACACAAAATGCTAATTTAGATTTCCATATTTTAAATTTTAAATTATAACACACTGATGATTTCACAAACCTAGTCTCGAAACGTTTGTGAAAATTATTATTTAATAAATTAGTGCAAAAAAGAGTGTTGCTTGTTCATATTTACAAATTAATATTTGTTTATATTAACTTATATAAGTATGAAGAGAGCTATATATATGGGACGATTTTGGTGTGAAATAGAACAATGTTATTTGTGGCATGGTTACGTTATGTAGCAGGTTTCATATAAAATGGTACTAAAAACTGTCGAAATGCTATGTGGTGGATGTGCGAATAGGTGTAATAATTACAAAGTCGTATTAAGGTTATATAAAACTAAATGCAAAATAATTAACTTCAAAATTCTCTGTATTACAATGAAAATGAATGCTATAGCATTCACGTCCGTAAACGTGTTAAAATAATGTATTACATCATTTTAATGTAATAACAAATTGCACACTTTTTGCTCCGTATCTCGAAAGGAACCTGGACCTGTCTTTGCGAAAAACTAATTATCATATCGACAGGAATCGGATGTTTTCTGAATCATTGAAATCGATTTTCCGTAAATAATTTCCAAAATAACTAAAAATAGAGGAATGTTTTGATGAAGTTAAATGAATAATTTTTTTTTTTTTTTTTTTTTTTTTTTTTATTCATTTATTTTTTACAGCAGCAATCAGAACAGTACTTATATTCTATGAGCTGCATTGCTTATATATATATAAACTAAAAAAGATAAACTAAATAAGAATAAATAAAAATAGTAAAAAATAATAATAGTAATATAATAATAGTAATATATAATAATAGTAAATAATAAAATAATATAATAATATTACAAAAAAAAAAAAAAATTAAATTAACTTAACTAACATATTTCGATGATTACTCTAAAAAATATAGAAATTGTTCCATTAAACAATTTGCTAGATTAGGATATTAAAATGAATAATGTTGATAAGAAAAGTATTTATATTGTAATTATAAAATTTATGGGTCGATTCTCCCGTAAATTGGATCAATGTTATGACAAGGCTATGTTATGTTCCAATTTTCATATAAAATGCTACTAAACATGTAGTGCATGGCATCGTTCCTCAAGGCGAATTGCTGGTACTTCGCGTACCGGAATGAAATATTCGAAAATTTTAAATTTTTGTAGCTTGAGTAAAAATTGAAATCAAAATAATTTTAGATATTTAGCCTTGCCATAACATTGGTCTATTTTACGGGAGAAAACCTTATAATATAGATTATAATATACAATATACATACTTTTCTCATCAACATTTTTTATCTAATTTCATCAATATTTTCTTCTATGTATTTTTTCATTTTTTTTCTTCTCTAAAAACTAATAATTTCTTTACACTGTCAACACAAAAGTTTTTTTAATTAGATGATCAATTAATAAGTCTTAATAACTGCTATTTTCTGCACTCTTTGCTCCGTTTCTCCGAAACAGCTAGAGCAGCCTATGCCAAAAACTAATCGGCACGTCTTCTTATCAATAGAAATCGAATATGTTTTTAACATTCAAATCGTTTGATAGTGGTCCCAAAAACGTGGACGAGGGGATTAGTTTGATATCACGCCTATTTATTGTCAAAGTCAAAAAATTTACGAATCTTTTCGTAAATTTGGAAAATTTATTCAAAAAATTTTACATAACTAAAAAAAAACGTAATGTTTGATGAGGAAGAGGATGTAATTTTAAATATCACGATGTATTATCAAGGAGGAGGGAGTCAAAAATCCTTAATTAATTGATCACGTGATTAATGAACACAACCCTTTGTAAGCGAGTTCTTGTAATGCTTAGTAGGTTCGTTTACGGTTTCAATAATACACCAAACCAATAGTTTATTAGTACTGGAACAAAAATTGTTTGTTATATCTGAAATAGGATTAATCATCGTTTATAAGGGTCTAGTCAGATTACCATATTTTTATCGTATGAATGCTGTAGCATCCGTGTCTAGTATTTCGCTTCTAAATTACATTATTAATGTGTTTGCTCAAAATAATTTGTGACTACGAGAAAAGATAAGATATTACGGAAATATCTGAAGAATCAATTGGTAAATTACCTTGAGGTATAATAATTACAAAAATCTGAGATCATATAAAATTGGAATTTTGAACATATCTTTACAAATTCCATCATTTTTGTTAGATGGCACTTACACTGCCTATTTCATTATTAGATACATTTGTGGACATATCTTAGAAATAAAAAATGTTTCAAACCAATTACATATTAAGAAAATATTAAAGCGCGCGTTTCAACTACGATTTATTAGATTTTAGTAAATTTTATCTAGTTTTTACTAATGTCAACAAATTATAATAAGTAAATCAAAAAATGTTTGAAATCCATATACAAATTATCAAAATATTAAAAGCATTTTCAACTACGAATTATCCAAAAATTTTTTTTACTACATTTTAGTACATTTTTTCTTCAGATAACTTTTAATTTTTATTTCGGACGTTATAATTTGGTTATATTAGTGACGATTAGTAAAATTTACTAAAATCTAGTAAAAACTGTTATATACACTTACAAGTTGCATTTTTAAATAATTAGTAGTTAGTAAATTTTTAAATAATTAGTAATTATTTGCAGAGTTTGCACTATTTTGATTCAGAAGATTTTTTACTTTTATTCAAATAACTATTGATGTTTACTTCGGACATTTACGAACACTTTGTGATTTTTATAACTGTTATAAATCTGTACTTTGTTGTATTTGTTGTGTTAAATCATATTAAAATTTGAATCAAATTGAAAAATTATAAGACTAAAATACATTTTTGTAGACATAAATTTTGTTATTTGGAAATAATATTTTTTTGGTAAAATTATATTACATAATTCCAATATATCACAGTTCGTATAAAATTGCCTCTACTTTTTGTGTATACAAAATGATGACCGCCTAGAGAATTTTTTAGAATTTTTAAATGGCGTTTTTTCTTCGAAAGTTTACTATAAACTATAACTTATATATTTGTCTTAAACGAACTTTAAATATATGTAAAATGGATACCTACGGATAAAAGGTCTTAAAGAAAATTTGTCATTTTAGCCGTTTTCACAGCAATCTTTTGTACGAATTAACACAACACAGAAACGTGTTAATATACATAGCAGTGTCGATCTGCATGTTACGCAAAGGTAACATCATAAACGACTACAAACAGTCTGCTAGATACCAGGGCAGCATGCGCATTTAAAGCACGTGTTCATTAGATTTTGTGTGAATTATTGGCCAAAATTTTATTATTTTTTTTATTCACATATAAATTGCAATCTGTGTGTAGATAGGCATTGATAGTAATTGATTTGGTAATTAACAGTGGCATTTTGTATAAGGGAAATCTAATGGTTTGCCTTGTGTTTTTGTACAAAAGTTTAATTTTTACTATTTACTTTTTTACCATGATTCCTTATAATGAATGTATTATCCTAAATATTTAGTATTGCATACTAATTTCAGTAATTTTTGTAATTGGTGTGTCCAGTTGTAATACCAATAATCTCTCATCAAGTTTGTACCAGAATTAGGTTCTCTTTATTTAATAAGATGCCCTTTGTAAACAATGACTCTTACGTCTAATTAGGTAACAAAATCATTTTTTATTACTTATTTTTATTCCTCGAATCTTTATTACGGTACGGGAAGTTCTAGCAATTTGTCTTAAGGCATAAAGCCTTGCACTACTAGTACAAACATAAAAGGTGTAATAAATAAATAAATAAATAAAAAATATTTAACGTCTAATTTAGTTGGTTCGATGTTCCATTGTCCCGCCGGGTTCACCATCGGAGCAAGTATGAACGACGAACTACCAGGGCACCATGCACATTCCCAAAAAATTTCATAGATATTTTTACTCGAGAAACTCGTACCAATACCAAAAGCGGGGAGACTCATTCTTAAGCGGTGGCGTATCCAGGGGGTGGGTCACGGGGATCATGACTCCCCCCCATAAGCTTGTCTTAAGACTTATATAGAACACTAATTCAACAATAAAATTACTTCATAATGATTTTATTTATGTATTTTTTTACCAAACACATTCTTAAGTTCAATATGTAACTTAATATAGATGAACTGGGGGAGTCAAGGCTCCTAAAATTTAAGGATTTTCTAATCATATTGCGAATATACCATATGTTCTATACATAATTTATAATTATGTGACCCCCCCTGGCGCCAAAGCTGGATCCGCCACTGTTCTTAAGGAAATATTAGATATACTTTTTAAGAAGTATACTACTAGAGAAGATATTCTAATCATAATTAAGGAAAGGTGTACTATTAGGGAGATATTCTAATCCTAATTGCCGATTTTTGGGAAGCCTCAAAATAAGGAAAGCAATGTTTATTGACTTGACTTTTCTACTAAGTTATTAACTTCCCATAGGGTAAGTTATTGAATTCGTCCAAAAATCGAAATTGAAAATTTTTGCATTTCTCGATGTTTTGAAAGTTTCTGAACATTTTGGCATACCTTAAAAAAATGTGGTTGCGTATGTGTGTGTGTGTTTTGTGTGTCCGCATTTTTTTGTTCACATTTTCGGGCGCACGGATCAACCGATTTGAATGGTTCAAAAAACATTCGATTCCTATCGATAGGAGATGTACTGTGATTAGTTTTTGGCAAAGGCAGGTCCCGCAGTTACGGAGATAGAAAAAGCAAAGAGTGCAGAAAATACAAATAGAGTTTCTGAGAGAACGGAGTATCCGACTTGAATGATCAAAAAAACATTCAGTTTGTAATGATGGGTAGAAGTGGCAATTAGATTTGGGCAGAGGCAGGTACAGTCGTTTTGGAGATGCGGAGCTAAATATGCAAAAAATTGCAGTTTTTGAGAGAACTGAGCATGTGATTTGAACGACTCAAAAAACTTTTTGATTGTGTTGACGAAAGGATTGCTTTTAGGGCAATTTTTTTTGCTTCAATTTGTTTTTTATTTAAAACTAATGATTTTTTTAACATAATTTTATTTTTCGAATATTTCATCATGATACGGGAAGTTCCAGCAATTTTCCTTAAAGCACAATGTCATACACCACTAGTTTTAAAATGATTGAGATATCCAAAATTTGATTTGGCACCTTCTATAAGGGTAGTCAGATTATCGTATTTTAATCGTTATATAATAGATGTATGCTATAGCATCCACGTCAAGGTTTATGGTTTACAATTAGTGGCTAAAGTAAAGGTAAAATAGTACAAAAATATCTGAAGAATACTTAGTTAGTCATTACTTTGACAGGTATGAAAATTACAAAAACGAAACATTATAATAGGTTGTCAAATATCTCCCTTCCGCCTTTTTGTATTATAAACCAAGAGCAAAAAAGCGGAAGGGAGATATTTGACAACCTAATATTAGATTAAATTCAATATAATCGACTTTAAAATTTGAATGCCATAGCATTCACGTCCGCTGTTAATGAAAACAATTATGATTCCATTTCTCTTCTTCCCAGTTTGACTTCGCAACGTTGTTTGACACCGGCGCCCGAAGCGCGTCTGTTCTCCTGGTATTCCCTCCGAAAAGTCCTCGTTGTCGTCGGAACAAACAAAACGAACAAAACGAACGTAAGACGCGGTCATTTTAACTAGAACACATGCCCAGTGAACCGGTGCCCACTACATAGAAATAGATACAACTCGCACCGGTTTTATATTAGTCCAAGAGCCAGTAAACTATTTGACTAACCTGGTTTCTCAGAGCTAGAATTTTTTTTAATGATATTTTATTATCGATACATTAAGAAAGTGCCGATCTGGCAAGCATCTCGCGATTGCGTCATCATCCCTCGAGTTTTTGAAAATGTAAAAAAAAATTTTTTTTTAACTTGCTTTCACATGGCTCAAATTTTGAGGGTGTATTCTTTTAACTGTTCAGAAAGCATATGTAAAATGACAGACAAATCTGACGATTGCAAGGGTCTGCCAGACGAGTACATAATAGTCACGTCACGACGCGCAAGGGTGTGGGCGCATTGCTATACATAATCGACTAATATCCTTGTATTTGAATAATTAATTTCCCGTAGGGTAAGTTATTGTAATGGGCCGAAAATCGGAATTGAAAATTTTTACATTTCTCGACGTTTTGAAGGTTTCTGAACATTTTGGCATACCTCAGAAAATATGGTTGTGTGTGTGTGTATGTATGTATGGATACAAATTTCCAGCCACGTTTTCGGGCGCACGGATCAACCGATTTGAATGGTTCAAAAAACATTCGATTCCTATTGATCGGGAAAAGAGCTGATTAGTTTTTGGCAAAAGCAGATCCAGCCGTTTCGGAGATACGGAGCAAAGAGTGCAGAAAGTAAAAATCGAGTTTTTGAGAAAACGGAGCATCCGATTTGAATGGTAACCATAAAAGATATCGAAAAAAAATTACGTGATTCTACTCAAACTGGCTTAGACTACATAATGTATAGTGATACATGTTAAATGTGCCCATAATTATGAAAGTGGTCTAAGTCAAAAATTAAAAAAAATGAGTTTATTAGTTATTTCATAGTTTAAACTAAATGTATTCAATGTAATTTTTACAAAATTGTCAAAAGTGAACCATTAGATAGTGTAAGATATTAGTAATTTCAACATTATATGGAATTCATATAGTGTTAATTATGAAAGTGGTCTAAGTCAAAAATTTTTGGTATCAGGTCATTCCTTTCTACCGAATGATCGTGATTTTGGGTTGATAGAAATGAAAATAAAAAAAGCAAATTACTTATACAACCCTGAACATTATTATGAATTGATAGAAAAGTGCAGAAGAAGCAATACATTTTTGATAAAGCGAATGTCGCAGCCGGATTTTATTTCAACGAAATCATTAGAAGATACAATAACAAGAATAGTAAAAAATACCGCGGGCGAATCTGTCTTTTGGCTACAAATTCAATGGATGAGATTCTTGAAAAATGAACCTTATAAAATTTTTTATGTTTTATAAAACTTCTTTAGGTGATTCTACATTTCACGTTTTAGATCTTTCACCTAAAAGAGAAAGACCAAAAATATACGGAAATATTAAATTACTTCCATTATACACCAGCATTAGACTAGTATCGAAAGAAAAACAAAGATATTATGGGTTTACTACCGTACATCCCTCCAGTTTTTCAGGAACATTTTAAGAATCTTAAATACTCGAAATAATGATAAAAATGGATTACCGTTCAAAAATAATTAATAAATGCTCACGAATTATTTCAATAAAATTATTGTTTCAAATAAAACTCAAAGTTTTTTTATTGCTTCAAGTCATTTATTCAGTTAATTTTGAAAATGGTCTAAGTCAATTCGACCTTCAAAAACAATATTATCGTATGAAATTCACACAAAATTTTCATAATAAATTTCCATTAATTAAGACTGATAAAATTAAAAATTAATATGTCGCATAATGTAAAAATATTTTTTAATTTATTCAAATGCAAATCATTAAATATCTCGAAACAAGAAATATATGACTTAGACCACTTTCATAATTATGGGCACAAATAATCCTTTATTATTAGCTAAAAAGGATAAAAAAAAAACAGGTTAGTCAAATAGTTCACTGGCTATTCGACTATATGGGACGATTTGAATTCATTTTTATTGTCCCTTTCCAAACCGGTGTGGATTGGTTCAAGTTATATGAAGCCGGTGCCGGTTTGATTTATAATATATAATTACCCGTTCTTATCTCATCGTGTGCTAAATACAGACGTGTTAAGGTGTCTCGTATTTGCATAAAGCGTGTTATATGTAAATATCTATTTTACAAATTGGCTTACATTGTGAGTTACACTAAAACCCGATGTAACAGGGCATCAGACGCTTTTCTTACATGGATACATGCTTCATATGAATTCGCGTATGGAAGGAAATGTGTGTGGAAAATGTTAAAGTGTGGGTAAAAAGAAGCCGAAGCAAAAAATAGATTTGTGTTTATTAATTTATTAATTTAGCATTGCAAAATTTGTTGTCGATTTTATAATTTTTGGGTACGTACTACCCTAATGTTTATTAAGTTCTTCTGACGCAATATTTAATGAAAAATTATAACTAGTGGTGTATGGCATCGTGCCTTAAGGCAAATTGCTGGAACTTCCCGTACCGTAACGAAATGTTCGAGGAATTTTAAACGTTTTCAAATATAATATTACGAATACTGTAACTTTCATTATTTTTGCTATCTTGTTATATCTGAGCAAGTCAAATGTAAATCATAAATCATAAATCAATTAATCTCCAGAACATTAACAACCATAATTTTATTTCTAATTCAACTTAAAAAAACATAGTTGCTAAATTTAAGCAAAATTGAAAAAGTACTCCTGTATATAGTCACAGTCTAAACGAATTTGCAAATAATTCTGTGCGACTTTTTCACTTATACTGTGCTTAGCTCGGTGGCATTTTTGCATTTTTCAATAGTTTTCACAAAATTGGAAAAGTGTTCCAGTGCATAAACAGTCTAAACGCACTTGGGTAAACATTTGTACCAGAGTGGCGCTTAGACTGTGCTTAGCCTGGGTAATTTTTTGAATTTGTAATCCAAAATTATTAAAATATTTTTTGAAAAAAAAAATTAGAAACAATTTTTTTGCAGAAGCAATTATTTTGTTGAAACAAGCAGAAAGTTTTTTAGATAATTCAAATCGGACGCTTAGCTCACTCAAAAAACTGCCATTTTTTGCACATTTAGCTCTGTATCTTCGAAATGGCAAGACCTGTCTTTGCCAAAAACTAATCACCACTTCTCCCCGTCATTACGAATTGAATGTTTTTTGGATCATTCAAATCGGATACTCCGATCTCTCAAAAACTCGATTTCTATTTTCTGCACTCTTTGCTCCGTATCCTCGAAACGGCTGGACCTGCCTTTGCCAAAAACTAATCAGCACGTCTCCTTATCAATACCAATCGAATGTTTTTTTAACCATTCAAATCGGTTGAACCGTATTCCCGAAATCGTCGACAATTTGTATCCGCACAAACACACAGACACATATACATCCATTTTTTATAAGGTATGCCAAAATATTCAGAAACATTTGAAACGTAAAGATATATAAAAATCTTAATTTTCGATTTTTTTGCGATTACCATACCTTACCCAACTGGAAGTTAATAATAAGATAATCGTTTACTAATTTTTAAAATTAGTAGCCAATTCTCGAACAAAATAGAAATGTTACGGTAATGCTATATTACGAATCCATATTCGTATGAATTGATAGTCCCTTGATGTCAATAACCTATGTATTTGCTGTGCCTTGAGGCGTGTTACACATAAAACCTAACCTCCAAAACGCACAAACTTAACAATATTTAACTGTGATTAGACTTGCACTTATGTAAAAATTGTTAGTTGGTAGTATTTAGGTTTGAGCTATGTATTTGCTGTGCCTGTGCGTTCAGGTATGTTACACATAAAATCTAACCTCCAAAACACACAAATTTAACAATATTAAAGTGATTAAAGTTGCACTTGTGTTAAAATAGTTATTTGTGCGTTTTGGAGGTTAGTTACATACATAAAAACGCATATTTTTTCCAAATTTGATCTCAAACGATTAGAAATGACTTGACACGTCCAGAAAACATAAGTTGCAAGTAGAATTTTTAGGTGAAAACAAAACTTTATGTTTGGGAAGTGAATACTTGAAAGTAGTTAAGCAGATGCTACAAATAGTTTATACTAATAACAATATGGTCTATGTTTTAATATTGTAGGGAAATAAATAAATTTATAAAAAGATATTTCCTTCTATATAAAAATATATTAAAATTTGATTTAAATTTAAATTTATGATAAAACTTTACAAAATGTTATGACCTTTGTTTCTCTCCAATTCATGGCTCATTTGATTCCCACAATTGTATATTTATATTTAAATATGTACTTGACAAAATATTTGAAGATCATTTCAAGATTTAACGTTCATAATTCTAAAATGTTGATAATGCACAATATAACCCTTTTAGAGACGATCATGCTCAATAGCTCAATATGATTTCTTGCTATCCACTTTTTATAGTTTGTGATCAAAAAATGTATTTTATTCAAAAGTTTACAATTTATCATTTTAGTCGTTATAATATTACAAATATTTCTCTCAAAAAAGCGGCCGGACCCGTCTTTGCCAAAAACTAATTAGCACATCTCCCTATCAAGAGGAATCGAATGTTTTTTAGACTCGTGACATGAAAAATTTTCATTTCCAAGAAAATACCACAAAACTATTTACACAAAAAAAGTTTTTATTGCAAATCATTTTCGCATGTATCATTTATTATTATTACTGCGTTGAAGCGCCACGGGTAGGTTCAGAATTCGCAACATCCTACCAGGGCATCAGACGAAATTCGCAAACGGGAAGGAACATTTGCAAAAAGCACATCATGTGCGAATATCATATCATATCATGAGGTCGTATTAGTGGTATTATATATGAACTCGTACAGCAACAAAACCATCATTCGTGGTACTAATACATTGGAGCGATGAGTTCCATGAGTGGCAAAAAACATCTGCCTCTATTTATAGATATCGATAAGGCGAATCATGGCAATATATATGGATATATATATATATATATATATATATATGTATATATTGATGATTTTTTGTTCTACGTTGGAACATAATTTGTAAAAATCATTTGCTTTTGTTACATTATTAATTTTAAAACTTTTCATTATATTGTATTTTTTTTTTAGCTGAATGATGAGACAAACTTAGTCTCGAAACGTACAAAACTTTAAATCAAATGTATATTGAACGACTTGTAACGGATGACACAATGCTAATTTAGATTTCCATATTTTAAATTTTAAATTATAACACACTGATGATGGGACAAACCTAGTCTCGAAACGTTTGTGAAAATTATTATTTAATAAATTAGTGCAAAAAAGAGTGTTGTTTGTTCATATTTCCAAAATAATATTTAAAATAAATATTTCTTCATTTGACGCATATTGGCTGATCCGTGCATTGCATTATGTATGTGCATTTTTTTATTACAAATAGTAAATCCAAAGTTACAAGAGGCATTTTGCCTTAATGATCGACTTAATCAATAAAAGTTGAGATTAAACGATTTAAATAGCTAATAACGTCTAAATTACAAACTCTATCCATAAAGAAAAGTTTAATATCCAATTATGAAGAAACGGTTAGACCGAATCTTTGTTGAAAACTAGAACTCAAAAATTCTAGTATTTATAGAGTTTCATAGAATGGTTTTTAAAATTTTGAAATCGTTGCAACCGTTTTTGAGGAAATGTCGATTTAAGGTCAAACATGGGCTCTTAATTTTTTTCAATTTTTGTTTGTAAGAGACATAGTTTGTAAGAGATTTTTTTGGTTATTCAAAATTTTCAAAATTAAAATATATCAGTATTTTTAAAAACTTCAACTTCAACTTCTACTTATTCTTCATTATTTTCAAAAAAATATGTTTTTCAATTTTGTCAAAATATACACATTGTTAACTTCCCGTAGGGTAGTTATAGTAATGGGCCGAAAATCGAAAATGAAAATTTTTGCATTTCTCGACGTTTTGAAGGTTTCTGAACATTTTGGCATACCTCAGAAAAAATGGATGTGTGTGTGTGTTTTGTATGTCCGCATTTTATTGTCCACGTTTTCGAGCGCACGGATCAACCGATTTGAATGGTTCAAAAAACATTCGATTCCTATTGATAGGAAGATGTGCTGATTAGTTTTTAGCAAAGGCAGGTCCAGCCATTTCAAAGATACAGAGCTAAATGTGCAAAAAATTGCAGTTTTTGAGAGAATTAAGCGTCCGATTTGAATGATTCAAAGAACTTTTTGCTTGTTTCAACAAAATAATTGCTTTTGTAAAACAAAGTTTTTGTTTCAATGTTTTTTTCATTTTTTATGTATATTGAAAATAATTCAGATTTTAATTGTAATTCTGACTTAAGTTCTAAAATACTTTAAACAAATATTTTCAACTTTGCAATTTATTTTATATAATTCTTATAAATATTATACAATGTCACAGTATTTATTTATAATAATCTCTTTGAAAACGTTCAATATTCCTCGAACATTTCGTTACGGTACGGAACGGATGCCATACACACCACTAGTTGTTTTTATGATTCAGAATGACTTGTAAGGTCAAATAGAGATTTTTTGTTTTTCTTTAAATTTTCTGAATTGAAAAAAAATTGTATTTCAAAAATTTGTCAATATTTTTAAGCAATGTTTTTTTTCAATTTTGTCAAAAAATACTAATTTTTCTTTTTTTTATAAATTTTCATAAATATTAGAAAAATTTCAAAACGTGGAGTTAAAGCAATTTGCCTTAAAGCACGATGCCATGCACCACTAGTTATAATACTTATTTATTCTTTTAATGTGATCTGCTCACATTTCGGTCAGAAAATCAATTTGTATTAATTCGGTTAAAAACTGCACATATGAAAAAAATTATAAATTTAATTTTATTCTCCTCATATTATTTTTAAAACTTTACTTTTTATTTGTAATTGTAATATTGCCTTGAAAATTTTAAAATTTATACTAACTGATAAAAATATGAACTTCAAAGATAATCATCAATGTTTTATTATTATGATACATATTATATATTACACTATATACTTTTGTATTTAGCACTCATTCAATTGAATTTGACACATAACCAATTTCTAAATAATAATTCATATTATTTTCACATATCCAATTTCTAAGTAATAATTCATATTTATATATTATATTTGGTATATAATAATTTATATCTGATACCTGCATTGGTTATATTTTTTTTTTGCATGCGTATTAATACCTAATTTTATTTTGTGTGGTAAATACGCAAAAACTAAGGTATCAAGTTACATAGCAAATGGACAAGTTTATTCCCTAAAAAAATCAGATGGATTTCTTAATTTTTTTTATTAAATAGTATAAAAACAAAACATTTTCCTAAAATATATCAACTTAAAATAACACTATACAAACATATTTAAACCTATCAGTCCTTGATCAGAATTGCCTGCCAACACATTTGCTTGCTAGCCATATTTCAAAACGCTTTTGCGCAGTTCCCAGCAACGCGTCCACCAACATCGCCACATTAAAACAGGGAAAAACAACTACAAAAAACATCCGCGAACAATTTCATTCCTACCCAAACCATCTACAAAACCCTCCATTACCCATTACACAATTCATCATAAACCACAAACAAATATTCGAATCAAAATTAAATAAATCTTATTCCTTCTTCTGTATCTCGTGTCTGTCGGCCGACAGACGGTCCCCGTGTATTGACTGCGCGGATACTGTACAGTTTCGCGCGTAAATGGTCGAACCGAATACCAGGGTAACAGACGCGTTACCGAATGAAATGGGAAGATTGAACGCGTGCGCGGCGCTATAAATGCGGTTGTACTGTTACCGTTGGTGATACGCCGATACGACGCTCTTGGGAAGTGGGAATGAATTGCGCAGTGTAATTGGTGTGTGGAAATGCGGTAAAGTGGAAGGGATTGTATAAAAATAATTTAAATGAATGTATGTATGCATGTGTATATGTATATATAAAATGCATAAAATTCTGTAATATGAGTGACAAATATTATACAAGTTGTATGTAGCATTTCTGTGAACTTACCGATACGTTTTGTTGCGACCCAATGTTTAACTATAACTAGTATATTACTAACTATAATATACGCTACGCATATATCCGATTCTCAGTTTCTCAACATTGTATTCATCCCAAGAATTGTATTAACATTGTATTAACTCATATCGAGTAACAAAAGTATTATAATCAAAAATAGGATCGATGAACTTTTTCCCAATGCGTACGTGATCCTTTGCACACGACGCAGTAATTCCTATGAATTTTGATCGGGGAATCACATAATTTGCACTCAAACATATAAATGAAATTTAGTTTATCATATCCTAAAGCAGTAAAATGTAACTTAATGTGGGCAGTTGTGTAATTTTCATCTAGATGACAACATCTCAGAGTATTAATGAACGCGAAAATAAAAGTATACATGAAGAATATTGTGTTTAATTTGAACTTATTATGATATTACTAGAACATCTAACGAAGTTGGTTGATGAAGAGAAGAGCTAATCGGCGCCCAACAATATACATAATGAAATTAATCAACTAGTGGGGCGCATGGCATCATACCTTAAGGCAAATTGCTGAAACTTTTCGTATCATTTTTTTTTAAAGATTAACATTTTTGAAAAAAAAATACTTTGAAAAAATTAGTTTTTTAAGAAACTATAAATTTTTGACAAAAATTCACTTTTTTAGTAAATTTCTTTATTTTGAAATATTTTGGAAGTTCTGAACTTTTTTCAAAGCAATTGTACTTCAACTGCATAGAGACGAAACATCGAAGCGCGTAAGCGCCGCGTCGCCGGATAAACATTGGTACGGAACCGATAGGAATGTGAACAAAATTTATTCTTTTCACTAGATCTTCGAAACCGCTAGACCTGCCTTCATGAAAATTTAATCATCTTGTCAATACAAGTAAAATGTATTTTGCGTTATTAAAATCGGACACTCCGTTCTCTTAAAAATCGTGTTACTTTTTGCTCCGTATCTTCGAAACGGCTAGACCTGCCTATGCCAAAAACTAATCAGCACGTCTCCTTACCATCAGCAATCGAATTTTTTTGAATAATTGCAATCGGTTGAACCGTGTTCCCGAAATCCTCTACGAAAATTTGTATCCGCACACACACACACGCACGCACACACATACACACGCACACACATACACACGCACACACATACACACGCACACACATACATCCATTTTTTCTAAGGTATGCCAAAATGTTCAGAAACCTCTGAAACGTAAAAATATATAAAAATATTCATTTTCGATTTTTTTGCGATTACTATAACTTACCCTGCGGGAAGTTAAATAACAGTGGCATTTTCTTTTTGTACTACATTCTAATCTAACTTTTATCTTATTTTACAAAAATGTCCCGGTTTGGCCGGACCAATCCCGGATTTGCACCTTGTGTCCCGGATTTAGATCTTTTGTCCCGGATTGTACCGGTTTTCCGAAAATGTATAGGTAAATTACCAAAAATTATAAAAACAAACGTACAAGTGCCATTTTTTCAATTAATAATAAAGAAAGTGTAATAGAATGGTATACAAGTAAGGTGACCATATTTTTTGTATAAAATCATGACTCATAACATAACTCATAACAATTGAAACTAGTGGTGCATGGCATCGTGTCTTAGGGTAAATTGCTGAAACATTCAGTACTGTAATTTAAAAAGTTGAAAAACTCAGAAAGAAAAATAGATTGTTTTGGGAATTTCGAATTTTTTCAAACATTTTTGAGCATTTTGAACACATTTGAAAAATTTGAACAGTGAAAAAATTGCCTTTTAAGAAAGTCGTGAATTTTTTGAAAAATTAAAAAAAATTTGAAAACACTGTCATTTTTTGAAAACTGTTTTTTTTTTAATTTTTTTGTTGATAATTTTGAATTTTTTTGAAAGTTTTTGACACACCTTCATATTGTTTGATCTACACTGTTGACTAAATAAAACACTAAATAAAAATGAAAAACAAAAATAATTAATTTATGTCCCTCATAACTTATGAGGGTTATTGTTTATGTTATAAAAAATTTTGAATATCCTAGTTACTTCATTTTTTCCCAATACACATCATCTTAAAATTACCAAGATAAATCTCGAACAAAATCCATTTTACAACAATTGTGTCCCATCAAAATAATTACTCGCCCACAACGATTTAGTTATATTTTAAAATATCTTTTTATTTTAACCACATGCAAAATGTGGATCAATACCACACACATGTGCATAGACACGCACCACTCTCGTCTATTTCCACATGCAAACACGCCTCTTTGTCTCTTGTCTCTATTTAATAGAGATAATGTATGGGTAACAAACGGGTGTCTAGTGTCTGGTGTCTCGTGTCAGACTGTCAATCGGCGTCGTGTCAAGTCAAGTCCGACACGTCACAAGTCGTGCGAGCGTACCAGGCGAACAGGCATATATCGGTATAGGCGATAGGGGACTATTGTACGTGTGTGCCGACTGCGGGATACTGAATTTAGGCGGCAAAAGTAATAGATTGATGATACAAATTAGAGAATTAGAGATTCAAATTGGAATAATGATGGTTAGTAAGGTCACCTTACTGTATATTGCTATACATGTAAGGTATGCTAACGAACAATTGGAATCAAGTACGTCGACAATCAGAGAACATTAATCAAAAATCTTGTTGCTCAGAACGTTATCACACCAAAGGACCTTACTTACTAAGGTCCTTACTAAGGTCCTTTGGTGTGATAACGTTCTGAGAAACAAGATTTTTGATGGTTGTGCTCTGATTGTCGACGTACTTGATTCCAATTGTTCGTTAGCATACCTTGCAAGTATAGCAATATTTAGCAAGACTGCTACTAGACTACTACTTCTTATAGAGTTCCCTCGTCCTTTACTAAAAATACTTTCTCCATTTATTTTCTAAATAGGGAAAATAACTTACTACCTATTATTTATCAACTTCCCGTATGATAAGTTACAGTAATCGCAAAAACAACTAGTGGTGTATGGCACCCTGCCTCAAGGCAAATTGCTGGAACTTTCTATACATAAGAGGGCGTCCATTAATCATGTGATCGATTTTTTAAGGTTTTTTGGACATCAGCTCCTACTTGGTGACTCGTGGTGATATTCAAAATTACCCTCCATCCCATACCAAACTTTACGTGTATTTTTAGTTATGAGAAAAAATTGCAAAATTTTTAATGTTTTTTAAATGTTTGGATTTTTTTTTAAAAAAATCAGGTAAAAAATAAATACACGTGATATATTACTATACTCCTTCCTCCTCAAAATGATATTTTGTAATTTTTTGTCGGCCCTGCCTCCCCCAAAAACCCTTACGTAATTAATGGACCCCCTTATTGAAATTTTTGAAAAACTTCAATTGTTTTCAAATAGATTATTATAAATAATGTAACTTTCATTATTCGTATTTTATAGGAAAACGTTTATATATGTTTACTTAAAAAGTTAATATATTTTTTTTTTGAATTATTTAAATCGATTGATCCGTGCGGCCGAAATCGTGGACGAAAATTGCTATTCATACATACACGCATCGCATCATTTTTTTTCTAAGGTATGCCAAAATGTTCAGAAACCTTTTTATTTTTTATTTTTGGACGATTACTATAACTTTTATTTACTATTTCACGTTTTATTTTTATACAACTGTTTTTACTAGATTTTAATACATTTTATGTAGCTTTCACTAATGTATACAAATTAGAATGTACAGAATAAAAATTGTAAGTCGTTTCCAAAAATGTACAGAAGTGTGTTTATGTTCCTAATTATCAAAGTAGACAAATTCTACTAAATACTAAAATACTAAAAAAACGACGAAAAACTAAATCAATTGAATCTAAACAAAAACTATTAGAAACCCCATATAAATAGATTTTAATGTTAGTGACATTCAAACGGGTATTTTTACCCGTCCCGTTTCAAAATTTTTATCTTTGCAAATTTCTAGATTTTATGCTAATCGAGTTTTAATTGTGGATTGTTCGAATTGTTAAAATACCTACACCTAAACTTCCATACAAAATGATTCAATTGACATAAGATTAGAAATTAAAATACATTTACATAGAAATTAAAATAGATTTTAAATTATTGTTATTAATTTAAATATTATTTTTTCAGGTGTGTCTTCGATTTACCGATTGTGTAAAGTCTGTAAAACGTTACAGATTTACATTAGTCATTGTTTCAGTGCGATTTTGTTGCAAGTTTTAATAAATATTACGATTTTTTAAGTGTAATTTTTATCCAGTGTTAGTGCAGTGTTAGTTCAAAAATAGTCAAGTGTACAAAATGTGTGAACAATGCTGAATTTTGTCAAAGAGTCTTCAAAGATCCTGATTAGCCTTCTTCTGGAAGTCTTGAGGTTATTATTTATTCTCTTAAATTGATCATTTATTACTATAATAACTGATTTATTACTATAATTACTGATAAATCCATTTTTTTAGACAACAAATTGGTAATCGAGATGTTCCAGGAGAATCGGTGCTTGTTCGCGTTCGGTGAGTGCTTTTAAAATTCTAGGCATGTCTTTGATGGTATGTAAAAAAATAGTTTGGGTTGTTAGGAAAAAATTAGCGTTAAAAATTCAACTTTAGGGATCAAAGTATAGAAAAGGTCTTTAGAGTTAATTGACATACCATCAATCTACTAAATCATGCATTTTTTTACAGCAGTGTTAAAATGAAGTGGCTAAAAAGTGTTGAGTGTTAAAAGTCAAGTTAAAATGTGAAAAGTTAAGTTAAAATGTGTCTAAAATGATCATTTAATTCGCGTAAAATATTGTGATCAATTTGTGAGTTAAATATTTTTAGAGTAAATAATAGTAATGTCATAATGTGATGCTGCTGTTGGTGAATAAATGGTGCTGGTTGTACAGATTACTGAGGTAATTAATTTTTATTAATTTCTTAGTTAATTATTATTTAGTTATAAAAACTATTTCTAGAAAATTTTTAGTATAAAAAATTACTGATTGCGATTGTGAATATGAAAGTATGTAAAAATGCTTAAAAGCTTTTCAAAAAAATTAAATCCACATTGACTGAAAACGAGATAAAAAATCATTCGATTACTAAAATGACTGTTACAAAATAGGCTAGTTTGACGTTGGAGGGTGAAAATTTAGGGTCGTATATGTTTTTGAGTTACACATTAAATCAAAAGTAAAAAAAAATTGTCTTATTAGTTAAAAAAAATGTTAGGAAGGTTATAATATTAACTCTTTTATGATATTAAAATACTGAGTAAACTGAAAATATTCATTATAATAGAACTATTAGATTGCTAATACATGTTATTATGAAAAATTTACCGATATCAATTTTTGGTTCTTCAAATAATCTCAATTGTCTTTTAAACTAACCATAGATCTTTTTGAGAGTAACTACTAAATTAATCTAATTTAATAAATTATTTAGAACAGAGATTCTTAAACTTTTGCCATTTGCAACCCCCTTTTATGATTACAATATTTTTGACGACCCCATTTACGATTGCGAGTTTCTTGACGACTCCACACAAATATAAAAGAAAGAAAGAAATTAATATTTTTAGGTGATTTATTTTTTATATAAGAATATAAATTAGGGTGGTCCTTAATATGAACATTTTCGAATTTCCTTGCTCCCAAGGGTTCAAATTGATAAAAAACAATTCTCCGAAAGTTTTAGCTGTTAATATTAACTTTTAGATAGTGCGCAATTCAATAAAAGTTTTGTATGGAAATAGCATGAAAAAATTTTCAAAATGAACAAATGAATGAGTTTTATTCAAAATTTTACGCTATGGTATACCTAAAATATTTTTTTTTAATTTTCAAAATTTTTTCCATGCTATTTCCATACGAAGTTTGATTGAATTGCGCACTATCTAAAAGTTAATATTAAGAGCTAAAACTTTCAGAGAATTGTTTTTTATCAATTTGGAACCATTTGAGCCCTTGGGAGCAAGGAAATTCGAAAATGTCTATATTAAGGACCACCCTAATATACATATATATACATGTGAAAATATAAAATTCTTGAACTTACAAAAATCTATGACAGTTATTAAATGATCTTTACATATTTTGACATTTAAATATCTCGCGACCCCATAACTTTTCTATACGATCCCAAATAGGATCGCAACCCATAGTTTAAGAAGCCAAGACTTAGACAATTTATTAAGACCTATAATACTCATCTACATAAACTGATTAATTTTTTTAAAACATTTTCTCGTTATATTTTTATATTTATTTATTTATTTATTTGAGTTTTTTCAAGACATCAGTACATCTATAGTTTTATGGACCATATATTCACTTTGTAAATGATTAAAAACTCAGTTTATCTTTGAAGATTTAATCCGATGATAAAATACGAACATTTAAACTTTACATATCAAAATAGTATTTTATTGACAAATATAACACAAGATGATTGAGTTTACTACGATCACTTTCTTGTTTCTAATTTAATTATGTCTAGATGTCAGGGGACGCCATACACCAATGATCTTATAATACAAAGGCTCAAATGGATAAAGTTGGTAAAAGTTAGTAATTATTTTATATAATAAATATATGTATTTCTATTTGTATTTTGTAATGGCTTCTAAAATATACTATATACCTAGTTTATTTTTTATATGAGTTCAATGGTACCTTCTACGAGTTCACAATACAAATTGTGCATGATGCCCTAATAAATCTGGCGATTTACTATGGATTTTGTTGCCTATTTGCAATGTTCTGGCAACGTTATGTACCTTTTGGCTTCCACCAGGGAAGTATGTCTCATATTACGTAGTTTAATAGTTTTATTATTGGAAAAATTAATTTTAAATTTATTTGTTAATCTATGAAAAAAATATATTAGTAAAATAGTATATAATTGTCTAATAAGTTTGGAATATATTGGTAAAAATTTTTTACTAAAAACGTTTTTAAAATTAACCTAATAAAAAAATAGGTGCATTAGATATGAAACATTTTACCCTTAACTTGCAAATGAAGACTATTCTATTTTTATTTTGTATAAAATTGACTGCTATAATTGTATTGTTTACTACTATTGAAATGATTATTTTCAACCACTTAATTAAAGAAACGATAATTTTCAATTTATTTAAACCAGATATCTGAGATTGACGAATATGCTCGTCATAGAGACAGAATTTTATGTGTCAGTGTGTTATTATCTATTTAACTGCTTAATTGAATTTATTTATTAAAGTTTATTAATTTTCAGTTTTGAATGTTTATTTTTTAAAAGTCATTTAAACTTCAGTAACTTTATTACAAGTGTGAACAAAATCGCACTGCCGTGTTTCTTCTATTTTTTGCTGAATAAATAATATAATGTAATTCATATCAAAAATGCAACAAACAAGCACACCAACATTTCCTCCAACGGCGAATTCTATACCAGGGCACCAGACACAATTTTCATATAAAAATAGATCTTTCGCATTAATTTTGTATGCAAACGAATACGAACTCAAAGATTGTGGAATTCTTTTATTAAAGGACACAGTAAAGTCACATGTAGGAGAATTGACGCTTTCCACTCGGATGCCGCCGCTCCGGCTGCAAAATTGATATAAATCTCGGAATTAGATTATAGAAAGGGTTAAAATTAAGGAATAATCAATATATTTTATATGAAAAACATGCATTTTAGAAATAAATGTATGACAATTTTATCTAAATAGCTAAATATAAATTCTTATAAGTCGATTATTTCCACATTTCGGAAAGTTCATGCAACTTGCCCTAAGCCCTAAGGTAATATGCCACCTACACCTACAACTATTTATTTTATATAGTCATAACAAAATATATTTTGTTAGCTTCCCGTTTAGTAAGTTATAGTAATCGCAAAAAAATCGAAAATGAATATTCTTGCACATCTTTACGTTTCAGAGGTTTCTGAACATTCTGGCATACCTTAGAAAATATAAATGTATGTGTGTCGACGATTTTAGCTACACAGAACAACCGATTTGAATAATTCAAATTAGATCAGATATGTGATATCAGAGACGCGCTAATTTTGGCAAAGGCAGGTCTAGCCGTTTCGAAGATACGGGGCAAAAAGTGCCAAAAATAGAATTTCAGTTTTTGAGAAAACAGAGCGTACGATTTGAATGATTCTAAAAACATTTTATTGGCACTGACGAAACGATGAATTGATTCAATTTTTGGGAAATTCAAAAAAAAGTAATTAAAATGCAGTCAAAAATAGTCATTAGATTATTGCACATCAAATTATCAGATATTTTATAAAGATTTTAATAATAATTAATTACATATTTTGTTTATATTTTTGCATACCAATGTTTGCCTGTAAAACTGCGACGCGACGCTTACGCGCTCCTATATTTTGTCTCTAAAACAGCTACGACTACGTTGCAGCGCGATTACTTTGCAAATAAGTTCTGAATTTAAAAAAAAATCAAAATATCAAAACAATTTCAATTTTTTTTTTTTTAATTTTGAAAATCTTTGAAAAATATAATTTTTTCAAATTTTTCAAATAATTTTAAAGCTTTTTTAAAAAATTCAATTTCCAGTACGAGAAGTTCAAAAATTGCAATTTAAATAGGTAAATGGTCACTGATTTATATGCAAGACGAGTATACTCGTCAATCACACTTAATAAGGATAAATTTTAACAAATGTTAGATTTTTTATCGCAAGAAAATCCGGTTTATAAGAAAAACCGAAAAAATCGAAATATAAATAATGCAATAACAAGATACTAAATGTTAAATTCTACGGGTTTATTAGTTTAACCCTTTCGACTCGGATGCCGGCAGCAAAATTCATATAAATCCCGGAATTCGCGAGTAGAAAGTGAAAGTGAAGTAAATAATTTTAGTGGTAATGTTTATAGTCTAAAACGGACATCGCAAAACATTAGAGGCCTAGGAAAAGTGATTGAATTACAAAAATGCTTTTAAGTTTGGAATAACAGGACACTCACAAAAAGGGTTTGTAATAGTGACATATAAAGATGAATATTGTAGAGAGTGCAATTAGAGACAATAAACGAGTAATTAGAGTTGAGGTGTGTTAATAGAGACGAACAAAGTTAACACTATTATACTACCAAAAGTTATCAAAAATATTATTAAATCTTGAATTGTTTTCGAAAAATCGAGATATTTTTTGGTTGCGACGGTAAAACAACTATTTTTGAAAAATAAAAACCCAGCATTTTTATTTTTCATATATGTATTTTATTTAGTATCATAAACGTTGAAATTGATTTTCTTATTGTTTGCTTACAAAACTTATTCAAAAAGGTTAAAACAAAAAATTGAAAACATAAAAACTGTTGAGTCACTATACTGTAACAAGATAACTCAAAATTTTACAAAAATCTAGTTCATAAAACTTTTCATCTAAAAATAGTTAAAAATCTCGATTTTTATTGATAAAGTCACTATACTATAACAAGATAACTGAAAATTTTACAAAAAAATCTAGTTCATAAAACTTTTCTTCAAAAAATAGTTAAAAATCTCGTTTTTTATTGATAAAGTCGATTATACGTGCATCAGGAATTCACAATTAATGCAAATAAAGATATTTTCCTTATCTGTGACAAATATTATAAGTTTGTTTAAAAAATTTTAATTGTAAATGGCATTAATTAGTTTTTAGAAAAAGCGAGTACATACTTTATTTTGGGAATAAACAGTTATAACTTTTATCTGAACATCTAAATCTGCATTTGTATTGCTTGAGTCGATTGTTCATACATATCGGGAAGTTCATGCAACTTGCCTTAAGGCAAAATACTACTTTCGCCTAGTATGCATTTAAACTGACAAAATTACATAAACACTATCTGTCTTGTTCTATAAAATTTTGCAGAACAGAAAAAGTTGCGCCAGCTCTGGAACTACCTACCTATCCAACTATTACAACCAGTTCTCTTTACATGATGTATTTATATCTAAACTCTAACACTAACAAAATCGTAGCAATATACATGTATCACCTTTCCACAACACATAACATACAAACACACACAAATTACAAATTAATTTTGAGTCGAATTCAAATTGAAATTACGAATTCGAATCAGAAATTCAGTTCGTGTGTCGACTTTTAACACGCGACATCGTGAATTTCGTGAACATTGCACGTTTCCTCAAAGTTCTCGAAGGAAAATCCGTCCATTGCACCAGGAGAACAGACGCAAATCGGAATTTTTGTATGAGAAATCACTCTGAGCCAATGTGATAGTCGAGACTGATGCAATATGTCATGCCAGGGGAGAGAAACTTGTGGGTAATATAATTTTAGTAAAATTATATAATTGTAATTTTTTTCAGAACCGAAAATCGTGCAGCTACTAAGAATATTATAAAATTATTTCTTTAAATATTAATTATGAATAAGCTTGACAAGAGCCTGAAATAATATTAATTATTATTGATAACGGCTTGCTTATGAATAAATAAATAAATAAAAATAATTTCAGTTATTTACTAAAGTAGGTGTAAGTGGCATTTTTACTTGAGGCAAGTTGCTTGAGCTTTCTGATGCACGTATAATCGACTTTATCAATAAATATCGATATTTTTAACTATTTTTTTTTGTGGACTAGATTTTTGTAAAATTTTGAGTTAGCTCGTTAATTGTGGTTGTTAACAGTTTTTATGTTTTTAATTTTTTTGTTTTAATTGTTTTGAATGAGTTTTGTGAGGAAACAATTAAAAGATAAACTTCAATAAACTTTTTATGGTACTAAATAAAATGCATATAATATGAAAAATAAAAATAAGGGGGAGTCCATTGATCACGTTAGGTTTTTTGGGGGAGAGGGAGGGGGTGTTTGACATAAAATTATAAAAAATTACATGGGAGAGGAAGTATATTTTTTAACAGATTTTTTTTTTAAAAAAGTCAATCATTTGCAAAAAAAAAATTCAAAATGAAAGTCCAAATGAAAAAGTCCAAAAATCCTTAAAAACTCGCTCACGTGATTTATATATGAAACGCACCGCATATATGAAAAATAGAAATAAGGGGGCGTCTATTAATCACGTGAGATTTTTAGTAGAAAGGAGGATTTGATACAAAATTACAAAAAATCACGTAGCGGAGGGAGGGGTATAGTGAAATATCACGTGTATTTATTTTTTACTTGAATTAAAAAAAAAATCCAGCATTTTCAAAAAAAATTCAAAGATTTTACAATTTTTTCTCGTAACTAAAAATACACGTGATGTTTGGAGGGGAACGGGAGAGTAATTTTGAATATTACTACGTATCACCAAAAGGGAGGAAAAGTCCAAAAATCCCTAAAAACTCGCCCATGTTATATATAGGAAACGCACTCATATATGAAAAATAGAATTAAGGGGGCGCCTATTTTTATCACGTGAGATTTTTAGCAGAAGGGGGGGGGTGTTTCTTTGAAAATTACAAAAAATCACGTGGGAGAGGGGAGGGGTATAGTAAGATATCACGTGTATTTATTTTTTACCTGAATTTTTAAAAAAAATCCAGCATTTTCTAAAAAAATTCAAAAATTTTACAATTTTTTCTCGTCATTTAAAATATACGTGATGTTTGGTGAGAAAAGAAGATAAAAGGGGAGAAGTTCAAATACATTATTATTTTGTTGTTCTATCCATATGTCATGCTATTTACGTCAACAATAGTTTAACTAAATTTTAATTATTTTTTGCTAAATATAGCCCTTGATGAAAGCTTGAATTTTAATTCCGAAAGAATCTTAATCTTATGTTGTCTTCGACGTTTCAAGTAATTCTGAAGCATTTGTTGCTAAAATTAGAGAAAGTATCTGTGTGTATATATGTGAATAGATTTTTAACCTTTTGTCGACGTTTTGTCAGAAACGTCTTTACCGATTTCAAAGATGTAAACTCGTCCATAAAGCCACATAAGGACTCGCCTTTGATCAGCCAAACCCTTTCTTTAAAGTCAGCAGAAAATTGTAAACTAATTATTTACATTTGCCTTAAGACAAGATGATAATAATAATTTTCTGAATGTATAAAAGCAGAATGTTTCAAAACTCTGTCAAATTATATGTAAAATCGTGCATGCTCTCCTGTTACAGCGTCCACACTTTGAAAACGACTGTGATTTGTGTTTGAAGTCCAATGTCAAGAGCCTATGGTCAGAACAAATTTACATACATATGTAATAAATTATAAACTGTAATTAGTGGTGCATGGCATCGTGTTTTGAGGAAAATTGCTGGAACTTCCCATACCGAATATCAAAATTCTTAAAAAGGCTTAAAATTTCTTTGAGTACTTTGACATAATTATTATTTTGGAACACTTGAAAAATTTTGCTTATATGAAAAATTTGACTTTTTTGAAAAATTTGAATTTATTGAAAAATTTGAATTTTTTGTACGCGTCGCTGTCTAACGAATATACATTGTTACGGAATCCATAGATATTTGAACAAAATCTGAACGTCAAATGAAATATCCGAAACCGTTGCACCTGCCTTTGGTAAAAATTTAAATAGTTCTTTATTTTATCAATACGAATAAAATATTATTTGATTTATAACTCTTTTAAAAACTGATTTACCATTCTGGCACTTTTTGCTTCGCATCTTCGAAAGTTGTGGATCTGCCTTAACCAAAAACTAATCACTACGTCTCCTCATCAATATGAATGTTTTTTTTTAATTAATTCAAATTGGTTAATCCGTGCGCCCAAAATCGTGGCTGAAGATACACATGCACACACATACACCTATACACCCAAGGTATTTTTTTCTAAGATAAACTAAAATGTTCAGAAACCTCTGAAACGTGAAGACATTTTCATTTTCGATTTTTAGACGATTGCAATAACTTAATAAATTTACCAGGAAAGTTTTTAAATGATATACTATCGATCTTAACACATTTTATTGCAGTTTTTTGGGGTTCAATTTGTTTTACGATTTATCCTAATATAAATAATAAGAATAAATACAATATATTTTTAATTTCTCGAAAGAAAAATTTGTTTTCGCCAGAATATCCAACTTGCTATTTTAAGTTTTCTCGACGCTTGAATTAGCGTTAACGATTATAATATGAATGCTATAGCAGTCAAATTTAAAAATAAAAATCATTTTGAATTTAATTTTCTATAGCCTTTTGTTTTTGTAATTATTAAACCTGTAAAGGTAATGAATCACAGATTCTTTAGCTATTTTCGTATTATCTTACATTTTCCTGTAGTCACTAATTTGCTTGGGCGTAAAATAGAAGCGTAATACTTGACATAGATGCTATAGCATTCATCTAGTATAAAACGACTAAAATATGAAAATCAGATTACCTACTACTACTTAATTTTCTAGAGCCTTTTGTTTTTGTAATTATTATACCTGTAAAGGTAATGAATGACGGATTCTTTAGATATTTTCGTATTATTTTACATTTTCCCGTAGTCACTAATTAGCTTGGGCGTGAAATAGGAGCGTAATACTTGACGTGGATGCTATAGCATTCATCTAGTATAAAACGACTAAAATATGATAATCTGACTACTTTTATAAAAGATGTTTAAACAACCAATTGAAAAATAAAATAACTAGATTTTTTTTGTACCTAGACGAAACTTTTACTGTTCGCTAACCTGTTAATAATATCTTAACTTTAGTGTTATATAGCAAAAGCAGTTATAGCAAAGTCACTAAATGTAGAGGTGGTACATTAATTAAATGTCTTGGACAACTATATTTCAGTTTAATCAGATTCGTCAAACAATAATACCTCGTCGTGTTCGTGAAAAAATTCATTATTTCGTCTACATAAAATTCCGGTTCGCTTTTGTGCTCCTGTTACTCGCGATATTAGAACATTCTCACTCGGATTCGTCGGCTGCATAATTTACATTCCGAAAATGTTAGGCATTCTTTCACACGAAAATGAACCGACTCGATTCACAATTCATTCATTATATTATTATTATTATTGAACAAAGAGAGGACGTGAAATGTGTCGTTTGTTTCTTCTTGCACACGGGTTATGATGAGTCGAAGTGCTTAACATATTAATATTATATGTAAATTATCGTCGAGCCGGACCAGGAGACCAGACGCGCCTCGGCTGAAAGTGAGAGGACCAGAGCGCTCTTTTTGGATGATGATGATCACAAGTTTTGTTTTTTGGCAGACTTGGAGAACGAACACACATATGTACAAGAAATAAGATGTTTACATTTGGTTAGTTGTTTATGACAGTGTGTATTAAATCAATGTAAAAATTGATAGTAATCGTAGATGTCCTTTTGGCAAATTGATTGTTTTTAAGTAGATTTCAAGTTTTTTAGGAAATGGTATCGGGTATGAAAACAAGTATTGTAGGTCTTGGCAAAAAGTTCTAATTTGGTTTTAAGTAACTATACTGTCAAAATCAAGATACACCACAATATGTAAAACATATCAGCAACAATCGAACTATGTTCATCAAAATCTCTATCTAATTCATCATTGTAGAAATGCTTTTTTACTATTTTCTAAAATTTGTCATCTGTTTTCCGTAGTGTGAGTTATAGTAATCGTAGTGTAAGTTATAGTAATCGTCCAAAAGTCGAAAATGAAAATTTTTGCATATCTTCAAGTTTCGGAGGTTTCTGAACATTTTGGCATATCTTAAAAATGGATGTATTCGATTCTCATTGATAAGGAGACGTGCCTCCGATCATCCGATTTGAATGATTCAAAAGCTCTTCTGCTTGTATTGACCAAACATTTATTGTTCGGGAATGAAAATAGATTTTTACATTTTCAATTTTTGCAAAAGAATTGGTTCTTTTGAATACTAACATTGTAACACATTTCAATGTAGTAAATATTATTTTTTGGCTATTTTATAATTATTTCTGGTATTTGATATAGAAAGTATTAAGTAGTCGATATTTTTATCAATACCAATATAAACATTATCGATACTTTTGCCACGATACATATTTCACTAACTAAATAATAAATAAAATACATATATAAAAAATAGAAATAAGGGGCTTGTATTAATAACGTGAGGTTTTTAGGGGGTGGGAGCTTTTGACAAAAAATTATAAAAAATTATATAGGGAAAGAAGTATATTTTTTAACTGATTTTTTTAGAAAAAGTCGATCATTTTCAAAAAAAAATCAAAATGATAGCCCAAATGGGGAAGTCCAAAATTTCTCTAACATAATGTCATGAACGCTAAAGCATTCAAATTTTAAAGTCAAATATTTTGAATTTAATTTTATAAAACCTTACGTTTTTCTAATTTTTACACTCATTAGCTTGGATAAGTAAATTTCGTAAAATCGAAGCGTAATACTTGACGTGGATGTTATCACATTCATCTAGCATATAACGATTAAAATATGATATTCTGACTAGTCTTATAACGGTGATAAAACACTGTCTACCCTTATAACGGTGATAAAAGACTGTCTACCCTTATAACGGTGATAAAACACTTCTACCCTTATAACGGTGATAAAACCCTTATTACACATTTTGGGTATCACAACCTAAATTGGTAAACATAAATGAATGACAATTTTTGTTCCTGGCTGAAACTTTTACTATACATGAACGTGCTAAATATTATTTTTGACTTTTCTTTAATTATTTCTGGTGATTCTGGTATTCTGGTTCTTACGATAGAGAGTAACAGGTCGATCTTGAACGTTACTTCGTCTCGATACTTCTGACTCTACTAACGTCTTATTGAATTTTAATCGATTTCCGAATAGACTACAAAAATGTGTTGTTTTCTATGCAATATAGACATCAGTGGCGGATTCAGCTTTGGCGCTATAGAAAATATATTTGCAATACGATTAGAACATCCTTAAATTTTAGGAGTCTTTGACTCCGCCGTTCGTCTATAATAAATTACATATTGAAGTTATAAAATGTGTTTGGTAACAAAATACATAAATAAAATCATTATAAAGGAATTTTATTGCTGAATTAGTGTTCTATCTAAGTCTTAAGACAAGCTCAGAGGGGGAGGGGGTCATGACTCCCGTGACTCACCTCCTGTATCAGCCACTGATAGACACGTAGACATAAGTATCATCTAATTCTGATATGTGAAGGTAAGCTTCAAATATACTTTTGAATCATTCGTATTTCTCTTGAATCGTTTACTCTGTTTTACTCGATCGGCGCCTGTTCTCCTGGTAGCGGGCGCTCGCATTGACGATCCTTCCGCCAAACGCGCACCGCCGCGCCGCTATTTAACACTTACGGGTCTCTTGACCACTGCAAAGACAAAACTCATTAGTCGACTGACCACTACTGCACCTGATTTTGTAAATGATATATGTATTAGTGAAATAAAATTAGTGCTGCCATCCGAGAATTATTGAGAGAACTGGTAGAATGTATAAACTGGCGCTATCTGTGATTGGATATTGTGGATATATTCTCGGAGATACGGTTAGTGTCGAAATTGGTGAAAAAAAATCAGACAAATGCACATTAAATTATCAGATATTTTACAGAAATTTTAATAACTAGTTTGTATTGATATTTTGCCTTGATGCAAGTTACATGAACTTCCCGATATGTGTAAATAATCGACTTAATCAATAAAATATAAATTAATTAATGAATGATTATAAGAAGTATTCCGAGTGGATTTATTACACATCATTGAAAACGAACGAACACGTTAACTCGAAGTATTTTCTAAAAGCAAATTTTCAAAAATCAACAATTTTTATTATTGAACCAGTATACCAAGTACTCATCGTTACACCAAGTAACTTATCTAATTTTAATTTAAACAAACATCAAAAAAAAAAAAATCATTTTCTCAAACTTTGACAAATTTTAAAAATTAAACTACTTGTCCTAAGGCCGTAATATTTCAGTAAGTTCTATAAAACCATGATATATATATCGCCAAAAAAAGTTCCATGAAAATCGGCTTAAATTTTTTTTTCAACAGTTAATTACAAGAAAACGGCTTGGTAGATTTTCACCTAAAACTAATCAGTACCCCCAACTAATATCTTTCGAACAATTTTTGATTAATTTAAAATCGATTTGGTAGAATGAGCTTAAATGTGGGCGAAAAGTTCAACACTCTTTTTCAAATTACAAAGAAACGGCTCGGCAGATCGTCTCACAAAATTGACAGACTATAGTGCTCATTGAGATACATCGAATGGCTTTTAAATTTCTGAAATCGGTTCAGGCGTTTTTGAGCAAACGTCGATGAAAATTCTAATTTTGACAAATGCCAAAATGATTACTAATTTAGATACTAATTTTCGCAAACTTTGAAGAATTTTTAAAGCTAAAGGAGTGGTCGTAGGGCCGTAATATTTTAGTATGATCTATAAGACTATGGTATCTATCGTCAAAAAAATAATCATAAAAATCGTCGATTTTTTTTTTTTTTTTAAACTTTATTACAAGAAAACGGCCCGGCCGATCTCTACCAAAAACTAATCAGCACGATTCCCAACCAATATCTTTCGAACGGTTTTTGAATTTTCAAAATCGATTCAGAATTGCGGGCTAAAACGTAGACGAAAAATGTTTCACTTTTTTGCTATTTATAAAGAAACGGCTTGGCCGATCGTCGCACAAAACTGGCAAACAATTGTCTTCATCGAGATACATCGAATGGCTTTTAAATTTTTGAAATCGGTCCAGCAGTTTTTGAGAAAACGTCGATTTACGGCAAAAAATCTGTTCACATATACGCACACACACACATACTTTTTTCAAATTTGGTCTCATTCGATTCAAAATGGCTTTAAACGTCGAGAAAACATAAAATTAGCGAGTCGGATTTTCTGATGAAAACATAAACTTTTCCTTTTGGAAGTTAATTATCAGATATTTTATAGAAATTTTAATAAGTACAAATTTTGTATATATTTTTATGCGTTCCATACCAATGTTTATCCAATAAATAGATTGCAATGCAACGCTTACGTGTTTCTATATTTCGTCTCTGAAACAGTTGAAAAATAGTTCAAAAATTTTCAAAAAATATAAAAAATTAAGAATTTTCAACCCTTTTTTTGTTATAAACTTCAAAATTCTCAAGATTCCCAATTTATTTTTAAAATTTGAATTTTTGGTACAGGAAGTTTTATTTTTGTCAAACAAAACTTCATTAGTATTATGTTAGACGATAATATAAAATAAAAAGTTAAATCTAATTACAAATGTAAAACTAAGTATTAGATAGATTAAAATTACAAATCTTACAATCAGAAATAAATTTAAATACACTCTTATAAAATGATTCTTTATCCGATTCAATTTCATATTCCCTCTTCAAAATGCGTCTGTTCTCCTGGTAGGCAGTTCACAGTTGTGTTTTGTTTGTTGTAGGACTTATGTAGGCTTTGGCATTTTAAATAATCGTCATACAAAACAACTATATGAATAAAACGAAAAATCAATGATTTTAATAACAATTACTTATTAATAATAATTTATTACGTACTGTAGAAATGCAGTAGAATTAAATAAAATAAATATTGGGTATTATTTATAAATAATTTGATTTTTAATTGAATATGTCTATTATTGTTTTTGAATTTTTGGGAAAAATGTATTGAGTGAAGGCAACGTGGGAGCTTGTATTATGCAAGATGTATTTTTATCGCAGAAATCGTTTTAGATAGGGAGTTTGAAAAAAATATATATATGAGAGTATAAAAAATAAAAATATAATAGTAATATAGAAATATGTAAGTTAATTGAAAGATAATCCGATATTTTATAAAAATGTATTAAAATATATATGATTATCAAAACTATACAAAATGTCATAACATGAATATTTGTTTCTCCAAACTTATAGCCTCTTTGATTCCCGCAGTAATAAAAAAAATTAAATATAATAGTAATAAAAAATATACAGCTGGGACTTTACTAAAGTAAGGGTAGCAAACTAAAGCCTGGTTCAACAAATTTTAATTGCAGTGGAACATTTTTAAGGGTTTTCTATCGACATCAAGGAAATTTAGATCAAAAATGAGATAAAAAGATAAAAATGATTTAAATCAGAATTTAAATTCATGACTAAAACAATTTTTTGAAGTAACAAGATTGTTTTTTTTTATTCATTTACATTGTTAGTAGTTTATTCAACAAGTATTGTAATTTTTTTACTACCAAATTTGCTAATTCTATTAATTATTATGCTAATTTAGTTTTCTCGACGTTCTATGCCATTCTGAATAGTATGATATATACCTAATTTGGAGAAAGTGTGTGTGTGGGTGTGTTTGAGCCGATTTTTGACCTTTCGTCGACATTTCCTCAAAAACGACTAGACCGAAACGAAAATTTAAAAGCCATTCGATGTATCTCGATGAGGACTAGCGTTTGTGCAAAGATCAGCCAAGTCCTTTTTTTGTTACTCGCAAAAAGTGACACATTTTTGTCCACGTTTGAGCCTACAATCCTGAATCGATTTTAAAAATTCAAAAACTGTTCGAAAGGTATTAATTGGGAATCGTGCTAATTAGTTTTTGGTAAAGATCTACTTAATTCAATGTCGAAAAACAAAAGTTGGACGGTTTTGATTAATTTTTTACGAGTTTAGAGATCATGATCATACTAAACATAAAATTTTACGGCGCTACGGCAAATGGTTTAATTTTAAAAATTCAACAAAGTGTAAAAAAATATGATAGTCAAAATTTGTGTTAAAAATCGATTTTGAAAAGTGATGAATCAAATTCTTAAAAGAGAAATTTACCTTTATATAAAGTTTTTCAGATGACTTGTATTTGCAAAAGAATTTTTGGGCAGAATAGTAATCTCACATGCAAATGTTCTTAGTAAGATTAAAAGATAATTTCTTAAGCTACATTTTCTCCTTAAACAAAATTTTAGAGTTCTAACAAAATTTTGAGTCAAAATGTGGAATTTCACTATGTTATTATTATTATTAATGTTTAACCGTTATACTGAAGAGAGGCGCGTGCGCGCTTTAATATTTCGTCTCTAAAATAGCCAAGCAACGCAATCACTTTGAAATAAATTTAAAATTCTCAGAAATCCTCAAAATGTCAATTTCAAACTTCAAAAACGCATTAATTAAATAAAGTAGCTAATTTAAACGTAAAATTTCTATAAAATTGAAAATAAAGAAATGAAACATAAGTGAAAGAATTAATATTGCTCCATTAATTTTAGAAAAATAGCAAAACACATGTTTCCACAATAATTAATCATCTGAAAATTTTACTGTTGATTGATGTGGTTTTTTGTTATTGTGTAGTTGGTTTGGTTTTTACAGTATAATTGCATAAAGTCAAATTTAAACTCAGCATCCTTCTCTACCAAAAAATTAAATTAGAAAAAAAATCACATTTAGAAAATTAATTTATAAAAATACTTTGAAGCAGGATGAGTCCAGAATCTTGTGTTTTTGTTCATCATAATTTACTTCTACACAAGATCATAATTTGAAACAAAAGTCTGAAAACAATTAGAATAAAACTAAACTAATTTTTGTACTAATAATAATTTATATTATTTGCTTATTCATACCACTAATAAATTTATCTATCTATATTATCATACATAACAATATATCTTTATATTTGTTTTTTGGCTGCGCAAAAACTTCAAAATTGTGCATGATGCCCTGGTACCCTTGGGACTTCCTCGGGCCGTTTGTGATGTTGTAAAGATAACCCAACCAGATCAGAAGGAAATCTCAGCTTTACAGAATTAAATATATAAAACTAGTGGTGTATGGCATCGTGCCTCAAGGCAAATTGCTGGAACTACGTACCAAAAACAAATTTTTTTTTAAAAAAATGCAAAACTTGGAAAATTGGATTTTTGAAGAATTTTGAAATATTTGGAAAAACTTGAGTTTTTGAAAAATTTGATTTTTTTTTAAATTTTGAACATTTTTTAAGCGATAACTTTCCAAACGGGTTAATAATTTAGATTGACAAATCAGAAATTTTGAAATTTTTGAAACAAATTGACTTTTTGAAAAATTTGATGTATTTTATATTTTGATTTTTTTTAAATTTTGAACATTTTTTAAGCAATATTTTAACTACTGGTTAATAATTTGAATAGAGAAATGAGAAATTTTAAAATTTTTGAAAAAAATTGACTTTTTGAAAAATTTGAGTTTGTTTTGTATCTTGATTTTTTTTTAAATTTTGAACATTTATTTAAACAATAACTTACCTTAAGGAAAGTTAATAATTTGGATTCAACATCGATAAAGTAATGATTTAATTACAAATAATTATTAAGGATACTAATTATTATTACAGTAGTTTTTCTATTTTGAAAATTTTATTTCTTAATTTTATATTTGTCCTGGCGTTTCGAATCATCCTTTGAGACCCAAATTTCGAAAATATATATATATATATATGTATATTATTTGTCAACATTTTCTAATTGACCCAGTCGATTATTTACACAAACATTGAAATTTTCAAAATTTTAATATTTTAATATAATTTTTCTTTATATTCATTATAATTAATTTATGAGTGATTAAAAGTATTCCGAGTGGATTTATTACACATATTTTTTTTTAATTTAAATAATTATTACAACTGTTAAATTATTAACATCTAGTAATATTGATAAATGATAACATAAATTTAAATAAATAAATAAAAGTGCAAAGTATACAATTTACATGAAAATAATATCCGTAATATGATTTGATTACACATAATTGAACACGAACGAACACTTTGACTCGGAGTATTTTTTAAAAGCAAATTTTCAAAAATCAACAATTTTTATAATTGAACCAGTTGTATAAGACATTGATATATATCGCCAAAAAAAGTTCCATAAAAATCGGCTACAAGTTTTGTTTCAACAGTTAATTACAAGAAAACGGCTCGGTAGATTTTTACCTAAAACTAATCAGTATCATTCCCAACTAATATCTTTCGAACAGTTTTTGATTTTTTAAAATCGATTCGGTAGTATGAGCTTAAATGTAGACGAAAAGTTTTCTTTTAACACTTTCTTTCAAATTACAAAGAAACGGCTAGGCCGATCGTCGCACAAAACTGAAAAACGATAATCCTCATCGAGATACATCAAATGGGTTTTAAATTTTTGAAATCGGTTCAGGCGTTTCTGAGCAAACGTCGATCAAAGGTCTAATTTTGATATAGAAGACTATGGTATCTACCGCCAAAAAAATAATCATAAAAATCGTCGAAATTTTTTTTTTTTAACTTTATTACAAGAAAACGGCCCGGCCGATCTCTACCAAAAACTAATCAGCACGATTCCGAATCAATATCTTTCGAACGATTTTTGAATTTCAAAATCGATTCAGAATTGCGGGATAAAAGGTAGACGAATTTTTTTCACTTTTCTGCGATTTATAAAGAAACGGCTCGGCAGATCGTCGCACAAAACTGACAAACGATAGTCCTCGTCGAGATACATCGAATGGCTTTTAAATTTTTGAAATCGATCCAGCCGTTTTTGAGAAAACGTCGATTTACGGCAAAAAATTTGTTCACATACACACACACACATACTTTTTCCAAATTTGGTCTCATTCGATTCAGAATGGCTTGAAACGTTGAGAATCGGATTTTTTGATGAAAACATAAACTTCTCCTTCGGGAATTTAAAAAGTAAACAATCAATAATGTCAATACGAGTAAATACATATACTCTTCTTTTATCTATGAGTAAATAAATAATGTAAATCCATATTATGAGGACATGTAATGAACTGTACCCAGTTCGGACATTAAATGCTTCGTTCTCTGAAATATTTAAATATTTCAGAAATGTGAATCATAGATAAATAAGGATAAATGATATGAATAGGTTAATAAGTTTGAACTTATCAACAAGTGGATGACGATGTCCATTGCATAGATAAGTAAACATAAATAAATATACATTTGTTCGGAGATAACTCTGCATTGTCATGGCATTGTCGATTGTCCCTCCTAGACAATATAATAATCTCGCAAGAGTCCGAATGTTGGTACGTCATATTTTTTGACAGTTCATTTTCTGAACTAAATATATCATAGTGAAATTTAGGAGAATTTTATAAAAATGCAAAATATTAACAAGGAATTAAAACAAGCAGTCAGTAAAGATGACTTAGAAAAGGTTAAAGCTCTTTTGTCTGCAGGTGCTAATGCTAACATTAGAGTAGGAAATGGATGAAGAAACGTTACTTCATTCTACTTATAGTGTAGAAATGATCAAAGTGCTTTTATTGGGTGGTGCTGAAGTTGATGGAAGAAACAAGTATAGCGAAACTCCACTACATACTGCTATAACAAAAGAGAAAAAATTAGAATTTGTCAGAGAACTTCTGAAACACGGTGCTGAAGTAGATGCAACAAACCGTAAACGTAATACTCCACTGAACCTTGCTATAATGAAAAGTTATACAAAACTGGAAATAGTTAAAGAACTGTTAAAATACGGAGCTGATATTAATATAGAAAGTCGTGAATGGTATGTTAATTTTCCAACAAATAGATCACCATTAGATCATGCTGTAATATTAGGTAAGCTAGAATGCGCTAAATTGTTGATTAAGCTTACTTTAGTCAGGCTGAAATCCATTAAGAATTACAAAAACGTCATTGACTTATCTCCTCTTAAAAAATGCAGTAGTTACAGTGCAACATCAAGTTATTTAGATGACTGTGTTTGTGAAATACTTCAAATGAAAACAGATGTAATAGAAGATGGCCTTCCACTATATGAATTAGTTGCAAATAACTCTAACATACATGTACGATATAATAATCAATTATCTGTAAAACTATCAAAAATTGATTATTCCATGCGCTATCCTATATACAATGATGTCATATCAGAAAAGTTAAAACCGTTTGCGGAAAGAATAGATTTGTTAAATAAGTTAAGTACAATACAATTTTATACTATATTAGATGTGGCTGATCAAGATGCCAAGAAAAGGAAAATTATTCTGGACCAAGATTCTACATACCATGTAACTGAATTTCTATCCAATGATAGCTTGTCAAACTTTATTGTAGCGTTTGATGATTCCAATAAATGTACATTTCAATCCTTAAGTTCCTCAGATAATCTCGAAGAGCCGAGTACAGGACTTAATGAAACTTCTATGAGTAGTGATGCCAAACGTGCAAAATTAGATCATTTTTATTAGTACTAGAGTTTTTTATAAACGGATGCTTCTCGAGAGGTGATATGAGAGATTACTATAATGCCTATATTGTATATCCTATAATAAAATACAAATTTGAAAAATAAATATATTATTAACTTTTAGAAACAATTTATTTAATCAAAAAGAAATTTTATTTTGTACTGTTTCATATATAAATAAAGTATATTCATACATTAGATGTAGTTTTTATTTTTTTTTATATAGAACTGAAATAGCTGTTCCGAAGGGGTATAATAAAAATATTAAAAGCTGTAAGTGAAATTCTGTCTTAAGGCAATTAGGGCATCGTGCCTTAAGGCAAATTGCTGCAACTTCCCGCAATTCAAAATTCGAGTAATTAAAAATATCAATAATAATCAATAAAAGTTGATCAATGATTTGAAACTTTTAATAGAATATCGAACCATATTGAACCATATTCGAAACCATATTCGAACCATCGAACCATACGAGTTCAAAATACCGTATTGAAATAAAAACGTAATTTCTGAAATATATTATAATTAATTAATAATATATTATATATATTATATATTAATTATTAATATATAATAATTAAATAATACAATAATCAAATAATTCAAAAAAAATATTTTAACATTAGCATTTCCCAATAAATTAATTTCAACAAATGAGACTGATTAAATTTTAATTAAAATGTGACTATAAATACTTAATTATTTTTTATTTGTCCAATTTTACTTAAAATTTAAAATGTTTACTATGATTTTCATGAAGTACAAAGAAAATGTAAAATAAATAGAATTATATATACTGCGAAATATTGAAAACTATTCGTATTCATACTAAAATTTTATTTTATTTATATTTTTTATATTTATCTAAATTGAGGCAGTATTGTTCAGTGAGTAAAATAGTATTGTCAATAGAATAAATAAAAACATTGCTGCCAATTGAACTTTTAAAATCGAAAACAAGTTTTGAACTTAATCATATATTATTTGAAATAATATTTTGTTTAAAGTATATTAGAACAGAATTAAAATAAAAATCTCAATTATTTTCGATGAACAAAAAAAAAATTTTTTTTGAAAAACATCAATTATTTTGTTAAAACAAGCAGAAAGTTTTTTGAATCATTCAAATCGGACGCTTAGTTTTCTCAAAAACTACCATTTTTTGCACATTTAGCTCTGTATCTCCGAAACGGCTGGACCTGCCTTTGCCATAAACTAACCACCACTTCTCCCCGTCATTACAAATTGAATGCTTTTAGATCATTCAAATCGGATACTCCGTTCTCTTAAAAACTCGATTTCTATTTTCTGCACTCTTTGCTCCGTATCTCCGAAGCGGCTGGACCTGCCTTTGCCAAAAACTAATCAGCACATCTCCCTATTAATAGAAATCGAATGTTTTTTGAACCATTCAAATCGGTATATCCGTAAGCCCGAAAACGTGGACGAAAAATTGTATCCATTCATACATACACACACACACATCCATTTTTTCTGAGGTATTCCAAAATGTTCAGAAACCGTCAAAACGTCGATTTTCGGCCCATTACAATAACTTGCCCTACGGAAAGTTAATAATAATAATAATAGAAAATAATAATAATCACAGAAAGAAATAAAAATAATAATAATAATATATAAATAAATAAAAATGAATTAAAAATGAAGAAAAATAAATAAATAAAAAATAAAAGGAAAAATAAAAGAAAAAACAAATTGTAGTAATTGCTCCAATAAGCAATTGACTATGGAAAACAGTTTTTGAATATAAAATGTGATTCATAATATTGCCCATAACCTAAGTTGGATTTACTAGAATATATTCGTTTTTCTGAATTTAGCAAAAATATTTGATTTTTTGAACCTCGAAAAAAAATTTTTTTATATACGGTAAATGCAAAATTTCGCTTTTACAGCATGATTTATAATATTTTTTTGATCCATCACTTTTAACTTATAGATTATATTGTAATTTGATTGTT
Source organism: Ctenocephalides felis (assembly GCF_003426905.1). Classification (NCBI taxonomy): domain Eukaryota; kingdom Metazoa; phylum Arthropoda; class Insecta; order Siphonaptera; family Pulicidae; genus Ctenocephalides; species Ctenocephalides felis. Next base: position 73,517,796 of record NW_020537324.1, on the reverse strand, counting down.
AAAACTAGCAATAATAAAAAATAAAATAAAAGAAACAAAAAAAAATAATGACGTTGTC
>NW_020537324.1:73497464-73516738 GCF_003426905.1 Ctenocephalides felis | reverse complement strand
AAAATTTTGCATTTCTCGACGTTTCAAAGGTTTCTGAATATTTTGGCATACCTTAGAAAAAATGGATGTATGTGTGTGGTGTGTATGTGTGCGTGTGTGTACGTGTGTGTTCGGATACAAATTTTCGTCGACGATTTCGGAAACACGGATGAAGCGATTTGAATAATTCAAAAAACATTCGATTCGTATTGATAAGGAAACGTGCTGATTAGTTTTCGCGAAGGCAGGTCTAGCCGTTCTGAAGATATGGGGCAAAAAGTGCCAAAAACGGTAACTCAGTTTTTATGAGAACGGAGCGTCCGATTTGAATAATTCTAAAAACATTCTACTTGTATTAACAAGATGAAGAACTGATTAAATTTTCATGATGGTCGGTCTAGCGGTTTCGGAGACCTAGTTCCGGCAATTTGCCTTAAGGCACGATGCCATGCGCCCCACTAGTTATAATACAATTTGATTTATTTTTTATTTGTAACTTTATATCTTCTGGTATTAAATTGTGTCTGAGCATTTATTCTCAAAAGTGCCTGTTCTCCTGGTGTCTCGTTCAGTGTTCGTACTCATTTGCTGTCCCAACGTGCATTTTCGGGACTTATTTCGGATAATTTGGACTTGTCTTGATCAGAGAATTATATTCATTTCAAGAACAATTTGCGTTTGTTCTCCTGATACGCCTGTGACGCGAAACTGGCTTGTGTCGCAAATATGTCGTCATCATGTTTCAACGTACAAGGCGAAGTGATTTTAACAGAAGAAAAATATCATTAAAATACAAAATAAAGGAAGATAGAGAATGACATTTATTTCGACTATTTCTATTATCACTATTGGTTCTTTCCCGTAATTTAGTGGTTAGAGCTGTGGACTTCAAATCAGAGGTTTCAAGTTCGCATAGGACATCTTGATGTCTGATGAACACCAATTATAATAACACTAATATAAATATTATTAAAATCAAAGAATCATTCATCTGTCTTTATAGATATCTATTATCTATCGTACCGTGTGAGACCTATACCGTTATTAACTTAATATATACCTACATACCCTTTACTTCTCATAAATCTTACTTTCTACTATTTATATATTCACCTTTATATATTATATAGGTTTACCTTACGCCCTATGTATTATCTCTACCTATCTATTGTCTATACCGGGATTTGAACCCGGGACCTCCACGTGGCGGTCGCGCACCTTAACCACTACGCCATCGGGTATCCCCATTAATAATATTATTAGGGACGCACTGTTCTTTCCGCGGTTCATTTTCTAATTAATTAGGTAATTAATAGTAAGGTGGCGCGACGACACGCGAAGAAAACACGATTGATCGTAGCGTTAGGGTGGTGTATTGGTTAAGGTCGTCGCCTGCCACGCGGCAGACCCGGGTTCGAATCCCGGTAGGGTTAATGTAGCGTGTAAGGAAAATTGTAGGGATAGGTTAATAATAGATATAGGCGTATAGGTATATAATGTAGGGATTGAGAGTGTAAGATGGAATTAAGCGTAAGGTAGGTGTGTAAGGCGTATAATATAGAATGCAAATGGTATAAGCATATGTAAGGCTATAAAAATACACGAATAGAAACTTATGATATAGGGGTTATCGTATAATAAATGCGTATTTTATATAGATTTAATTTATAAATATTTTTTCTTCTATAGGAATATTTATTCCTTATCTGTTACACCTTACTGCTGCCTTTGCCGTTATCACTTCATAGAAAATTAATTACTGCACTTTTAAACACTTGTGTGCACTGTAATTTTTAGAATGAAAAAACAATAGAAACAATAGACTATGAATTTGATTAAATGTTTGAGTAACTTGTGCGAACTAAATTTCTTAAGATGTTCTTGGTCTCGCAACTTGACTGAATACAAAAAATTCTAAATTTAGAAATATAATACAAAAATTATTATAACACTGTCTGGATAAGATGGCAGTTCACAAATATGTGTATATTGACTGATACATATAAAATTTAGGTGTTTTTGTAATCCGTAATATTGAAAAAATAATATTGAGAAAGACCTAAAAGGAATGCGTATTTACCTAAGCTATGGAAATATATAAAGAAAAATTATATGATTTGTGTGACTAACTATCGAATTATATGTATCGAATTATATGACGTGCATCCTGTGCTCACTTAAACTAAACAATGATCATAATATATTTAACGAATTTTGAACAATATCTACAAATTACATTTAAATCACCCAAAGCGAGTGGGTTAAAGTCGTGTCATTTTTTAAATTGCCAACCCCCTGCCCTGAATTCAAAAATTTAAATCCAATTCTGGTGAACCGATTTTACAAATTTAAAAGCTGTTGGATTAAACTTGGCAAAGAGGAGCCTTGATTAGATTTACAAGACAATTGGCTAAGCTAATTCCTTGAAATTACACAAAACTGCTTTTTTGTAACCATTTATGCAACCATCTTGCTGTCAAGTTTGTTGAAATTAATTAATAATTCTTTATATCTACGTCACCTAAGAAGTAGGTGAGTCTATAAAACTTTTCTAAATTATGTAAAAAATGTTACATTAATTAGAATGATCAAATATAATCAAGGACATACACATAGGCGCATGATATATCTAAAAATGCCACTATTTTTTTGCACAAAATAATTTATTTAGTTTCTCAAAAAAAATGTTTCGGCGTGTAAATACAATTTAACATGGTGATAAAGTTCATGCACTAAACTGTTATATGATCATTGGTTAAATTATATAAATTCATTAAAATTTTGAATAATAAGCTACAATTTTAGGTCATACTAGATACATAATAAATGCGTTTCAAAGATGTCAATTGGATATCGCAATGTTTAATATTTGTTATGAGTCGCAATTTTAGTTTTTGGTGAAAGTGAAAACATTATTTTCGAAATTGTTGAAATTTTTATCTTTGTAGCTAAATCTCAATTTTTTCTCATCAAGTCGATTATTTTTACGAATTGGTCAGTTCATGCAACTTGCCTTTAGCCAAAATGTCACTTACCCCAAGTTTTGTTTGTGTTTATTTAAATACAAATGCTCTATAATAATTATTCTCATCGAATGATTCGACTCTACTTGCAATGTCCTGCCGGGTACACCATGGGATCATGTTCAAACGACGAACTACCAGGGCACCATGCACATTCCCGAATATTTCATAAATATTTATTTCTCGAGAAACTCGTACCAATACCGAAAGCGAGGAGACTCATTCTTAAGACGATTTATTTCGTCTGCTTTACAAATGTACAGAAAAGATTGTGTGTGTGTCTTCTTTAGTCAAGTCATTACCAATTGCCAGTGATAGTCAGATAAAAGTTAGTTTATATTGAAAGCAAGAACTGTATTTCCGAAATTCACTGCTGAAAATTGTATCTACATAGTAAATTTTAATTTTGGTTGATCAAGATAATTATGACACATGTCGGTAAGTTCATGAAACTTGTCTTAATGCAAAGTGCCACTTACAGCTAGTTTTTTATTTCATTACTTTCATCTTACGTTTTATATATACAATTTTACTTATCCTTACACATTACATAAATCTTTTCATTCAATCATTTTGCTCATTCCAAAGCGACTTTTTTGTTTTCCAAGCCCAGTCATACATTTCTGAATTCTCTTTACTATCGATTTTTGTGTGGCCTAAAATCTGTGTCGTCATTTCGGCAATTGCAATAATCACATTGATTTACTTTTATATCACATATTTCAATTTTCTTAATAGATACTTTGCCCGAAGTAAAGTTCGTGAGTTGAATTTAACCGCAACTCTATCATGGAAGTACAGAGGAGTACGGAGTTCATTTTTATACTCAATTGAACATGATGCTAATACAACTGTGTCCGATGCTTACATATGTTGCAGCAATGCCCACGAATAAGATCTTGTTTGAAATCGACTTCGAGTAAAATTTGATAACATACTAATTGATTTGATATGAATATCGCCTAAGGGATGTTACTATATGACAACAGGATCCTGTTTTTGGATTTGTCTCTTTGGACTTGATCAAGAAATTCTGCATACAGTTTCAAAATTTGCGTTTGTTCTCCTGATACGCCTGTGACGATATACTGGCTTGTGTCGTACAACATCAAACTGGAGAAAACTAGCATCAAACTTAAAAGTACAGAACAATTTGCGTTTATTCTCCTGATATGCCTGTGTCGCGATTACTGGCTTGTGTCGTTTGAACAGAAGAAATATGTCGTCATGCATACAAAGGCGAAGTGTTCTTTAACAAGCTGCATGCAAAAATGTCTTTAAAATATATTTTTGCAAATGTCTTTGAAAATTTTATTTGTTTCTACTGTTATTTTAAACACTAGTAAATTTTGATTTTAATCATAAATTGTACTATTAATTATATTATTGTACTTGCAATAAATCGACAACTTTGGGTAAAATCTGATATCTACTGCTTGATATGAAAATGGCCGAGGATGGGATTGATCTTGGTACAAGTTTGTATTAGCCCACGTTCTTAACCACTACTTGATGACCGGATCCTGTTTTTATATTTGTCTTCTTGGAATGGTTCAGAAAATTTGCATTCAATTCAAGAACAATTTGCGTTTGTTCTCCTGATACGCTTGTGACGCGATACACTGGCTTGTGTCGTACAAAATCACATGAGAAAACTACATCATGGCGAATCATTTTGCAAAATTTCTTCAGCATTTTTGTGTGTTATTACTTTTATATCAAACACTAATGAATTTTAATTTTTACTCAAGAGTTGTGTTTACAATTTTAAACTAGGTGTCAGTGGCATTTTGCCTTAAGGCAAGTTGTTCGTGTAAGCAAGCCACTAATAATAATAGCCTATATAGAGTTTGTGGCAAGCAAGAAAACTGGCATCGTGTGCGGCGGGTTTAGCAGATAGAATATAAATTTTGCCTTTTCTTCAACTATTCACAACAAAATCGAAGCACTATTCTTGTTCTTCAATAACTCGTATTTTCACCAATCGACTTGGCTTAAAATTTTACTTTTATTTCACCAATTTATTTATTATTTGACACTTTTTGCTAAATATGTCAGAGCATTTCGCACGTGCTTTCGGCACAAGCGAGTGAACAAAATACAATCTCGCCAACCAGGGCATCATGCACAAAATTTCTTAAGGACGTATTCTGAACCAGAAATTTCAGCAAAACAATATTTTAAATTATATTGTTTCTCTAGTAGATTATTATAAATTGCAACTAAAACCACGAGGTTTATAATATAAATTTATAATTTATTAAATTAATTTCTATTTTAATTTATTTCATTTTCTTATAAATTACAATCTAAATAGAAAGATATTGAGTAATTAGTTTGACAAATAACATCGAATTTTAAAAGGAAAACCCAGTGGTTCACTTTTATTAATGTACTAAATTATAACTTACTTAAATTTTGGTATAATTAAATTAATATAAAATTATTAAAAACATGTTGTCAGTACTAGAGAAACTCTAAAAATGAAAATAAATCTAATATAAATATATCAACAGTTAGCTTGTTCCAAATTGGAAAGGACTAAAATATCTTTTAAAATAGATATCTAAATTTGTTTCAAAATTCTTATATAAACTTGACTAGAGTTTTTTTATATAATAAATATTTTTTCGGATTTGAAATGGATTAAAGATTCAAGTTGCTTTTAATTTAATGATAAGGCATATAGTAAATGTATATACCTCAAAACTTAAAATAAGCGCAATATCAAAAGAAACTAGTGGAGTGTATGGCATCGTGCCTTAAGGCAAATTACTGGAACTTTCCGTACCGTAATGAAATATTCGAGAAATATTCGAGAAATATTAAATGTTTTCAGATAGATTATTATAAATATTGTAACATTGTCTAATATTTATAAGAATTATACAAACTGAATTGCAAAGTTGAAAATATTTGTTTAGAGTATATTAGAACTTCAGTCAGAATTACAAATAAAATCTGAATTATTTTCGATATACAAAAAAAAAAAATTGAAAAAAAATAGAAACAAATTTTTTTTTCCAAAATTAATTATTTTGTCAAGACAAGCAGAAAGTTTGAATCATTTAAATCGGACGCTTAGTTCTCTCAAAAACTGCCATTTTTTACATATTTAGCTCTGTATCTCCGAAATGGCTGGACCTGCCTTTGCCAAATGAACCAAATATAGATATGCCAAATGTTAGCCAGTTCCAAATTGGGAAGGACTAAAATATCCTTCATAATAGACATCTAAATTTGTTTTAAAATCTTTATAAACGAATTTTTTTCATAATAACAATGCAATGTTAAGGAATTCTGTAAAGGCATATTCTTCAAACTGTAAAATAAGTGCAGTAAAAAAAACTAATTTTAATTGTTACTTTGCCTACTAAAGACAAGTAGCATAATTTTTCCCTACATATGAGTTATGAAAATATTCAATTATTTATTTAAGAAATAAACTTTATTATTCGAGTTTTTATAAATAAATCTTTTTTCGTTTGAACGATGAACTCTATTGTGCTAAGTTTCATTAAATTAAAATCATCAAAAAAAGGTTCAAGCAATTAATTTTCAGAAAAACCGCCTGACTGATCTTTGTCTAAACTAAACCAGAACAAAACTAATGAGCACGTTTTCCAAATAATATCTTTCTAGAGGTTTTTAAAATTAAGGATTTTTGGTGTGAACGTTAACGAAAATTATTGCACTTTTCTGCTATTTATATAAAAACGATCGTCACGCAAAAACTAAACAACAAAAGTTCTTACTAATTACCTTTCGATGCAAAATAAAAAGATAGGATCTCTAGTCAATTTCAATTAATCAAGGTCACGCCACTCTTAGGATATATAAGTGCGTATTTGTGCACTATATTCATACAGTTACATAAAATTTTTCAGGACGAAATAATGTAATTTTTATTTTTCGACTACTGGCAGCAGTGACGATTTTCACTTGAAATTATAGATAGCAATGTTTCCTAGTGAAAATAGCCCTTGCCCGGCATTGCTGCACCAATAAAAAGTCAGCCCTATTAGATTGGTTCTAATAACAAAAATCATCAAATATGGATGGATTAACCATTGGGTTACCATTGGTAACCATTGGGTTACCATCTAAAAAATACGAAGTAAGGAGAAGTTTCAGCCCAACGGCTCATAGGACGTAAGGTTCTGATTGCTGTTAAAATTATATAAAAGAAAAAAAAATCCATTTTACGATCGGGTCTCTAGTTCTTCATACTTGTCCCCAGGTACAAATTCGTATCTGACCCATTCAACTTGTTTCATACAGAATATTTCCTCTATCAAATGTATCTTTTGCTCCATTACCGTGCATGGTGCCCTTGGATTTCGCTGACTCTTTGTGTTCAACGTGTTGTTCCCACCGACTGCAAACTGGACTGGACTGGACTTTTCTGCAAACTCTGACTCTGACTCTGACTGACTCTGACGGAGTGAGTGGCTTTTTCCCAGTATATAATAGTACGTTGACCAAATCGTCGTAGAACTTGTATATTGCCTAGCTAGTCGGATTACAAGAGTAGCAGACCGGTAATTTGCAGTACTGCGAAAGCGAACGTGATTCCGAACGCTCTTCCGCGTATTAGGAGAACAGGCAGAATTATTATTAAAAACAGACGTCAATGGAATTAATACAGTTTGAGGACTGTTTATCAACGTAATGTTTATATAGGTGTAAGTGTCATTTACGAATTGCATAAATAATCTACATAATCTACAAGAATTTTTTTTTCTTTTTTTTTTTATTAACTTTCTAAATAGCAATCAGAACGAGTTACTATTCTATAAGCTATTGTGATGTATGTAACTCAAATACAAATTTGAGTTCAAAACAAAAATATAAATAATGATATGTAAAAATAAAATTGCTCAGAAAACTCCCCAGTAGGAGTTTCTAAAATGATCATTCAAATTAAGTCAGCTGGTTGCTTTTTCTTTAGTCAATCTACAAGAATTGAGATTCAGCTATGTAGGTAAAATGTTCACATTTTCATTTCAATTTATCTCCAGAACATTAACAATCGTCATTTCATTTCGAATTCAATTTCAAAAAAAAACGTTGCCTATAATTAAACATAAAATTGAAAGAGTGCTCCCGTATAGTAACAGTCTAAACGCATTTGCAAACAATTCTGTGCGACATTTTCACTTATACTGTGCTTAGCTTGGCGGCATTTTCACATTTTTCAATAGTTTTCACAAAATTGGAAAAGTGCTCCAGTACATAAACAGTCTAAACGCACTTGGGTAAACATTTGCACCAGAGTGGCGCTTAGACTGTGCTTAGCCTGGGTAATTTTTTGAATTTTTAATCCAAAATTACAACTAGTGGGGTGTATGGCATCGTGCTTTAAGGCAAATTGTTTATAATAGTCTATTTGAAAACATTCAATAAACCTCAAACATTTAATTACGGTACTGGAAGTTCCAGCAATTTTGCCTTAAGGCACGATGCCATACACCCCACTAAATTAAATGTAAATATTTTTGTATTTTTCTTCAAGACCATGATATCTACCGCCAAAAAGTTTCAAAAAACTAGTATCATAATTTTTTCAACTATAATTTATAAAGAATATTTACCAAAATATATACTCAGCACGATACACCCACAATATTTTTTGAATAATTTTTGAATTTTCATTTACCATTCAAGATTGCGGACGATGTTTTACCGTTTTTAGAGAAACGGCTTGACCGATCATTGTGCAAAACCAATCTACACGATTATTGACATACATCGAATGGCTTTTAAGTTTTTGAAATCGGTCCAGACGTTTCTGAGAACTTCGAAGAAATTTACAAAAAATCAGCTTATGTGAGCACGCAAACGTACTTTTTGCAAATTTAGTCTCATTCGATTCAGAATGACTTGAAACGTCGAGATAAAATAACTAAAATGAAATAAAAATAATAATAACAAATAAAAAATTAACGAGTCTGTTCTTTTCCTTCGGGAAGTTAAAAAATTCGCCTAAAATGATTCTATTCCCTGTTCGTCGCGAAATTGTGCAAACTCGCCATGCGCGCGCTTGCTGTTAGTGCGCCACCGGACATAATCGCAAGCACCAGGGCACCAGGCGCATTTTCTCCTGATTATATTTACGCCGACCATACTCCGACATAACAGATATACTCGTACTGATCATATTCCTGACAAAAACGTTAAAAGATCATAGTCAACTAATAAATAGTTTTCTAAAGCAGTTTTCTAGGTAAATAATTTCTAAAGCAGTTTCATCAAATAAAACTTTAACACCTGGAGCAAATTTGCTCCAAGTTGGATTTAGTATGCCATGATATTTGCAATATAGATACAAAAGAATGTATAGAAGATATCTCATACAATCAATTCTAATCAAATTATCGTAGAATAGTAGTAAAGTATTGAATTTTAATTAAATATAACTAGTTATTTATGGAAGGCGCCCCAACATCAAGTTCCATGGTCTTGGTAAAACTTCTACAAAAAGTCAAATTTTAACAAACATATACTTTTCCCAATTTTGGTCTTAAACGATTAAGAATGACTTGAAACGTCGACAAATAATATTACTAATGCTGCCTTTTTGGCAAAAACACAAACTTCTTTTTCCCCTTAGTTACAGCCAGTTTAATTTAACCAAAAGAAAGTTGACAATAAGAACGTTGACCTCAAAGGTTGAACTGCCGTCAACTTTATCATCGGCGCAAGCCCTCAATACATCCAACCAGGGCACCATGCACAAACCAGAAAAAATTCAATGAAACGCATACAACTTTTCAAGAATCTTTGAGATAATTCTACTACCAATGAATAGAATCGTCTTTACCAATGGCATCGTCTTTACCTATGACAGAGAAACAAACCGTGTTCGAGGAACTCGTCTGAAATTAACTGGATCGGAGTTCCGTTCTGTCAGGAACATCAAATAGAGCACAAAACCGTTGTCGAGTATCAGGAGAACAGGCGCGAGTTTTGGACACACGGCAGGAATTGCGGAAGATTCGTATGTGTTTGGGTTCGGTTTGTGGATGATGCATGTTTCATATCGAGATCTTTACATCAGGGATAAGCTTACTGTGTTATCTTACTACAGTAAGATAAGAGAGCGTTATACTGCATCATCTTGTTGCATTTGGGTACTAATGCAAGTCGTCTATGCAACTTTTATATCTTGAGGCGCTAAATGTGTATATTTATGCCTTATTGACATCTGTAATATTGTTAATACGTTTTAACAGTTTAAGCTTCAACACAAGATTTAAGTGAATGGTTTGTATTTGTTATGAGTGCGTTGAACCCTGGTAGCGAGCAGACTGTTTGCAGTCGTTGTGATTTTGATTAGCGTACCGTATGTTAACTTTTATTCTAATAAAATTCTTAGCAAAACGAATACAGATTTTTCCAATAAATTGACGTAGAAAATAAGATAAGTTATATTTATATATTGCTTTCGTAATGTAAATGGAATCTGGTTGTAAGTGGTATTTTGCCGAAAGGCAAAGTTCGACCTTAAAACAACTACACTATGCCATGCACCTCTGGTTTTTAATAATTTTTGCAATATAATACTCTAAAAAGCGACTGTTTAAATATGATTAAACTAATTACTTAAACTTAAAAATCAAAATCTCTTTAAATTAATACAGATTTTCCTATAAATCGATTGTAGAAAATAGGGTTATCCTCTGATAAGCCTTCTTTCGTGTTATCACTGCAATTTTAATATGCAAGTTTTAATAAACTTCCTAAAATGTATTGAATAATCGACTTGGTAAATTTAAATATTTAGATATTTAGATAAAATTTAAAAAAGACAATTATTCTGAACATTATTAAATTCTTATAATTTTTACTACTTTTTGCCATCCTATCAGTATTTAGCGGTATTACTTGTTCTACTAATTTCTTTGGATAATATCTAATATCTTTGATATAGTTCTTGATTTTTTTAAATCAGATTAAGGGTTCTGGCGAAAACATGAAAATTAAGAAAGTAAATAATTTGTTTTGATTTCACAATATGTCGATTTCAAAATGCACCCAAATTGACTTGTTTGACATCTAATAACAATTTTTGTTCCCAATCTTTTATTTGAAAGTAGTAAACAACAAGCTTGTCTGAAAATATTACCAATATTATATATTCCAAATTCATTATTACAAAATCGATGAAAATTACTACAAAATCATTCATTTTATTGACGAAATTGCGTCTGTTCTCCTAATAATTGGCTCCGAGTTTGCGTTCACTTTACACGGGCACAATGTGGGTTCTCTGCGATTGTACAAGGTCAAGGTTTTCGAAACGATATGATAATATTTAAAGATGCATACAATTTAAACATTCTTACAAAGTAAATAATATATAATTTAAAAATCTTGGAGGAAATCTCGTTGGAGATTTGTACTATTTCTAGATAAATAGTATTCTAATCTATATAATACTATTTGAAGTACTATTTTAATGTTTAAGATGCATTCTATTTAAAGTTCTATGCTATTTAATGACACATCATATTCAAAAAGAAACTTAATATATTAAAAACATCCATACTAATTTTCACACAATTTAGAGACCTATACTATTTAAAGACACACATCATAATTAAAGATCCAAAATAGCAAGTTTAAACTTTCTTATACTTTTTTATATTGGCTAAGTAAATTAAAAAATGGATTTATAAAGAAACTGAAATAGAATGCCCGAATGTAACCAAATGTACAAGAAATTGCTATAATTTATTAATAAAAAAACAGGTTTTAAATAACACAACACGGAGACTTGAGTTTAAAGCTTAGTAAGTTAGAATTTGTATTGAAATTTTGTATGGGGGGCATGACATTTTAAGAAACCTCAAGGTGGGCGTGGCCCATAAATGGTTGGGAATCACTGCTTTAGATGGTTTCTGTTCGACGTTGAAATCGTACTATTGAATGTGTTTTCAGCCTAAATATAAAATTCAATCGAAATATAAAACAATAAATATTTGAATTGGTTACTTTGTACGTTTTGACACAGTATGTGTGTCATCTTTCAGCAATTTCATATCAGAAAGAACAAACAAAAATAAATCATTATTTTGTAAATTTTTAAAGAGTCACACCGTTTAATAATCCAGAAGCAGTGTTTAAAAATAAATTCTATTTAAAAATTCATAATACTTAAACTAGTTACTACATATTCATAATACTTAAACTAGAATACTAGTTCATTATATACGTATTATATTTCTTAACTTAATGCGTATAAAAAATTCTACTGACATCCAAATTTAATCAAGGGGTGAATTTCAACGAAGAGAAAGAAACCGTTACATAAAATTAAAATTGGTAAAGAAAAAATTATCAAGTAGTTGTGGAATTTTTTTACATTTTTTTTTTTGTCAACATACATGGTGCATTACTTCATTTTAGTGCCAGTATCCGTTTTATATTAAAACCGTATTTTACCACGGTTCCTGAAAGTTTTTCCTCCCAGAATCTGCATGTTCTCCTGTTCCTCGGATTGATATTTTGCTCCGTTTGATGGTACGATGTGAGAGCTGATCTAATTGCTCGCGGCCACTTGACAAGCCTCCTACAACCGGTACAACGACTACTAAATCCTCTATATTAAGGCAAAGTGGGGGACTATTTAAAACATTTGAATAAACGAAAGAGTTTAATTTTAAAAATCTGCATGGTCGCCTGGTATATTGAATGAGAGTTGCTCTGTTTAACGGTAATGACACGGGGTTTTATGGATTTTGTTGGAGTTGGTGACGACGCTCGCAGGCGGAAATTAAGATACATAGAGAGGTAAAAATAGGTGAAACTAGCTGTATGTGGAATTCTGTCTTAAGGCAATTAAGGCATCATGCCTTAAGGCAAATTGCTGGAACTATCCGTACTAAAAATTAATATAAAATAAAAGCGCGTAAGCGCCGCGTCGCTGTCTAACGGATAAACATTGGTACGGAACCCATAGGAATGTAAACAAAATTTATACTTATTGTTAAATTCTCTATAATCATTTGATGATCATTTTTGACCGCCAAATGGCATTTTTTTTACTTTTTCATTAGATCTCCGAAAACCTGCCTTCATGAAAATTTGACCAATTTTCATCGTGTCAATACAAGTAAAATGTTTTTTGAATTATTAAAATCGGACGTTCCGTTCTCTTAAAAAACTGAGTTACCGTTTTCGGCACTTTTTGCCCCGTATTTTCGGAACGGCTAAACCTGCCTCCGCCAAAAAACTAATCAGCACGTCTCCTTATCAATACGAATCGAATGCTTTTTGAATATTCAAATCGGTTCATCGGGTGTTCGCGAAATCGTCGACGAAAATTTGTATCCGCACACACACACACGCACAACAACACATACACCCACACATGCATCCATTTTTCTAAGGCATGCCAAAATATTCAGAAACCTTTGAAACGTAAAGATATATAAAAATTTTCATTTTCGATTTTTTTGCGATTACTATAACTTGACCTACGGGAAGTTAATAATCGTTTTAAACATTTTGAAATAATTATTATGAATACTGTAAATTTTTACGTCGTATTTTATAAAATTTAATATAATATAGTGCTCATATTTGGCCCATGACTTTCACAAACACACACAACGCACATACATTTCCTTTGGTCTCATTCGATTCAAAATGGCTTGAAACGTCGAGAGAAAACGTAAAATTAGCATAAAACACAAAGAATCGATTTTTTTTATGAAAAATATAAGCTTCCCCTTCGGGAAATTAAAAAAAACACCGTCTATACAAGCAATATGCATTTCGAATCACTCTCATCGGATGCACTGTTCTTTCATTTTTTGCATTGTTGCCACGTATCTCCAAAACCGCTAACACTGCCTTAGAAAAAATGTAACCAATTATTCACACAATCAATACGAATAGAATGTTTTTTGAATCTGCACAGAGAGAAAACGTATAAAAAAAAACTCAGTCCACACAAGTAATATTCTTTTTTAATCTAATCGGATGCGCTATTCTCTCATTTTTGCATTTTTTGCTGCGTATCTCCGAAAACTGCTGACACTGCCTTAGTATAAAAATCAATTATTCATTCAATCAATACGAATAGAATGCTTTTGAATAATTCTAATCATATTTTAATCGTTCTCTAAAAAGCTGGCTGTTTTTGTGCTTTCTGTATCTTCTCTCCGAAACGGTGGACCTGCCCTTGCACACGCCTAAAATCTATAGATAATCTTTAGATAGTGTGAAATGTCTCACTATCTTGAAAATAGGTTTTCAACAAAAACTAATCGCATCGATTTCCTACTGATAACTTTCAAAAAATTGTTGAAGTTTAAAAATCGTTGCAGTAATTTTGGCGAAAACGTGGACAAAGTGAATCTAGAGAAAACATTTTAAAGTATTAAAATTAAATGCCTTTTAAATATTTAAAATACATACATACACATACACATACACATTATCTGGAAGATTTTAGGCGTCTGCTCTTTGTCGATCCAATGTAGACACAAAAACCTCTCACCGAGTAGCCGAGTGACGTCACAAAATCATTGATTTTGTGTACGCTGTCACCATCAAACGGAATTGCCCAAGCTGGCTTACCAGGGTATCATGCACATTACAAATTTAAAACTATATTATAAGTAATATTGATATAACTATATATATTGTCATTGTAATAGTCTTGGCTGACTATTATTATTAACACAAAAATATTTAATCTTCACAATTAAAAACAATTATAAATATCCATGATACAAATAAAATCATGACACTCATGTAATACTCTCTCATCGTGGACACTAAAAAAATCATGACATTTTTGTATACTATATTTGATTGATTCACATAAAAACTCTTGGCACACTCTAACTATTTAATATTGATAATATTTATTAAACTTACTACCATATATGAACCGACCGGTGTAAGTAAAATTTTGCCTTATACTATACGTGGATGTTACCAGCATATCGCGAAATGGGCGACAAACGAGTAGAACAGTCACCAAAATATCAGGAGCAAAGGCACAAATCAGTAATCTCTCAAAAGCAAAATTCTATATTAGAACCATAATTCAGAATTTTTAATATATTAAGCAATGATATACAATATCGTACAGTCTTACTTAAGTTTAGTTTCAATTTAATAATGTCATAATACTAATATATCATCACTTGCAATGTATCGAAAGAAATAGTTGCCTTTCGTTAACTGCAAGATTTATAATATTTATTAATAATTTATTATATTACAAAATTTAATAGTACTAAATAAATGGTGTATAGTAATATAATGTGTATGATAAATAATTTTATCATTTAAGTAATGTCTTAATTTTGTGTATCGAATGATATATATGTAGAATGTCATTCGTTCGTTATCTGAGGTCGTCCATTTGCAATGAATCCGAAACTGCGTGTTGGAACAACAAACTGAACACGAACAGTCAGCCGATACCAGGGCACCAGGCACATTTTTCAGGAAACTGACAATTTTACATATAGATACAGAGTTTACGCTAAAAAGAGCATCCCATAGTATGACATTATAAACAAAAGCAAATCTAAATTCACTATCGTAAAACATTTTTTTAAATTTGAAATTTGTTATTTTATTAAACCTTTCCACTCGCGAATTGCGGAATTTACAAAATAACAAAATATCACACAATGAGATTTTTTAAAATACATCCAAAATTCAATGCATTTTTCTAACAACTAAAATGAGCTTTACGTTGGTTAGGAGAGAGGTGCCTAATTTTTTAAATTACCCTAAGAGAGGGAGGAGGATGGGTTCTATAATCCATAAAAATCGATCACGTGGTTAATAGATGCCTTTTTTAAAGAAATTTTAATTATATAATAAAAACACACAACATTTTTGAGTATGATTAAATCGTCTAGTCGCCTTAGTCGTACCATCTACTGCCTTAGTCGTATTTACTATTACAAAACTGTAAACAATTCAGTTTAAGATCCATGACCAAGTTGAATGTAATTATTAAAATAATACCAAATAAGTATCTCCAAAAATAACAAACTGAAGTATAAAGTAACTCGCTGGGTGCTAAAAATGGCATGTTTATGAATATACAGCCTTTATTTTATGCATCCACTTGGTATTTTTCAATTTGAACAAAAACTTGACTTTATCAGTTATTTGTTAGTATTTAAAAAAATTCATAAAATCCATTCATTCTCTATTAAACTGGTTTTAGTTAGAAACTTTGCATAGGGTATAACTTAAGTGGCAAGTTCTTAGAAGTTTGAATTTAAAAACTAACAAATCCTACCAATTAGTTATAAAAAAAGGCAAATTGAAAATTTGAATAAACATTAACTAGGAAAAAAACAGAATCTGAACTAAAACTACCAGAAACTTCGCGAAAGCTTCTTAATTATTTCTACTTTACTAATTGTAAGTGGTGCAAACTTTCAATTATAAACGTTTAACTTTAAATTTATAATTATCAACTAAATAGTTTTTTAGGATGAGATAGTTCATAATTATTATCAGACAAAATACAGCCGGAGTACAATTTAGGAACTCGTATGAATTTTGCAAACTTACCCTAATGGCTTCTTAGATAGAATTTAGCAAACTTACCCTTTATGGCTTCTTATGATAGAATTTTTCTATTATTCCAAATATCATACATCGATTATTTCTTATGAAACTTTGCATGTTAAAAAGATCACTGTCTAAACTAAAATTTAAAATATTATAGGCCTATGTCATGTGGTTAATTATAAAAATTCATTGAAGTTGGGAACAATAAACCGCGCTTTCAAAAATGTATTAGGCAAGTTTTTTTTAACTTCCCGAAGGAGAAGTTTATGTTTTCATCAAAAAATCCGATTCGCTAATTTTATGCTTTCTCGACGTTTCAAGCCATTCTGAATCGAATGAGACCGAATTTGGAAAAAGTATGTGTGTGTGCGTGTGTGTGTGTGTGTGCGTGTGTGAACAGATTTTTTTGTAAATAATCCATAATATTGAAACTATTTTATTATCGTAAATTAATTTATGTACGTAAATAGCATGACATGGATAGTAATATAAAAAAGAATAATGTTTGTGTGTAGATTATATATTGTGAGAGACAAATAGTGACATATAGAGATGAATATGTAGAGAGTGTAGTTAGAAGCAATAAACGAGTGATTAGAGACGAACGAATTTAACATATTTGTCACAAATAGCTAACATTTTTGTCAAATTTGTGCAAAATTAGTCTGCAATTGTTTCTAAATAAACAACAAAACTATAAATCATTTGTTTTCTTATCGGTAACTTCTAGCACTTCTTGGCGTAAGGCTAAATGCCAATTGCACCTAGTTATTATAAATGATTATAAAATTATAAATTATAATTATTATAATTCTAATATTATAAGATTAATATTATCATAAAAATCTCTTAAAATCGTGTCTGGTGCCCTGATACATGGGATCGATGTCCACTCTGTTTAGTGGTAACGGCCGCGCAGAGACACACCTCATACAGAATCTCATTGGATGTGGGCAAGCCATTTCATCTCCAACCTCCAAAATACTTCTAAAGAATCGAATACTGACACGAAACTTAATAAATATGATATTGATTAATTTTGCTCTAAAAGTGTAGAAATTAGCAACAATTGAGGAAAAACCCAAAAGTGCAACTCAACAATCATACCTTGATTGCATTGGATTAATTGACTGAATAGTTATACATTTTATTTTCAACCTCTAAATATTTCTCAAGAATTGGATACTGATACAAAATTTAATAAATACAATATTGATTATCAAAATGATGTGAAAATTTTACTCTAGATATGCAAAAATTAGCAGTAGCCCAAAAGTGCAACTTAACAATCATATCTTGATTGAATTTATAACTGAATTGTTTCCAGTAATTGATAATATTTTGAAAACGTGATCTGATAATATTTGCAAAAATGTTCAATAAGTTTTATTATAAATATTCAATTGCACCATTGAAGAGTTTTAGAAACATTTGGTTAGTTGTAAACCAATTAGTTTAGTGCCTTAACTTAATGACCATGCAATGCCAAAACCTGATTAGTGCATTGATATAATAATAATTAATAAATAATAATATAATTGCAAATTTATCGGTTTTATTTCGACATTCTGGTTAAAATACTCTCAAGACTATTTTATGTGTAGTTTTGTACATATATGTAAAGTTATTTCAGTACGTATATGTTATGTTATATTTCCAACGTTGGTTGGACAACGACTTGTTTCATCACACATAGCACATCACCAAGTGGGATACCAGGGCATCATGCACTGTTTTGCACGAATTTTGAATACTATACAAAACTTACGTACAAAATTACATTGAAGGAGAAGTCCATTAATGACGAACTAATTTATTGACTTCTTAAATAATTAACACTATTATATGCAGCTAGACCATACATTAATTATATTTATTGTGGTATTAATTGTATTCATTAATACCTACAAGTATTTATTATGATATAAAAGTACTCAAGATTTATTACAATACTTTATAAGACTTAACCTAATAATATGAAAGATAATCTATTACCTATCATATCATATTATGTATATCATAGATAGATATCTATTATCTATCATACCGTGAGATACCTATAACGTCATTAACCTATTATATACCTACATACCCTTTACTTCTCATAAATCTTACTTTCTACTATTTATATATTCACCTATATTATATAGGCTTACCTTACGCCCTATGTTATTATCTTACCTATCTATTGTCTATGCCGGGAATTGAACCCGGGACTTCCGCGTGGCGGTCACGCACCTTAACCACTACCCTATCGGTTACCCCCATAATAATATTATTAGAGACGCACTGTTGTTTCCGCGGGTCATTTTTTAATAAATTAGGTAATTAATACTAAGATGGCGCGACGACACGCGAAAAAAAACACGATTGATCATAGCGTTACGGTGGTGTGTAGTGGTTAAGGTCGTCGTCTGCCACGCGGCAAACCCGGGTTCGAATCCCGGTAGGGTTAATGTAGTTTGTAAGGCAAATTGTAGGGATAGGTTAATAATAGATATAGGCGTATGGGTATATAATGTAGGGAATTAGAGTGTAAGAATTTAGCGTATGGTAGATGTGTAAGGCGTATAATAATAGGCATACGTAAGGCCTATAAAAATACACGAATAGGAACTTATGATGTAGGGATATAACCATATAATGAATGCGCATTTTATATAGATTTGATTTATAAATATTTTTTTCTATTGGAATATTTATTAATGGAAT
>NW_020537324.1:73443839-73496464 GCF_003426905.1 Ctenocephalides felis | reverse complement strand
TTCAAATCGATATCTTAAACAGTTTTTTGAGTCACAGCCATTTAAAGAGTATATACATAGTATATAGTATAACGATCATTTTATCTTTTCGAATTTGCTGCAGCGATTCCTCAAAACAAATGATCCGATCACTATCAATTTTATTTGTACATGTTTT
Source organism: Ctenocephalides felis (assembly GCF_003426905.1). Classification (NCBI taxonomy): domain Eukaryota; kingdom Metazoa; phylum Arthropoda; class Insecta; order Siphonaptera; family Pulicidae; genus Ctenocephalides; species Ctenocephalides felis. The sequence continues at coordinate 73,496,307 of NW_020537324.1, read as the reverse complement.
ATATATAGTTCTCCGTAAAATAAACTATCCATTTTTTGATAGGATCAAAAATCGAATTTTGGCAGTCCAAAAACTTTTTTTTTAAAAAACGCCGCCATTTAATCAATTTTTGATTTCTGTTTTATCGTAGTTATTTTGCAGACAATATATCTAGTTTAACGAATTTTTTTTTGGATTTGATCCACGTAGAAGGCCGGAATCACTGCAGCAGTGAAGGGCCTTTTTTGTGCCGTTGGAGATCGACGATAACATAAAAGATATTTGTTTTTTTTCTTCAAAAATTTTGAGATGTGCTGATTAGTTTTTGGCAAAGGCAGGTCCAGCAATTACAGAGATGAAGAGCAATAAGTGCAAAAATATAAATCGAGTTTTTGAGAGAACGGAGCATCCGATTTGAATGATCTAAAACTATTCAACTAGTAATGATTGGGAGAAGTGGTATTTAGTTTTTGGCAAAGGCAGGCCCAGCCATTTAGAAGATATAGAGCTAAATGTGCAAAAGATGGCAGTTTTTGAGAGAACTAAGCGTCCGATTTAAATGATTTAAAGAACTTCCTGCTTGTTTTAACGAAATAATTGATTTTGGAGAAAAAATTTCTTGTTTAAAATTTTTTTTTCAAAAATTTCTTTTTTCGAAAGAAATTTTTTTTTTTGTATGTCGAAAATAATTCATATTTTTATTTAATTCTGTTCTAATATTCTTTACACAAATAATTTCAACTCTCCAATTCAGTTTATATAATTCTTATAAATATTAGACAATGTTACAATATTTATAATAATCTATTTTAAAACATTTAATATTCCTCGATCATTTCGTTAGTGTACGGGAAGTTCCAGCAATTTGCCTTAAGGCACGATGCCATACACCCCACTATTTTTTTTTTAATTTTGAGTATTTTTGCAAATTTCGAAATTTTTGAAATAAACGATTTGATTTTTTTTTTTTAATTTTTTGGAAATTTTGAAATTTTTGATATTTCAGATAAAATTACGAAAATTTGAAAAAAAATGCATATTTAATTTTTTCGGAAATTTGAATATTTTAAAATTATTGAACTGTCTTTCCTAAACTAATCATTTATTCACGCCGCTATGTATACACAAATATCTATTTACAAAATAAAAACTAAACGCTTCCAAAATCGAAGTAAATGAATCAAGTACGCATTGATATTTTCGTGTCAAAATACAGCTTTCCTATTGGACACTGAAGGTATCGGCCACGAGATAGTTCATCTCTCGCCGAATAGGACATGCTCTATTCCTAAAATACGCAGGAATTTGCGAGGACATAAGTTGTTATGAAATCAAATTCCGATGTTGCTAAGGCAACGTTTTTATATAGAAATTATGATGAGTATACCGCCATTGTGAATGCATGAAATCTAGCAGGCCAGATCGCAAATTATGTCGCGCAAGATCGTAAATTATGACTTATCATGTCGTTGCTAGAGTAACAAACAAACAAAAACTGTCCAGCATGAAAACTGGCGTCGTGTGCACCGGGCTTAACATAGATTATTTATTAACATAGATTTAGTTTATTAAGATTGATTGATTCTATTAACATATATTATCTACAGGGGTATCTCTTTAGTGTAGGAGACCTCTAAATGACATATTTAATGAATCACATAAGCTCATAGAAATTTGTATTTCTGATTTTCTATAATAAATAAATAAAAAACAAATCTTGAGGGATACTTCTCTATCAACTTTATCATGGAAATATAGAGGAGTACAAAGTCCATTTTTATACACAATTGAACATATTGCTGTTACAGCTATTCCTGATGCATACATATGTTGCAGCAATGCCCACGAATTATGCTTTTTACTTAAGATCATGTTTAAAATCAACATCTTCGAGTCAAATTTGATAACATACTAATTTGATTTGATATGAATATCGCCTAAGGGATGTCACTATATGACGACGGAATCCTGTTTTTGGATTTGTGTTCTTGAACTTGATCAGAAAATTCTGCATGCAGTTTCAAAATTTGCGTCTGTTCTCCTGATACGCCTGTGTCGATATACTGGCTTGTGTCGTTTGAACAGAAGAAAAATATGTAGTCGTACACACAAAGGCAAAGTGTTCTTTAACAAGCTGCATGCAAAAATGTCTTCAAAATATCTTTTTGCAAATGTCTTTTAGGAATTTTATTTGTTTATACTGTTATTTTAAACACTCGTTAATTTTGATTTTAATCATATTGTACTATTAATTATATTATTATACTTGCAATAAATCGACAACTTTGGGTAAAATCTGATATCTACTGCTTGATATGAAGATGTCTGAGGATTGGGATCGATCTCGGTACAAGTTTGTATTAGCCCACGTTCTTAACCACTACTTGACGACGGAATCCTGTTCTTGGACTTGATCAGAAAATTTTGCATTCAATCCAAGAACAATTTGCGTTTGTTCTCCTGATACGCCTGTGACGCGATACACTGGCTTGTGTCGTACGAAATCAAATCACATGGGAAAACTACATCATGGCGAATCATTTTGCAAAATTTCTTCAGTATTTTTGTGTGTTATTACTTTTATATCAAACACTCATAAATTTAAATTTTACTTAAAAATTGTCTTTACAATTTTAAACTAGGTGTAAGTGGCATTTTGCCTTAAGGCAAGTTCTTCGTGTAAGCAATCCACTAATAATAGTCTATATAGAGTTTGTGGCAAGCAAGAAAACTTGCATCGTGTGCGGCGGGCTTAGCTGATAGAACGATGCTTTTAATATAAATTTTTGCTTTTTCTTCAACTGTTTACTACAAAATCGAAGCACTATTCTTGTTTTTCAATAACTTGTATTTTCACCAATTGACTTGGCTTGAAATTTTGCTTTTATCTCACCAATTTATTTATTATTTGACACTTTTTGCTAAATATGTCAGAGCATTTCGCACGTGCTTTCGGCACAAGCGAGTGAACAAAATACAATCTCGCCTACCAGGGCATCATGCACAAAATTTCTTAAGGACGTATTCTGAGTCAACAATTCTGACACAAAATATATGTAATATTGCTTCTTTACTGAAATATTATAAACTGCCATTAAAATTACAATGTTTAGGTCTGATATTAAATTTATAAATAGTAAATTATTAATAGTTAATAATTTATAATTATTGAAATCATTGTTAGTGTTAAAGAAACTTGAATAATGAAAATAACCTAATATGTTCTATATTAATTTGTTCAACTTGGTCAACTTGTTTCAAATTGGGAAGGACTAAAATATCCTTTATAATAGACTCTAAATCTGTTTCAATATCTTTATAAACGAGATTTTTTTTTATAATAACAATGCAATGTTTAGGAATTCTGTAAATGCATATTCCCCAAACTGTAAAACTAGTTGGTTTGGTATTTAGCCTTGAGGCAAGTTACATGAATTTCCCGATATGTGTAAATAATCGACTTAATCAAAAAAAAAGTGTAAATAATATACTTCATCAATCCTACTTTAAAAAAACAGTAATAATTTTAGCAAAGTTTGACGAATTTTTAAAATTAAACTACTTGTCGTAAGGCCGTAATATTTCAGTAAGTTCTATAAGACCATGGTGTATATCACCAAAAAAAGTTTCATAAAAATCGGCTTAAATTTTTTTTTCAACAGTTAATTACAAGAAGACGGCTCGGTAGATTTTCACCTAAAACTAATCAGTATCATTCCCAACTAATATCTTTCGAACAGTTTTTGATTTTTTAAAATCGGTTCGGTAGGATTAGCTAAAATGTGGACGAAAAGTTTAACACTTTTTTTCAAATTGCAAAGAAACGGCTTGGCAGATCGTCGCACAAACTGACAAACGATAGTCCTCACCGAAATACATCAAATGGCTTTTAAATTTCTAAAATCGGTTCAGGCGTTTTTGAGAAAAGGTCGATCAAAAATCTAATTTTGACAAATGCCAAAAAAACTATACCAATTTTTGCAAACTTTGACGAATTTTTGAAGCTAAACCAGTTGTCGTAGGGCCGTAATATTTTAGTATAATCTAGAAGACTATGGTAAAAATATTCATAAAAATCGTCGATTTTTTTTTTTTTTTAAACTTTATTACAAGAAAACGGCCCGGCCGATCTCTACCAAAAACTAATCAGCACGATTCCCAACCAATATCTTTCGAACGGCTTTTGAATTTTCAAAATCAATTCAGAATTGCGGGCTAAAACGTAGACGAATTTTTTTTTACTTTTCTGCGATTTAATAAAGAAACGGTTTGGCCCATCGTCGCACAAAGCTGACAAACAATAGTTCTCGTCGAGATACATCGAATGGCTTTTAAATTTTTGAAATCGGCCCAGCCGTTTTCGAGAAAACGTCGATTTACGGCAAAAAATATGTTCATATACACACACACACACACATACTTTTTCCAAATTTGGTCTCATTCGATTCAGAATGGCTCGAAACGTCGAGAAAACATAAAATTACCGAATCGGATTCTTTATGAAAACATAAACTTCTCTTTTGGGAAGTAACACCTCCGACTATCATAATTTAAAATGTCTGCCGTTTTTAATAATTTTTCTGCCTGTTCTCCTAATACGCGGAAGAGCGTTCGGAATCACGTTCGCTTTCGCAGTACTGCAAATAACCGGTCTGCTCCTCTTGTAATCCGACTAGTAGCTAGACAATATACAAGTTCTACGACGATTTGGTCAACGTACTATTATATACTGGGAAAAAGCCACACATATCGCTCCGTCAGAGTCAGAGTCAGAGTTTGCAGAAAAGTCCAGTCCAGTCCAGTCCAGTCCAGTTTGCAGTCGGTGGGAACAACACGTTGAACACAAAGAGTCAGCGAAATCCAAGGGCACCATGCACGCTAATGGAGCAAAGATACGTTTGATAAAGGAAACATTCTGTATAAAACGAGTTGAATGGGTCAGATACGAATTTGTACCTGGGACAGGTATGAATAACTAGAAATCCCCTCGTAAAAGCGGTGTATTGCATTGTGCCTTAAGGCAAATTGCTGGAACTTCCCGTACCTTAGCGAAATGTTCGAGAAATTCTAAACGTTTTCAAATATATTATTACAAATACTTTAACTTTCATTATTTTTGCTATCTTGTTATATCTGAGCAAATCAAATGTAAATTATAAATAAATCAATTTATCATTAAGAAGAACATTAACAATCGTCATTCCACTTAGAATTCAATTTCAAAAAAATATTTGCCTAATTAATTTACACAAAATTGGAAAAGTGCTCCATACAGAAACAGTCTAAACGCAATTGGGTAAACATTTGTACCAGAGTGGCGCTTAGACTGTGCTTAGCCTAGGTCATTTTTTGAATTTTTAATTCAAAATTACAAAAATATTTTATGGAAAATAAAAATAGTTTTTTTATCCTCAAAAACAATTGTTTTGTCAATACAAGCAGAAAGTTTTTTAGATCATTCAAATCGGACGCTTACTTCACTTAAAAACAGCCATTTTTTGCACATTAAGCTCTATCTCCCAAACGGCTGGACCTGCCTTTACCAAAAACTAATCAGCATATCTTCCTATCAATAGGGATCGAATGTTTCTTAAACTATTCAAATCGGTTGATCCGTGCGCCCAAAAACGAGGACGAAAAAATGCAGACATACAAAACACACACACACACATCCATTTTTTCAGGTATTCCATTTTCTGAGGTATGCCAAAATGTTCAGAAACCTTCAAAACGTCGAGAAATGCAAAAGTTTTCATTTTCGATGTTCAGCCCATTACTATAACTACTCTACGGGAAGTTAACTAGGTGTAAGTGACGTTTTGCTTTAAGGCAAGTTGCTTGAACTTTCTGATACGTGTAAATAATCGACTTGATCAATACGAAATTATTATGTTAATTTGTGAGTGATTCATAAGTACGCCGAATTAAGGTAGAGCTTTATAATGTGAGAAACAATTGTAGATTTTTGAATTTTGAACAAAAATATAGTTACTGCACAGTGTTCAAAAACGAACACGTGCCAAAAACGTACACCGAGTATTTTCTAAAAGCGCAATCGATTAATTAAAACTTCAATTAAAATTTATAATTGAATCAACTTTCGTAAGACTGTAATAGTTAAGTATGTTAATATACTTAATTATTATACTACGTACTCTATTGCGATACAAAGATTTTTGAATATTTAAATTCTTGAATTTTTTTTAACAATCAATTATAGAGAAGACTGGCCGAACATTCCAAAAACTCATCAGTATGATTCTCAAATGATATCTATCAAATAGTTAGTTTAGATTTTTTTACGAAACCTTGGACAAAGTTTTACACTTTTCTGCTAATTTTAAAGGAACGGTTCAGCCGATCGTATAAAAAAACCATACAACGCTGGCGCTTACCAAGTTTCATCAAAACTAATCAGTACGATTAGTGGCTTTTAAATTTTTTCAGTCGGTTCAGTCGTTTTTTTAGAAAACTTCGATGGAAATAAAATTTTAAATCCTCACATTACACAAGTGACTTTTGACAATCACTATTTTTTCAAACTTTGATGATGTTTTTTAAATTAAACCACTTGTGTATATTTAAGACCATGATATCTATCATGAAAAATTTCAAACAAATCGTGTCATTCCTTATTATGAAGTTATGGCTCAACCGAAAGACTATACTGTGATTGGTAGCTCTTTTACACTCTTTTACACTTTTTTGCTAATTGCAAAGAAACGACTTGACCGATGATTGTGCAAAACCAATCCACACGAGTCGTTATTAACATACATCGAATGGCTTTTAAATTTTTGAAATCGGTCCAGACGTTTCTGAGAACTTCGAAGAAATTTACAAAAAATCAGCTTATTTGAGTACACACACGTACTTTTTCCAAATTTGGTCTCATTTGATTCAGAATGACTTGAAACGTCGAAAAAAAATAACTATAATGAAATAAAAATAATAATAATAAATAAAAAATTAACGAGTCTGTTTTTTTCTTCGAAAAGTTAAAAAAAATCGCCTAAAATGATTCTATTACCTGTTCGTCGCGAAATTGTGCAAACTCGCCATGCGCGCGCTTGCTGTTAGTGCGCCACCGGACATAATCGCAAGTACCAGGGCACCAGGCTCATTTTCTCCTGATTCTATTTACACCGACCATACTCCGACATAAAAGTTGTGCTGATCACATTTCTGACAAAAACGTTAAAATATCTTGATCAACTAATAAACTAGTGGGGCGCATGGCATCGTGCCTTAAGACAAATTGCTGGAACTTCCCGTACCAAATATTATTTTTTTTAAAATAGATTAACATTTTTGGAAAACAATTAGTCTGAAAAAAATTAGATTTTTGAAGAACTATAAATTTTTGACAAAAATTTACGTTTTTTTGAAAAAAGTCTTTTTGAAGAAAAGTGTATTTTGAAATATTTTGGAAATTCTGAACTTTTTTTCAAAGCATTCGTACTGCTTTAACTGCATGGAGACGAAATATCGAAGCGCATAAACGCCGCGTCGACGTCTAACGGATAAACATTGGTACGGAACCCATTGAAATGTAAACAAAATTTATACTTATTGTTAAAATGTCTATAAAATATCTGGTAATTTGATGTGCATATGTCTAATAATCATTTTTGACCGCCGAATGGAATTTTTTTTATACTTTTTTTACTAGATCTTTTGAAACGCTAGACCTGCTTTCATGAAAATTTTATCAGTTCTCATCTTGTCAATACAAGTAAATGTTTTTTGAATCATTAAAATTCCGTTCTCTTAAAAACTGAGTTACCGTTTTTGGCACTTTTTGCCCCATATCTTCGGAACGGCTAGATCTGCCTTCGCCAAAAAGTAATCAGCACGTCTCTTTATCAATATGAATCGAATGTTTTTTGTATTATTCAAATCGATTTATCCGTGTTCCCAAAATCGTCGACGAAAATTTGTATCCGAACACGCACGCACACACACATACACACACCACACACACACACACACACACACATACATCCATTTTTTCTAAGGTATGCCAAAATATTCAGAAACCTCTGAAACGTAAAGATATATAAAAATTTTCATTTTCGAGTTTTTTGCGATTACTATAACTTGTCCTACGGGAAGTTAATACATAATTTTCTTAAGCAGTTTTCTAGGGAAATAGTTTCTAAAGCATTTTCATCAAATAAAACTTTAACATCAGTTTCCACGTTCTTGGTGAAAATTCTACAAAAAGTCAAATTTTAACAAACATACACTTAATTTACATATACTTAACTTATAAAAATTTTGGTCTCGCACGTTTCAGAATGACTTAATACATCGAGACAACATAAAATTAGCAAGAAGAATTTTTGGCAAAAGCACAATCTACTTCTTCGCGTTAGTTACACCCAGTTAGTTTAATCAAACCAAAGTTTACAAGGAGAACGTTGACCCTGAAGGTTAAACTGCCGTCTCAAACGATTCAGAATGACTAGAAACGTCGAGCCAACTTAAAATTACCAAGTCAGCTTTTGACGAAACCATAAATTTCTTTTACCCCTTAGTTACAGCCAGTTTAGTTCAATCAAAACAAAATTTACAAGGAGAACGTTGACTCCGAAGGTTGAACTGCCATCTCAAACGATTCAGAATGACTAGAAACGTCGAAACAACATAAAATTACCAAGTCAGCTTTTGACGAAAGCACAAACTTCTTTTTCCTCTTAGTTACAGCTAGTCAATTCAATCAAAACAAAGTTGACAAGGAGAACGTTGACCCCAAAGGTTGAACTGCCGTCTCAAACAATTCAGAATGACTAAAAACATCGACGAAAAACAACATTACTAATTCTGCCTTTTTGGCAAAACTACAAGCTTCTTTCCCCCGTTAGTAACATCTAGTTTGTTTAATCAAAACAAAGTTTACAAGGAGAACGTTGACCCCAAAGGTTAAACTACCGTCTCAAACGATTCAGAATGACTAGAAACGTCGACAAAAAACAACATTACTAATTTTGCCTTTTTGGCGAAACCATAAGTTTCTTTTTTCCCTTAGTTATAGCTAGTTAGTTCAATCAAAACAAAGTTTACAAGAAGAACGTTGACCCCAAAGGTTGAACTGCCGTCAACTTTATCATCGGCGCAAGCCCTCAATACGTCCAACCAGGGCACCATGCACGAACCAGAAAAAATTCATTGAAACGCACACAACTTTTCAAGAATCTTTGAGATAATTCTACTACCAATGGATAGAATCGTCGTCTTCACCAATGACACGATGACAGAGAAACAAACCGTGTTCGAGGAACTCGTCTGAAATTAACTGGATCGGAGTTCCGTTCTGTCAGGAACATCAAATAGAGCACAAAACCGTTGTCGAGTATCAGGAGAACAGGCGAGTTTTGGACACACGGCAGGAATTGCGGAAGATTCGTATGTGTTTGGGTTCGGTTTGTGGATGATGCATGTTTCATATCGAGATCTTTACATCAGGGATAAGCTTACTGTGTTATCTTACTACAGTAAGATAAGAGAGCGTTTATACTGCATCATCTTGTTGCAATTTTGGGTACTAATGCAAGTCGTCTATGCAACTTTTTATATCTTGAGGCGCTAAATATGTGTATATTTATGCCTTATTGACATCTGTAATATTGTTTAATACGTTTTAACAGTTTTAAGCTTCAACACAAGATTTAAGTGAATGGTTTGTATTTGTTTATGAGTGCGTTGAACCCTGGTAGCGAGCAGACTGTTTGCAGTCGTTTGTGATTTTGATTTAGCGTACCGTATGTTAACTTTTATTCTAATAAAATTCTTAGCAAAACGAATACAGATTTTTCCAATAAATTGACGTAGAAAATAAGATAAGTTATATTATAATATTGCTTTCGTAATGTAAATGGAATCTGGTTGTAAGTGGTATTTTGCCGAAAGGCAAAGTTCGACCTTAAAACAACTACACTATGCCATGCACCTCTGGTTTTTAATAATTTTGCAATATAATACTCTAAAAAGCGACTGTTTAAATATGATTAAACTAATTACTTAAACTTAAAATCAAAATCTCTTTAAATTAATACAGATTTTTCCTATAAATCGATGTAGAAAATAGGGTTATCCTCTGATAAGCCTTTCGTGTTATCACTGCAATTTTAATATGCAAGTTTTAATAAACTTCCTAAAATGTATTGAATAATCGACTTGGTAAATTTAAATATTTAGATATTTAGATAAAATTTAAAAAAGACAATTATTCTGAACATTATTAAATTCTTATAATTTTTACTACTTTTTGCCATCCTATCAGTATTTAGCGGTACTTGTTCTACTAATTTCTTTGGATAATATCTAATATCTTTGATATAGTTCTTGATTTTTTTAAATCAGATTAAGGGTTCTGGCGAAAACATGAAAATTAAGAAAGTAAATAATTTGTTTTGATTTCACAATATGTCGATTTCAAAATGCACCCAAATTGACTTGTTTGACATCTAATAACAATTTTTGTTCCCAATCTTTTATTTGAAAGTAGTAACAGAACAAGCTTGTCTGAAAATATTACCAAATATTATATATTCCAAATTCATTATTACAAAATCGATGAAAATTACTACAAAATCATTCATTTTATTGACGAAATTGCGTCTGTTCTCCTAATAATTGGCTCCGAGTTTGCGTTCACTTTACACGGGCACAATGTGGGTTCTCTGCGATTGTACAAGGTCAAGGTTTTCGAAACGATATGATAATATTTAAAGATGCATACAATTTAAACATTCTTACAAAGTAAATAATATATAATTTAAAAATCTTGGAGGAAATCTCGTTGGAGATTTGTACTATTTCTAGATAAATAGTATTCTAATCTATATAATACTATTTGAAGTACTATTTTAATGTTTAAGATGCATTCTATTTAAAGTTCTATGCTATTTAATGACACATCATATTCAAAAAGAAACTTAATATTATTTAAACATCCATACTAAATTTTCACACAATTTAGAGACCTATACTATTTAAAGACACATCATAATTAAAGATCCAAATAGCAAGTTTAAACTTTCTTATACTTTTTTTATATTGGCTAAGTAAATTAAAAAAATGGATTTATAAAGAAACTGAAATAGAATGCCCGAATGTAACCAAATGTACAAGAAATTGCTATAATTTATTAATAAAAAAACAGGTTTTAAATAACACAACACGGAGACTTGAGTTTAAAGCTTAGTAAGTTAGAATTTGTATTGAAATTTTGTATGGGGGGCATGACATTTTAAGAAACCTCAAGGTGGGGCGTGGCCCATAAATGGTTGGGAATCACTGCTTTAGATGGTTTCTGTTCGACGTTGAAATCGTACTATTGAATGTGTTTTCAGCCTAAATATAAAATTCAATCGAAATATAAAACAATAAATATTTGAATTGGTTACTTTGTACGTTTTGACACAGTATGTGTGTCATCTTTCAGCAATTTCATATCAGAAAGAACAAACAAAAAATAAATCATTATTTTGTAAATTTTTAAAGAGTCACACCGTTTAATAATCCAGAAGCAGTGTTTAAAAATAAATTTATATTAAAAATTCATAATACTTAAACTAGTTACTACATATTCATAATACTTAAACTAGAATACTAGTTCATTATATACGTATTATATTTCTTAACTTAATGCGTATAAAAAAATTCTACTGACATCCAAATTTAATCAAGGGGTGAATTTCAACGAAGAGAAAGAAACCGTTACATAAAATTAAAATTGGTAAAGAAAAAATTATCAAGTAGTATGTGGAATTTTTTTTACATTTTTTTTTTGTCAACATACATGGTGCATTACTTCATTTTAGTGCCAGTATCCGTTTTATATTAAAACCGTATTTTACCACGGTTCCTGAAAGTTTTTCCTCCCAGAATCTGCATGTTCTCCTGTTCCTCGGGATTGATATTTTGCTCCGTTTGATGGTACGATGTGAGAGCTGATCTAATTTGCTCGCGGCCACTTGACAAGCCTCCTACAACCGGTACAACGACTACTACTAATCCTCTATATTAAGGCAAAGTGGGGGACTATTTAAAACATTTGAATAAACGAAAGAGTTTAATTTTAAAAATCTGCATGGTCGCCTGGTATATTGAATTGAGAGTTGCTCTGTTTAACGGTAATGACACGGGGTTTTATGGATTTTGTTGGAGTTGGTGACGACGCTCGCAGGCGGAAAATTAAGATACATAGAGAGGTAAAAAATAGGTGAAACTAGCTGTATGTGGAATTCTGTCTTAAGGCAATTAAGGCATCATGCCTTAAGGCAAATTGCTGGAACTATCCGTACTAAAAAATTATATAAAATAAAAGCGCGTAAGCGCCGCGTCGCTGTCTAACGGATAAACATTGGTACGGAACCCATAGGAATGTAAACAAAATTTATACTTATTGTTAAATTCTCTATAATCATTTGATGATCATTTTTGACCGCCAAATGGCATTTTTTTTACTTTTTTCATTAGATCTCCGAAACCTGCCTTCATGAAAATTTGACCAATTTTTCATCGTGTCAATACAAGTAAAATGTTTTTTGAATTATTAAAATCGGACGTTCCGTTCTCTTAAAAACTGAGTTACCGTTTTCGGCACTTTTTGCCCCGTATTTTCGGAACGGCTAAACCTGCCTCCGCCAAAAACTAATCAGCACGTCTCCTTATCAATACGAATCGAATGCTTTTTGAATTATTCAAATCGGTTCATCGGTGTTCGCGAAATCGTCGACGAAAATTTGTATCCGCACACACACACACGCACACACACACATACACCCACACATGCATCCATTTTTTCTAAGGCATGCCAAAATATTCAGAAACCTTTGAAACGTAAAGATATATAAAAATTTTCATTTTCGATTTTTTTGCGATTACTATAACTTGACCTACGGGAAGTTAATAATCGTTTTAAACATTTTGAAATAATTATTATGAATACTGTAAATTTTTACGTCGTATTTTATAAAATTTAATATAATATAGTGCTCATATTTGGCCCATGACTTTCACAAACACACACACACGCACATACATTTCCTTTGGTCTCATTCGATTCAAAATGGCTTGAAACGTCGAGAAAACGTAAAATTAGCATAAAACACAAAGAATCGATTTTTTTTATGAAAATATAAGCTTCCCCTTCGGGAAATTAAAATAAACACCGTCTATACAAGCAATATGCATTTCGAATCACTCTCATCGGATGCACTGTTCTTTCATTTTTTGCATTGTTGCCACGTATCTCCAAAACCGCTAACACTGCCTTAGAAAAAATGTAACCAATTATTCACACAATCAATACGAATAGAATGTTTTTTGAATCTGCACAGAGAAAACGTTATAAAAAAACTCAGTCCACACAAGTAATATTCTTTTTTAATCTAATCGGATGCGCTATTCTCTCATTTTTGCATTTTTTGCTGCGTATCTCCGAAACTGCTGACACTGCCTTAGTATAAAAATCAATTATTCATTCAATCAATACGAATAGAATGCTTTTTGAATAATTCTAATCATATTTTAATCGTTCTCTAAAAAGCTGGCTGTTTTTGTGCTTTCTGTATCTTCTCTCCGAAACGGTGGACCTGCCCTTGCACACGCCTAAAATCTTATAGATAATCTTTAGATAGTGTGAAATGTCTCACTATCTTGAAAATAGGTTTTCAACAAAAACTAATCGCATCGATTTCCTACTGATAACTTTCAAAAAATTGTTGAAGTTTAAAAATCGTTGCAGTAATTTTGGCGAAAACGTGGACAAAGTGAATCTAGAGAAACAATTTTAAAGTATTAAAATTAAATGCCTTTTAAATATTTAAAATACATACATACACATACACATACACATTATCTGGAAGATTTTAGGCGTCTGCTCTTTGTCGATCCAATGTAGAACAAAAAACCTCTCACCGAGTAGCCGAGTGACGTCACAAAATCATTGATTTTGTGTACGCTGTCACCATCAAACGGAATTGCCCAAGCTGGCTTACCAGGGTATCATGCACATTACAAATTTAAAACTATATTATAAGTAATATTGATATAACTAATATATTGTCATTGTAATAGTCTTGGCTGACTATTATTATTAACACAAAATAATTTAATCTTCACAATTAAAAACAATTATAAATATCCATGATACAAATAAAATCATGACACTCATGTAATACTCTCTCATCGTGGACACTAAAAAAATCATGACATTTTTGTATACTATATTGATTGATTCACATAAAAACTCTTGGCACACTCTAACTATTTAATATTGATAATATTTATTAAACTTACTACCATATATGAACCGACCGGTGTAAGTAAAATTTTGCCTTATACTATACGTGGATGTTACCAGCATATCGCGAAATGGGCGACAAACGAGTAGAAGTCACCAAAATATCAGGAGCAAAGGCACAAATCAGTAATTTCTCAAAAGCAAAATTCTATATTAGAACCATAATTCAGAATTTTTAATATATTAAGCAATGATATACAATATCGTACAGTCTTACTTAAGTTTAGTTTCAATTTAATAATGTCATAATACTAATATATCATCACTTGCAATGTATCGAAAGAAATAGTTGCCTTTCGTTAACTGCAAGATTTATAATATTTATTAATAATTTATTATATTACAAAATTTAATAGTACTAAATAAATGGTGTATAGTAATATAATGTGTATGATAAATAATTTTATCATTTAAGTAATGTCTTAATTTTTGTGTATCGAATGATATATATGTAGAATGTCATTCGTTCGTTATCTGAGGTCGTCCATTTGCAATGAATCCGAAACTGCGTGTTGGAACAACAAACTGAACACGAACAGTCAGCCGAATACCAGGGCACCAGGCACATTTTTCAGGAAACTGACAATTTTACATATAGATACAGAGTTTACGCTAAAAAGAGCATCCCATAGTATGACATTATAAACAAAAGCAAATCTAAATTCACTATCGTAAAACATTTTTTAAATTTGAAATTTGTTATTTTATTAACCCTTTCCACTCGCGAATTGCGGAATTTACAAAATAACAAAATATCACACAATGAGATTTTTTAAAATACATCCAAAAATTCAATGCATTTTTCTAACAACTAAAAATGAGCTTTACGTTGGTTAGGAGAGAGGTGCCTAATTTTTAAATTACCCTAAGAGAGGGAGGAGGATGGGTTCTATAATCCATAAAAATCGATCACGTGGTTAATAGATGCCTTTTTTAAAGAAATTTTAATTATTATAATAAAACACACAACATTTTTGAGTATGATTAAATCGTCTAGTCGCCTTAGTCGTACCATCTACTGCCTTAGTCGTATTTACTATTACAAAACTGTAAACAATTCAGTTTAAGATCCATGACCAAGTTGAATGTAATTATTAAAATAATACCAAATAAGTATCTCCAAAAATAACAAACTGAAGTATAAAGTAACTCGCTGGGTGCTAAAAATGGCATGTTTATGAATATACAGCCTTTATTTTATGCATCCACTTGGTATTTTTCAATTTGAACAAAAACTTGACTTTATCAGTTATTTGTTAGTATTTAAAAAAATTCATAAAATCCATTCATTCTCTATTAAACTGGTTTTAGTTAGAAACTTTGCATAGGGTATAACTTAAGTGGCAAGTTCTTAGAAGTTTGAATTTAAAAACTAACAATCCTACCAATTAGTTATAAAAAAAAGGCAAATTGAAAATTTGAATAAACATTAACTAGGAAAAAAACAGAATCTGAACTAAAACTACCAGAAACTTCGCGAAAGCTTCTTAATTATTTCTACTTTACTAATTGTAAGTGGTGCAAACTTTCAATTATAAACGTTTAACTTTAAATTTATAATTATCAACTAAATAGTTTTATTTAGGATGAGATAGTTCATAATTATTATCAGACAAAATACAGCCGGAGTACAATTTAGGAACTCGTATGAATTTTGCAAACTTACCCTTAATGGCTTCTTAGATAGAATTTAGCAAACTTACCCTTTATGGCTTCTTATGATAGAATTTTTCTATTATTCCAAATATCATACATCGATTATTTCTTATGAAACTTTGCATGTTAAAAAGATCACTGTCTAAACTAAAATTTAAAATATTATAGGCCTATGTCATGTGGTTAATTATAAAAATTCATTGAAGTTGGGAACAATAAACCGCGCTTTCAAAAATGTATTAGGCAAGTTTTTTTTTAACTTCCCGAAGGAGAAGTTTATGTTTTCATCAAAAAATCCGATTCGCTAATTTTATGCTTTCTCGACGTTTCAAGCCATTCTGAATCGAATGAGACCGAATTTGGAAAAAGTATGTGTGTGTGCGTGTGTGTGTGTGTGTGCGTGTGTGTGAACAGATTTTTTTTGTAAATAATCCATAATATTGAAACTATTTTATTATCGTAAATTAATTTATGTACGTAAATAGCATGACATGGATAGTAATAAAAGAATAATGTTTGTGTGTAGATTATATATTGTGAGAGACAAATAGTGACATATAGAGATGAATATTGTAGAGAGTGTAGTTAGAAGCAATAAACGAGTGATTAGAGACGAACGAATTTAACATATTTGTCACAAATAGCTAACATTTTTGTCAAATTTGTGCAAAATTAGTCTGCAATTGTTTCTAAATAAACAACAAAACTAATAAATCATTTGTTTTCTTATCGGTAACTTCTAGCACTTCTTGGCGTAAGGCTAAATGCCAATTGCACCTAGTTATTATAAAATGATTATAAAATTATAAATTATAATTATTATAATTCTAATATTATAAGATTAATATTATCACAAAAATCTCTTAAAATCATGCCTGGTGCCCTGGTACATGGGATCGATGTCCACTCTGTTTAGTGGTAACGGCCGCGCAGAGACACACCTCATACAGAATCTCATTGGATGTGGGCAAGCCATTTCATCTCCAACCTCCAAAATACTTCTAAAGAATCGAATACTGATACGAAATATAATAAATACATTATTGATTATTAAAATGGTTTAGAAATATTGCTCTAAATGTGTAAAAATTAGCAACAATGAAGAATAAACCCAAAAGTGGACCATAACAATCATACCTTGATTGGATTGGATTAATTGACTGAATAGTTATACATTTATTTTCAACCTCTAAATATTTCTCAAGAATTGGATACTGATACAAAATTTAATAAATACAATATTGATTATCAAAATGATGTGAAAATTTTACTCTAGATATGCAAAAATTAGCAGTAGCCCAAAAGTGCAACTTAACAATCATATCTTGATTGAATTTATTAACTGAATTGTTTCCAGTAATTGATAATATTTTGAAAACGTGATCTGATAATATTTGCAAAAATGTTCAATAAGTTTTATTATAAATATTCAATTGCACCATTGAAGAGTTTTAGAAACATTTGGTTAGTTGTAAACCAATTAGTTTAGTGCCTTAACTTAATGACCATGCAATGCCAAAACCTGATTAGTGCATTGATATAATAATAATTAATAAATAATAATAATAATTGCAATTTATCGGTTTTATTTCGACATTCTGGTTAAAATACTCTCAAGACTATTTTATGTGTAGTTTTGTACATATATGTAAAGTTATTTCAGTACGTATATGTTATGTTATATTTCCAACGTTGGTTGGACAACGACTTGTTTCATCACACATAGCACATCACCAAGTGGGATACCAGGGCATCATGCACTGTTTTGCACGAATTTTGAATACTATACAAAACTTACGTACAAAACTTACATTGAAGGAGAAGTCCATTAATGACGAACTAATTTATTGACTTCTTAATAATTAACACTATTATATGCAGCTAGACCATACATTAATTATATTTATTGTGGTATTAATTGTATTCATTAATACCTACAAGTATTTATATGATATAAAAGTACTCAAGATTTATTACAATACTTTATAAGACTTAACCTAATAATATGAAAGATAATCTATTACCTATCATATCATATTATTGTATATCATAGATAGATATCTATTATCTATCATACCGTGAGATACCTATAACGTCATTAACCTATTATATACCTACATACCCTTTACTTCTCATAAATCTTACTTTCTACTATTTATATATTCACCTATATTATATAGGCTTACCTTACGCCCTATGTTATTATCTCTACCTATCTATTGTCTATGCCGGGAATTGAACCCGGGACTTCCGCGTGGCGGTCACGCACCTTAACCACTACCCTATCGGTTACCCCCACTAATAATATTATTAGAGACGCACTGTTGTTTCCGCGGGTCATTTTTTAATAAATTAGGTAATTAATACTAAGATGGCGCGACGACACGCGAAAAAAACACGATTGATCATAGCGTTACGGTGGTGTAGTGGTTAAGGTCGTCGTCTGCCACGCGGCAAACCCGGGTTCGAATCCCGGTAGGGTTAATGTAGTTTGTAAGGCAAATTGTAGGGATAGGTTAATAATAGATATAGGCGTATAGGTATATAATGTAGGGAATTAGAGTGTAAGAATTTAGCGTATGGTAGATGTGTAAGGCGTATAATATAGAATGCAACGTATAGGCATACGTAAGGCCTATAAAAATACACGAATAGGAACTTATGATGTAGGGATATACCATATAATGAATGCGCATTTTATATAGATTTGATTTATAAATATTTTTTTTCTATTGGAATATTTATTAATGGAATGGAAAGTTAATTACTGCACTTTTAAACACTTGTGTGCACTGTAATTTTTACAATGAAAAAAACAATATACTTAGAACTATAAATTTTATTAAATGTTTGAGTAACTTGTGCGAGCAGAATTTCTTAAGATGTTCTTAGTCTAGCAACTTACTGAATTCTAGAAATTCTAAATTTGAAAATATAATATACAAATTATTATAACACTGTCTGAAAGGGATGGCAGTTTACAAATATACACAGACTAATACATATATAACTTGGAATTTTTCTACAATCCGTAATATTGAGAAAGTTTGCATTAGACCTAAAAAGAGATGCGTATTTACCTAAGTTATGGATATATATATATGGAAAAATTACATGATTTGCACGTGCATCCTGTGCTCACTTAAACTAAACAATGATCATAATATATTTAACGAATTTTTAACAATATTTACTAATTACATTCAAATCACCCAAAGCGAGTGGGTTAAAGTCGTGTCATTTTTTAAATTGCCCCCCCCCCCTGAATTTAAAAATAGCTTTTTTTTCGCCCCACGTTGGGAATTACTAGTCTAGGAGTACATTTTCTTAATCTACTATCAGGTTAAAATAATCGAGTGATCATCAATTCCACAGCAATCTTCATTAGATTTTCAAAAGATCAAAGTTGCTATGAATATGCATACAACTCTCAAATTGTAGGCCGAAATTGAAACAATAAGATTATTGAAATATCAAGGTAACTCTTTTGCTATAAATTGTCAACTAATTTACCAATAAATGTCAATAAAACAATGATTTAAAAAATTACCAATAAATGTTGGATTGTAAAAATGTACAAGCGATCGAAATGGCTTACATTTATGCCTTTGATGGCAAAAAATTCATCCAATTATTAAAATATTAAAAATTGTAGCATTTCTTATGCTTTTCGTATTTATAGAATTGATTTTTTTCACTACAATCAATTTTTGTTATAAGAATGTTATTAAATTATTTATTTTATTCGACTAACGCCCGCTATGTTCGAAACAAGTCCAACCAATATCCGAAATATTAGGGCATCAGACACTTTTTGGTCTTGAAGTAACATATGAAATAAATTTGAAATACACTACTGAATTGTAATTAATTTCTCAGTTCATACACCTCAATTTGTAACTTAATTAAAAATGACTTTGATAAAACTATATATATATTTACTTGACAAAACATCAATTTGAATATATTTTTTAACTCTGTTTTATTTAGCAATCGGAAATACATAAAGATTCCTATGAGCTAAAATGAAAATATAATGTGTTTAAATATGTCATGAAGAACACTTTGTTACATTAAAATCAATTACATAAATGTCAGCAAATACTTCGAGTACAGTTAATTAGTCCATATAATAAAGTCAAAACAATTACTGAATGTCTTAAGTGTGACAAATTGTAATTGAAAAAAATGCAATTACATAAAAAAACTGCAAAATATTTAATAGTATATTCTAAACTTTAGAATCTCAATAAAAGTCTGACAAACCAATATTATTTTTATTACTATTTTTATAATATTTTAAAGCATTTTATCATTATAATAAACATAATTCATTACCAAATCTGTCTCAATTCAAGTTCCAGTACCATTCTACTCATTTTTTAATATTTTTTATACGAATTAGAATTATTTTTGTGTGTTTTTCCAAGTGGCGATGAGACAAATTAAAATCGCGCAATGTGCGCCAACAAACAGAGCAAAATTTCAATCGCAAATGCCAGGGCATCAGGCACAAATTTTCAACAATTCTAGTATCTTATACAAAGTCAAGTCGAAATCGTTGATTTAGTAAAAAATTTACAGAGTTAATTAACTTTATCAATTGTATTATAAACCTTTAAAAATCTTGACTTCTAGTTCACATTATTCCAATATTAACATATGAGGAAGCTAGTGATCATAATTACTATAATTCTAACAAATGTTATCTAAAAATCGATTTTTGTCATATGATGTATTTTTTCATACTGATAGATATTTCTATAAAAATTAATAAATTTTTGCTGACATTTTGTGAGAAATTTTTGGTATTCTTTTATCATCAATTTCATCGAACAATGCCTTCAGATAACTACAAAATTGCAATATCACGTTAAAGTTTACAAAATAAAAACTAAAGGAGCGTCCATTAATCACGTGATCGACTTTTAAAGGATTTTTGGACTTACCCTCCCCCTTGGTGATATGTGGTGAATTTCATAATTACTCCCCTTTCCCTACCAAACATCACGTGTAATTTTAGTTATGAGAAACAATTGTAAAATTTTTGAGTTTTTTTGTAAATGTTTGCATTTTTTGCAAAAACTCTGGTAAAAAATTAATTCACTTGATATCTTACTATTTTCATCTCTCCCCCACGTAGTATTTCGTGATTTCCTGTCAAACCCCTCTCCCCTTAAAAACCCCACGTGTTTAATGTATGCCCCCTAAAATGTTGTAAAATAAAATTTATCCTATCTCTTTGTGATGAACTTGTTATACTACTGATGATTTTTTATTGATGCAGCAATAGGTAGATAAAGGCTATTTTCACTTGTAAACATATATTACTAACTATATTTATAAATTGAATTAGATGTTACTACTGCTTGACATCAAGTTATCCAAATCCGACTCAAACCTAGAACTCCTGGTTTGAATTCCATAACTCTAACCACTGGGCCACGAGGCTAAACCACAATAAAAACATAAATATTATAAATAAGAATAACTAAAAAATTATAACTAACAACTAAACTTACAGTACTACATATAACATAAACACGTCATACATTATATATTGTGGGTATATATGATATATATCGTAAAATCTGCATGGTGCCCTGGTATTTCACTTGGAGTAGTGCTCCATTTGATGGTTCGTAGTCATAACACCTTGTTGTCAGTTTGATGATACAATTTCCCATACAAGACAAAAAGTCCCATACAAAACAGTAAAAAACACAAATTTATCATACAAATTTATCTATCGAAGTTTTAAACAGTAGTGTAAGTTGGCGTAAAGAAATATTAGTTAAATATGTACAAGAAAAGATTTTTTGGTATCAATTAATTTGGGGCATTTATATAATTCCTTGACCAACTACAACGATTTCCATGTGATCTTATTTCGAGCATCAAAGAGAGCGCAACCTCGGTGCAAAGTGCTAGGCGAACAGACGACTTTGTGAATGAAATTTTGGTACGAAAACTGTTTCTACAGATTATAATATAGCAGCAATTCCGTTGTTTTGGATGACAGAGTTAGTTTCTGTAGATACATGTCTATAGATTACTATAGTTAGTGTTAAGGACTTCGATTTAGAGGTTACACAAATTCGTTACTGGCCTTGTGCAGCCTGAAGTAAAGTACATAGTAGTGACATCAGTTTTTTGCTTAGTAATATAGTTAGCAATAAGTTTCGAAGTGAATTGAAAAAAAAACTCATCAGTATTACAGTAATTATAATGATAAATCTATCCAATAGAGGTTAGACAACCTGTTTGAGCTGTTCAGGAAGTCGTTTAAAATGTTTTTTTTTTTTTTTTTAATTTATTTTATTTCATATAATTCATACATACTGTATCTCACTCAGACAATTGCTCTGGTTTGGGAGATCACAACAATTATTACAAAAATAAATCTAAATTTTATGTAACAGACTTACATTAAGGACATCTGTATATTTTTTACTTATTATTATTATACACACATACACAGAACGCTTGCGTACATACATTCGTACTCATACTTAATTGTAATTAATATTTTAACAGAGCAGAAGTAATATAGTATTGAAAATAAGGAATGTTATCTCATTTATTTCATTTATCTCTTATGTAATTTTTCAATTTAAGATCTAAGAATTTTATTGTTAGTACCACAGCTCATTGTGCTCGTTAAGTTCTGATTTCTGTAAAAAAATATAAGGACAAAAACTAGTAATTGATCAAAAAATTTTGAGTGTTAGTTATGAACTTGATTGACTATAAATATGTATAAATCAGAATTAATATGGCATTGTTTCCAAAAGTTTTGTTTCCAATGTCATTTACCGCAAATTCTGCAGCAAACTGCATTTTGGTGCATTGTGCCCTGGTATTTAGCAGACTGTTTGCAGACGTTGTGATGTTGCTTAGCATTGCTTATGGCAAATATAACATATAATATGTGAATGAATAAAAAGATTTCTATTTCTATATACGTGAATAAATGGATAAATTTCATACCTCGCGAATGAATGAACAGATGTTTAAAAATTAGTATGAAGGGATGAACTTTAGGATATGTGGATGAATGAATATATTTCAGGATACGCGGAAAAATGACTGATTTTGGAAAACTTGAACGAATTGATAAACTTAAGATCATCTGAAACAATGAATGAATGAATGAATGAATTATAAGACACGTGAACAATTTAATTAAATAAGAGTATGAAAATCAGAACACGTCAAGAAGGAACAATTCGTAAGACCTCCTATTAATTAAATAAATTTAAAAATCTTCTTAAAATTGTATACTTAATATCATTTAAAATTTTAGCTTAAAAATGTTTATTATCGGTATTTTAATACTACTAACAATTATCCCAACTAGTGCTATCGTGAATACAGTGAATACAATGTCTCGATTTTGCTGATTTATTTGTTCTATGCGAATTCTTTCTATTAGCAGTTTTTTACCATGACTAGTCTTCTAATACATCGGCTGAATTTTGTATAGTTTATGTTTGCAAAAGACGAAATGCACCTGAACCCCTGGTAGACGTACCGCTGCCTGTACTCGCTTGGGTACGACAAAAGTGCAGCTCTCAGCTTGAAATCGATTTTTTAACCTACATTATAGAAAATAAAATTTTTAATATGTCATTGGGGCCAATTCTCGTATAAAATATGAATGTTATGGTAAGACTATTTACGGGTCTATCTTTGTATGATTTTGTAGTAAAAAATGTTGAAAAGCTACGTAATTGCTGTGCATTCAGGCGTTTTACACCTAAAACTTAAATTCACGTATGTGTTATCAATGGCACGTCAGAAAGATCCACTTATGATAAAATTGTTGCTCGACGTTTGTGTTTTTTGTAGTTTATGTTTTACGGTAAAATGCTTGATGGCTCAGCAAATATATAGCTTTTTGATAGTTAGTTACTACCAACTAATACGAAGATAGACCCGTAACATAGCATTACCATAACATTTCTATTTTATCCGAGAATTGGCTCCATGAATTGAGGTAACATTAAAGATTTTAGGAATACATATAAAGTTTATTTGATACCATACGCTTAGGATGACATCCTAGCATTCATTCATAACTATAAAAATTAAAACTTAGCATCTAAGACTTGTGATGAGGGTACTTTTAACATAAAACTGTAAATATCTTGAAACTTTCTGAAAATACTTATCTATATAAAAATTACAACATTCTAGTAATAACAGAATTATTTTAATATATTTTTTTAAATTTGTTCTTTACTCGTACATATTCACTTTTATATCCAAGACTTGTGGGGGTACTTTCAACATAAAATAAGAATATCTCTAATATTTGTGAGAAAACGTATCGATTTTAGTATTTGTTATTAAAGTAGACATATTAAAATAAAAAACACTAAAATTACAAGATTCAGAAAGAAGCAAAGCAGTTTTATTACATTTTTTAAACTCTTAGTTCAGTTTTGTATCTAAGGCCTGAGGAGGTACTTTCAACATAAAATTACATATTAGCAAGTGATATGTAACAATTTAAGTGAAACAAATGAATAATCGAAAACACTTTTAGTGTTAATTAATATAGGGATATAATTTGTAATTTAATATATTGCTTTTGACATCACAAATAGCAACTACAGAAATAAGCAGGAATAACTATTCTTGAACAATTGCAAATGTGTTCTGACTGTTTTGGGCCTCTCACATTTTTCCTAAACATTTTTTACCACGATGTAACAGGTAACCACAAAGAGTTGTTGCAATGAAAGATAAACTTATTGGATATCAAAGTTTGAGATGGTACTTTGTTAATTTTCTTAGAAGACCGATAGCTTATTGATAACTAATGTGGTTGCACAAACTAGTCAAAGGACAGGTTTTATTGAGCTAATTCGGAATAGTTCTTAATACTGAAACCAATCAAGAATCTTATCTAGACATCATTTGCAGAGATGCTAATGTGGTTGCACAAACTAGACAAAGGACAGGTTTTATTGAGCTAATTGGGAATAGTTCTTAATACTAATACCATTCAAGAATCTTATCTAGACATTATTTGCAGAGATGCTAATGCTAAAAATTCTTAGGTGGATATCAACAAATAATATTAATCTAATTCTTAAATTAAAAAAACAAAGTTAGATTCACTTTTTTTTAAACTAACTACAGGTTCTTATCCAAAAACCACGTGTCTGTTAGTTTGTTTAGCATAAATATAAGTTGTATTTTCGTTGTTTTGTCTGGAAAGTGCATGATGCCCTGATACCGTATCCAAACTAGTTTGCAATCGCTCGTCGACTCCGCACATCGGTGCGAGCGAGAGTAGTAGATGGTGACATTGAGAGGAGAACTTTGGTACTACTAATATATATACTACTTATAATAGGCCAAATCATTTTATCGTAGCATAACTATAAAACAATGATTTAGAATTTTCACAAATGCAACACCTATTGCAAATTGGTCACAAACAAATTCCCAAACCAATAGTAATCAGTTGTAATATGAGACTAATTCATATTATTTGCGTAATACAAATTTTGACTTTAATATTTACTTTATAGTATTTTCTTAGAGAAATATACCAAAACCAAAAGTTTTGTTTAAATTTGACATAAACTAATAACAAACTGCTCATAGTTTTCAGATCAGATTCCAGTAGTCAGTCATCTTGCTAACTAAGGCTAATCTTACTATGATCTAATTGAATTTATTATATCTAATAAATTATGGCACCACTGAATTATTATCACTATTATTTATTTTATTAAAGAATGAACTTGTTTATTTGCTAAATTTTACTCAGAATAGCAATACTTAAATTTATTTGTATTTATTATATTTCTTTTTTTTTCAGCCAGGTGGTGGAAAAAAGTTGAAATGCTGCACGTTGACGCAAACGAACAATAATAGTCACCAGAATACCAGGAGAACAGGCGCGTTCCAAGAGTCAAGTGAGGTAGGATTGCATGATTTCAATGTTATATTTATATGTCAATTCAATATTCATTATTATATAATATGTACTATATTATAACTATTCAGTTACTATTTATTTATATATAAAACATGTTCCATTTTATCCATAATTGTTTACAATATTTTTTATATCTTCGAAATAATTCTTTAAAAATTGATTATTTTACCTCTCTTAAGCTAGCAAGACCAAATTAGCAAAATCGATCCGGACCTGTTGTATTATTATTACGGCACGTAGTACAAATTTTTTTTTGTAGTACAAATTACTACAAAATAAGTACTAAAAATACAACAGGTCCGGATCGATTTTGCTAATTTGGTCTTCCTAGCTTAAGAGAGATAATAATAATCAATTTTTAAAGAATTATTTCGAAGATATAAAAAATATTGTAAACAATTATGGATAAAATGGAACTAGCTTAAGAGAGGTGATTATTTTCGCAAAAGGAGTATGCGATAATAAATAATAACGCCTCGAATAAGTATGTAAAATATTATGTAAATATATAAACTATCTAAGATAAAACCATATAAGGTGCAGGGCCGGATTTAGAAACTTGGCGCCCGAGGGCATTGATGAAAATGCCGCCTAATTTTTCATGTCTAAAATTAAAATTAAATTTGTTTGCAGAAAATTTATCACGCGTTACATACTTGTTCTATGATTTGATATAACTTTTTTCTTAATTTCTAAATTTCGCCGTCATGGCCACTAGTCCTGACTGCCCCTACTGTAAATCCAGCACTGATAAGGTATAACCATAAGGTTTTATTAACACATAAAATATGAAAAAAACCTTAAATAATTTTATGAAAAAATAGTAAAATAAGTTTTCTGACTCTGACTTCTACACCATTTCTACAAGAGTACACTAGCCCAAGACACTTTATTGCTTGTTTTCAAATTTCAATGTATGTTGTCAAACTCGGAATTGTAGGAACTAGGAACGTCCCACGAACGTCACAAACTAGTGGTTAAAGTCGCAGGAGAGCCAGGAGAACAGGAGCATTATATATAGATATAAGGGGGATACAATTTTTGGCATTATACATTTCTACATTTAAGCTCATACTCCGAATCGATTTAAAAAAATCAAAAACTTTTCGAAAGATATTAGTTGGGAATGATAGTGATTAGTTTTAGGTGAAAATCTACCGAGCCGTTTTCTTGTAATTAACTGTTGAAAAAAAAATTAAGCCGATTTTCATGGAACTTTTTTTAGCGATATATATCATGGTCTTATAGGACTTACTAAAATATTACGGCCTTACGACAAGTAGTTTAATTTTAAAAATTTATCAAAGTTTGAGAAAATCTGTGATTTTTTGGCGTTTATTAAAATTAAAATTAGACGATATACTTGGTAAAACGATAGAGTACTTGGTCTTAATGAACATATTAAACTATTAAAGTACTACGGAAACTGGTTTAATTTGTTTGTTAAAATTGTTGATTTTTTAAAATTTACTTTTAGAAAATACTCCGAGTTAACGTGTTCGTTCGTTTTCAATTATGTGTAATAAATCCATTCGGAATACTTTTAATCACTCGTAAACTAATTCATATTTTATTGATCAGGTCGATTATTTACACATATCGGGAAGTTCATGTAACTTGTCTCAAGGTAAAATATCAATACCAACTAGTTTCCATACGAGTTTCTCTTCATATTTTCTTCTCTATTATAAATCACTATTAATCTTGTATTAGACATTTAGTAATTAGGATCATACATTTTATTTGAATGACTTTTTAAAGGCTATCTTGTAATTAGCATTAGTATTAGATGTATTAGATATAATTCACAATTTTACAATTAAATAACAAAACAACCAAATACAAAATACAAATAAAGGAGTGCTAAACTAATTCAATTTTGTGCCTTGATTTTATGAAACTTGATATTACGTCTTTGTTTAGAGCATCTTCAAAAGTTGAGGTCTTCTTTATCCATTAATTTGCATAAATTATTAAAAAGTTTAGAAGCTTTTCTGACAAAAAAGGGCAGTATAATAGACTTTTTGTTAATGAACAACATATAAAGAATTGCAAAATATAAGTTTTAACATATGAAGAAAATTTCACAAAAAATAAATTTAAATCCAAGTTTTACTAACTAATAATAACTATTGTCAGTCCATGAATCCTATTGTCAGCTGAGCCCACCCATCAATGTGAAAATATGAGATTGTCTACAATGTCTTTAAAAAAAAAAACAAGTCTCCTGGCTGTCTAAAAAAAACGAGCCCACCCATCAGAAATTTGCTTCTGACGCCACTGTGTACTCATATACAATTGTACTATTTTACTATTTTTGGCAGTCTTCAGTAATCTTTGCAGGTTTTTTACAGTGTATTTAGGAAAACATTTAGTAATTGTTCTAAAGATATAGATAGTGTTGAAAATAAAACGCTTCCTTCATATATACTAATTTATTTTAATGTTACTTGTTTCGCTTTCTGCAAGACAAAAGAGTTTATTTTACATTTTTTTGCATTAACAGGAATTAAAAATGGCGGATACATGGTTATGGTGGGATAAAACGACACTAACAGTAGTGGCGCGATATTTGAATTATAAAGTATTACATATAACATCCTAACATGTGACAAACATCCTAAATGTGACAAACAATATTGTCCAGATAGATATAGAAAACTGAGAAAGAATCCTCAATAGTATTTCAAACTCATTTCAAACTGTTTAGGCGAGTCAAATACCTGAAAATTAAAACAAATTGGAATATTATCTCAAGAAAATTATATGGTACATATAAATTTATTAAACTTTGTTAGATTCGTCTCAAAATTTATACTTTTTTTTTCATATTTTGCAAATTTTAAACCGTTTCGGCTAAAACACCTATATTTTCTTTAAGCATTCATTTAGTTATAAAGTTGTCCCAGATGGTGTGTGTGGTTTTGTTTATAAAAGATTTATTTCACATATCTTGTTTCCCATTCAAAATGGATGATGACAACACCGAAGAGCAACAAAATGTCTGCAATCTACCAGAGCACCATGCCGTTTCTAGGTTCAATGAAATTTTGCGCCATTTACAATTCTACATATGTATATTTGTAGAGAATACTATATGGACTGTACACTATAAATATGTATAGGTATCTACATAAATACATATAGAGTTATATATTATATATAGATTATACAGCATTTTGCTAAATTAATTCTTTTCGATGTTCAATTGAATTTGTAGAAAATCGAAAAAAGTTCTTGATAAAGCATCGTATTTTTAAAACTTCTATATTGAGACTGGTTTATTATTAAATTTAACATTTAATTTGATTATCTGATAATGATATACTCAAACCAAAGGCTAAATACTCAAAATACACTTTTGTGCAATTACATACATTAATCTTATATTAACGACATAATTTAATCTGGACTTTGTTTACAAAATATTTTTCGTTAATGCTATTTGTAACATAATTTAATCACAACTAAGGGTTTAAAAACTAGATTTGGATATTTTTAACTAATCATATTATTTACTTACTTTTTAAAATTTAAATCATTTTAGTACTGCCAATTTGCATAATTGAATGCATTATTATTATAATATTGACGTTATTACTACATTATTATTATAATTATTATAAATGAAACATTTTTCACAAAATTTCATGTAAAATTTTAATATCCCATGTCGGACATCACATGGATCACAAACAACGAGCAAAATACCAGGGCACCATGCACCAAAAAGTTAGTAGTATGATTTTAAGTATAATAGAAGCTATTTACCAAATTTAAAAAATGTAGAATACACAAAATATTAGTAATATGAAAATACAACAATCTATACATTAATGGACTATATTATCTTCTCTATTAAAAAAATACGACAAAAAAAGAGTGCGCGTAAGGTTCACACGCGATTGAAGTAAAACTTTTTTGCTATTGTACAAGATGGCATTTGAGTTAAAAATAAATACATCATATAACAATTTTGAATAATGTTTATTATTAATATGATAACACTCGTGATGCACACATTTATTAGTGTCAACCACTATACACATTTATTTAATGATAAATTATAAATGATATATTTATAATAGTATTTAAAATATGTATAATATTTAAAAACAATAATGTAATTAAAGTCATACTTCAAATATGACATGATCGGTTTGTCATTATAATAAGGAGAAATGAAGTAATTGCTGATTAATAAATTCTATAATATTCGTTCACACAGTGGATTATGTTAAATAACGCCTAAACAAATATTGTTTTCGCAACTTCACTTATCATGTAATAAAGATTTGAAGAACTTCATGTAATTAAAATTAACATACATTCATTGACTGATGTTTTTTTTTACTTTTTCGCAGGCGATATAATCTCATTCTTTGAACAGTTGTATATCTGTTTTGCCTAAAAAATACGGCACTCGACTTATCTTATCTGCCGTAACGCACTTCCATTGCATTTGTACGACTTTACACCCTAGTCGCGCTCAAAGAAGTTTTACTTCAAAAATACTGAAAAAATATATTATGTTCTCAAAGATATTTTGAAGAAACTTGTTCTCAGTTGAAGAAAGCTTTAAAGTGAAGACAGACTTACATATGGTGTGTGTTCAGTATTTTTTCTTCTTGACAATGTATGCACAAATTATTACAATAATTACAAAGAGTGTTTGGGACCCTGGTAGTTAGAAGAACGGTTGAATCATATTGGTTTTCTTCATTTGTACTCATTTACTTTTGTACCGACTCATATAATTCATAAAACTAACTAGGAATTTAATCATCGCTATTGGAGAATTAAAAAATCTTATAAAAAATTTAATAAAATAAAGATAGGCCAAACGTTGGTTTATTGGAAAAATCTTTTGAGTAATAAACTCTTCTTTAATAATAATAATAATAATATCAATAATAATAATAATATTAATAATAATATACTCTAAGTTGTGTTTGTTGGACAAATAAAAGTAATGGTAATTATTTTTGAATTGTGTGAAAGGAAAGTCGTATGTTTTTAACTTCCCGTAGGGTAAGTTATTGTAATGGGCCGAAAATCGGAATTGAAATTTTTTACATTTCTCGACGTTTTGAAGGTTTCTGAACGTTTTGGCATACCTCAGAAAAAATGGATGTGTGTGTGTGTGTGTGTGTGTGTGTATGTATGTGTGGATACAAATTTCCAGTCACGTTTTAGGGCGCACGGATCAACGGATTTGAATGGTTCGAAAAACATTCGATTTCTATTGATAGGGAAAAGAGCTGATTAGTGTTTGGCAAAGGCAGGTCCAGCCGTTTCGAAGATACGGAGCAAAGAGTGCAGAAAATAGAAATCGAATTTTTGAGAGAACGGAGTATCCGATTTGAATGATCTAAAAAACATTCAATTAGTAATGATTGGGAGAAGTGTTTATTAGTTTTTGACAAAGGCAGGCCCAGCCATTTTGAAGATACGGAGCTAAATATGTAAAAAATAGCAGTTTTTAAGAGAACTAAGCGTCCATTTAAATGATTCAAAGAACTTTCTGCTTGTCTTAACAAAATAATTGATTTTGAAAAAAAATTTGTTCCATTTTTTTTTTTTTTTTTTTTAGTTTTTTTTTTCTTTTTTTTTAGTTTTTTATATATCGGAAATATTTCAGATTTTATTTTATTATTTTATATTAGACAATGATACAATATTTATAATAATCTATTAGAAAACATTCAGTATTCAACGGGAAGTTCCAGCAATTTGCCTTAAGGCACGGTGCCATAATAGCCTCAAGACAGAATTCCACTTACAGCTAGTTTTAATTTTATTTCCATATAATTACAATATGTCTTGTACCTAAGGCATTCAGTAATTTTGATGATCAATATATAGATATAAAATTTTAAAATGCTACCCAGTGGTCATTTTAATTTCGAATGAAAGACTTATGTAAAGTTTTATATAACTTATTTTTATATGACTAATTTGGTTTTTGATTTATATATCATTTCTCTTATGTTAAAAAAAATTGGTTGCCCTTTATATTTATTACTATATTGACCTCTTTATCCTTAATAAAATGAAAACGTATTATCAAAATCTATTTATCCCCAAGTGTCTATTTATCCCCCACCGCCCCTTATAATCTCTTAAAATCGAATTAATTTCGGGGAACAATGTATTCCACACCTCGGAATTAAACTCGCGTTTTCGAATATCGTGTATCAAAATCTCCCCAGAGGGTTTCTTTAATTACTTGGCTCTTGTAGAATTCAAACGAGACACGCCCAGGGTGCTATTTTAATTGT
The DNA here is from genome assembly GCF_003426905.1 of Ctenocephalides felis. Taxonomy (NCBI): domain Eukaryota; kingdom Metazoa; phylum Arthropoda; class Insecta; order Siphonaptera; family Pulicidae; genus Ctenocephalides; species Ctenocephalides felis. Next base: position 73,464,119 of record NW_020537324.1, on the reverse strand, counting down.
ATTAAATTTATTTTTACACTTTTTTCCTCGGGCTTTACACTTTTTCCGGTGTATGATTCAGAGATGTCGGTAGTAAATGATGGGAGGTTCATATTGATACGCGGTAGATGGAACTTGTAATAAATCGAGAGGGATATACATATGTATATATATATGTATATATATATATATATATATATATATATATATATCCTGGATTTTTCAATAAATTTTAATGTTGATCCAGTTCAATTGATCCACAAATAAAAAATAATTTGTTTTTTGTAGATTTTCTATTACCACGTCTTGGAACTAAATACCTTCTATCATCGGGTTTTTTATCAAAAACATTTTTTTGAAGCAACAATATTAATGATTATGATTACAGAATATTATAAGAAGATTAGAACAGAACAGAATATTAATAATATAATAGAATAGATCATGCACCCTTTTTTGAAGAAGACAAAGTATAAGAAAATAAAGAAGCAAACATTATTTATTATGTAAGATTTATCTGAAATAAAACGTATTAATATAGATTTATAGATCAATATGGTAGAATAATAATTTTTGCTTCCTTATATTTGTCTACTTACTTTTTAATAAGAACAAATTTCCAAAATCGAATGAATTTGTTCGATTTAGTATTTTTGATACTAAAATGGATTAACATAAATTTTATATCTCCTGCCACTGATCTCCTAAAATGAACTATAGTTGCAAAAATTAATAAATTTTTAGAAAATTACAAAATTTCTGAAAGCAATAATTAATTTACTTTAACATACAATAGTTTTCAAATAAAGATCAATGTAAAGCAAAAATTCACGATAGTGGTTACTCTAGAACAAAGTATGATACAAAAATGTTAATAACTACAATTGTTAACAAAGTAAAAAAAAATTGCAAAGAGTTTTATGAAAATAACCATAAATTTCTAGGAAATCTATAAATCAGACGATTAATAATTTAAGAAACTATATTAGGTTTAACAATATTAACAGTCAAATTTAACATTTAAAATATATATGAAATTGTTCGATTTTTTCACATTTTATTCAAAACGTTTTAATCGATTTTTATGAAACTGAGAAACAGCTATAAATGTCTACTTTTTTTCATACTCAAGTGTTAGGGTTTGGTCAAACTTAAGATCTTTTTTGTATGTTTAGACTAATTTCTAACATTTTAGTTTTTTTAAATGCGGAATTGAAGAATATATACAACCTTGAATTTTCACCCTTTTACTATTAACCTTTCTTCAGTAATAAATATTTTAGAATCGAATTTTTATAATTCCATTGGATTTTAATTGAATTTTTTTGATCTTATGGAAAAGTTTATATTAGATTTATACATTCAACCCTAAATTTTTACAAACCTCTTTGGTATCGTCATTTTAGTAACACAAATTATTGTGAATTTTACTGTTTTTAGTAAAACTGAATTTTACCTAGATTCGCATGAGCTTATGAAAAAGCTTAAATTCAACTTTGAAAAAACTATTCATTTTTTTAAGGATTGTTCATCACCAACATAATTTCTTTAAATTTTGGTACCAATTTCCTTTGTTTTATTTTTTTCAAGAAGCAGAATTATAAAGGCGAAAAATGAAGGCAACCCTAAATTTTTACCCTTCTACCACAAACCTCTATTTCATAATAATCATTTCAATATCAATTATCGTCTTTCATAAAAACGTTTTTCACTCAATTTCAATGAAGCTCAATTGCAATTAAATTTCTGAGCTTATGGAAAAGCTCAAAATTTATCCACTCCATCCGTAGAAATATTTTCAAAACCATTTTTAGACATTTGTTGGCGAGGAAAAGGTTAACATCGGTAAAACTAAATGCGTTTGTTTCATATTAATTGATAAACTGACTAATTATAAAATATTCTACAATTCTGATATTATGGAAAAAATTTCTTCTGAAGGAGTTTTGAATCACAATTTGAATCACAATTTTTATTTTGTACAATTATTATGCAAAATTCATGAATTCATGTCACTAGATTTAGTAAAATTATACAGGGCTTTATATGTTCTTGTGTAACCAATAGTGTAAAATTATTCGGAAGAGATTTACAATTCCAGTCTTTTTTAGTAAGTTATTCCCTTATTGTCTACTTAACTCATTCACACTTACAATAATTTGGTAATTTTGTGGCTACTCTAGAAAGGTCTTAGAAACATCTTGTATGGTGACAACTTTTGGCGGCAAGCTAGTATATATATATATATATATATATATATATATCCCTATATATTAATGTCTCTATTCGTTTATCTCGGTGTGTGTTGCGGTAGTTGTGCTTTTGGCGAGTACCAGAAATCGTCGCAAGGCTGCGCATGTGCATTCGGCACGTTCAATATCCTTACCGGGTCCACAAAATACCTACAATATTACATATATCTATATATTATACTTTTCTGCAAACTACACATCATCATACATAAATAGATTTCTATAGGTAGTAGACACAGACATAATATAGACATATTCGGGAAATGGATTTATTCAAAGTCAGAAGTTTCCGCTTTGGTGCCTTTTTTGGTAAGACAATAGACGAGCACATGCGTTGAGTTGACAGTTCCAGTTTCAAAAAAAAGCTTTAGATTTTGTCACAAGTCCAATTTGACTTTGACCAAAATAATTATATCATAACAAATAATAAATATCAAACAAAAAATTATTTTACTATGTTCAGTAAAACTACCAGCTAATTCATCATTTTAAACGTGTTATTTTCGCTGTTCTTCAAAAATTTGTAAGCTAGTCCTTTTACCCCATAGAAGACGTAATATAGACATATTCGGGAAATGGATTTATTCAAAATCGGAAGTTTCCGCTTTGGTGCCTTTTTTGGTAGGATGTAGGTCTCTATTATCTACATACTCTGAAAAGTGTAGGATAAAAAAACCTAAATTTTAGATTTACAAAAATATCAGGAACAACAATAGTTCAAAACTGTAAATTTTTAAAATAAATAACGATAAAAGTCCTAGAATGTACTTAAAAAGTAATAAAGTAATTTGGTAAGACAGTAGACGATCATGGGCTGATAGTTCAAGAGTATCCAAAAAAGAACTTAAAGTTTTGTCTAATTTGGTCATGATTAATTAAACAAAAGTGCTTTTTTATCTGTTTTTGTATTTTATATAACTGCACCAAAGAAAAAAGCAGCCTGCATTTTTCGCATATTTGGTTTAACACGTTTGCGGACGTGAATGCTATAGCATTCAAATTTTAATGTCATTTATTTTGAACTTAATTTCACATAACCTCATTTTTGTGATTGTTATACCTGTCTAGGTATTGACTAACAGATTTTTCAAGTATTTTTTGCATTATCTTTTCCCGTAGTCATTAATGAGATTGAAGCAAGCAAATTGCATAAAATAGATGCGTAAAACTTGACGTGGATGCTATAGCATTCATAGTATTATATATCGTGTAAAATATCATAATCTGACTTCTCTAATAAGGGATCTTTAATCAAATTTTGTATATCACAACTAATTTAAACATAAAATGACTGACAGTTTTTTTTACCTTGCTGTAACTTTTACTAACTTTTACTAAGTGTTAATAAATTTATCGAATAAGTAAGTTGTCTTTTTATAAACTTGTCGTTTTTTATATTTTGCTATTTTTTTGTATATTATTCATTTTCTTTTATTTATTTTTATTTTTTAAATTAGTCCTTTCTATATATAAGGTACATGGAGATCATTTCCATAAATAATTCAGTAGTTTTAATTTAAACTCAATATTATGTAATTCTACGATGATTTTATTAGACATCGATTATTAGAGATATATTATTATATACTTTTTTGTTTATATATTACAAATGTCATGGCACACTTAATCTAACTTGGAGCTAATTTGCTTCAGTACGTTTTCTTCAAAATGTCGTTTTTTATAAATGTTTTATGAATTATATAAATTTACTCTGTTTTTATTATTAGATTTATTCCTAATCATTACAATTAATCTGTAAAGTGCATTGTTATTTACTAATTAGTTTAAAATTAATCTATACGAATTTCTTACAAAGTTAATAATTATCTACAAAAAGATTTGTTTTCATAAATATTTTCAAACTCAAAATTTATATTAGTAGTTTTTTAAGTTATGAAATTATTAGTGTAATATTATAAATTTTCTGTACGTAGCCGATTGGCGTATATATAAATAAATAAATAAAATAATTCATATATTCGCTAGAAAATTTTACGAAAATAAAAATTTAATCTTTTTGTATAAACTTTTTGTTGGGTATGTTATAGTAATAACAAAAAAATCGAAAATGAAAATTTTTGCATATCTTCACATTTCAGAAATTTCTGAACATTTCTGAACATTTCTTTCGGTTTGGAATAAATAAATGTGTATGTGTGTGTATATGCGGATACAAATTTTCGTCGACGATTTTGAGAGCACGGATCAACTGATTTGAATGATTTAAAATATTTCTTACTTTCATTCGAATATTTAGTCAGAAAATTTAAAAAATATCCGATTTTCTTCAAAAATATTCTAAAAAAAATCAAAATTCTTGAGATAGTTTTTTGAAAATTTTTAAGTTTCACTAATTTGTTTTAAGACACCACTAGTAATGATTATAATTATAATTATTCATTATAAAAATATTCTAGTTTAAAAAACATTGAATATTGTGGCACCACCAAAAATTTCTTAATTAAATAGTAACGCGGGACCAAATTTTTGATTGGCACCAAATAATGCGACAATTTAGAATCGATTTTGATGATATAAAAAATTTGATAAGAGCTGTAATTACTTCATTTTATCATTAAAAATTAAAAATATTTCGCTCCAGGATCTTTATAAATAAATGTTCCTGCATCGAAATTTATCTCTCGTATATAATTTTCGGAATGTGTTCGTTAACGATTTCGGTTTCGCAATTATATCCCATTTGAAATGCTAATTCAGCGAAAATCGCTTGATTAACCATCAAAAGCAATAACACACACGATAAACGGATATACGATTGATGACAGAAATCTAGAAACTAAATATGTACTAGAGAAACCTATGTAGAAATTTTATTTCCATCATTTGTTTGATGGAGGAATTAATTGATCAAAGCGCGCGATCGGTATGCAGAAATAAAAGAAACGGTATAAAAATATATGTTCTAATTTAATAGAACAAAGAATTAAAAATGAAAAATGAGGAGAGCTAAAATTGCAGGAGATTTTTTTTTATAACGCGGTATTTCTATAACGCGGTTCCCGTTCAACAGCCTTCAAGTTCCTTCAGCGCAACCTAAGAATATCTTTAGTAACTAGATAAAGGTTTTAATATCGACTATATTATAATTCACAATTTGTTTATATCGGTTTTAGTAGTGTCAAAGTCTACTTTTACCCTGATTTCCAGTTATTACGTGTCGATCCTAATTAATTTTTCATATAACATTAAAATCGTATCGACTAGAATAGAAGAGATTATTATCATGCGATGTGTGCAAATATCTAATAATTATTTTCTTTTAGTAATGAACATAGCCGTCTCTTAATTATTTAATTACCTAATTAATTAAATCGACTAAAACAAATCACCTACATTTACCGTAAGCCAGACGTAAGTAATCTGAGAGCTGGGGGAAAAATAACTAATTTAAACAATAAATTCTAAAAATTATATATATATATATATATATATATATATATATATATATATATTTGTATAATAGGGAGAAATTTAAATTATGTTTGTACAATTTTTTTTAACAGACTTTCATACGTTCTAAGTTCTATTTTGACTTTCCTTCAGTGAATAAAACTACAAAAAATGATTAAAAATAATGTACGAAATTGTAATTTATTTTTTCAATAATCCACAAAATTATTACAAAGTAAGATAAGCCTAAAGTTAAAAATTTACACAAACCACAAACCTAATTACAAAATACAATGAAAATCACAAAATCCGCAAATCTAGTAAAAAGTAAACTTACTGCATAAATTATTTAGAAAAATTGCGAGGGTGTATTATATAATTTCAATTAGTTTTTACAATTATTTTTTACTAAAATTGTTAAAAAAAAAGTTGAAATTTTCTACATATAAAGTATGTTCTTATTGCTTTCATAAAAATATAATTATAAATTTATATTGCTAATAACTTTCTGCAAAATATAGAAAAAATAGGAAATTTGAAAAATAGAAAAATATGTTCTAGATTTTAACAAATTTTGAATTTACACCTATTTGGTATGTATTCAACATTTTCTATTTTATGTAAATATTCTATAAAATTTGAGATTACTTTAGTTTTCTGAAATTTTAAAATTATTAACTTCCCGAAGGAGAAGTTTATGTTTTCATCAAAAAATTCGATTTGCTTATTTTATGTTTTCTCGAAGTTTCAAGCCGTTCTGAATCGAATGAGACCAACAATTAAAAAAAGTATGTGCAGATTTTTTACTTTAAATCGAGGTTTTCTCAAAAACGGCTAGAGCGATTTCAAAAATTTAAAAGCCATTCGATGTATCTCAATGACGACTATTGTTTCTCAGATTAGTGCAACGATCAGCCAAGCCGTTTCTTTGTAAATAGCAGAGAAGTGAAAAATTATTCACCCACGTTTTAGCTTACAATCCTGAATCGATTCAAAAAAATGAAAAACTGGTTGAAAGATATTAGTTGGGAATGACACTGATTAGTTTTAGGGGAAAATCTACCGAATCATTTCATTGTAATTAACTGTTGAAAAAAAATTTAAGCCGATTTTTATGAAACTTTTTTTGGTGATATATATCATGGTCTTTTAGAACATACTGAAATTTTACGCCCTTACGCCCATACGACAAGTAGTTTAATTTTAAAAATTCATCAGTGTTTGAGAAAATGAGTAGTTCTTTTGACGTTTGTTAAAATTAGAGTACTTGGTCTTTGAACACACTAAACCATTAAAGTCCTACGGAAACTGGTTCAATTGTAAAAAAAGTTGAAAATTTGCTTTTAGAAAATACTCAGAGTTAACGTGTTCGTTCGTTTTCAATTATGTGTAATAAAACCACTCGGAATACTTTTAATCACTCATAAATTAATTTATTTTTTATAGATTAAGTCGATTGTTTACACATATCGGGAAGTTCATGTAACTTGCCTCAAGGCTAAATACCAATACCAACTAGTTTCAAAAATTCATCAAAGTTTAAAAAAATATAGTCAAAATTTGTGTCAAAAGTTGTTTTTGTGATGTGATAAGTTAAACATTGTTAATTCATTTCAATTTGGAATATTAAACTACAATTTTAGGGTATATATGCAGGTGTCTGTGCAATATAATTAATACAATTAAAGATAATTCAAATATATTTGAGAAAACTCAATTGGAAATCGCGTTAAAGGCAAAAACTTAATTTTTTGTTGACAATTTTATATAATAATTTGAATCCCAATTTAGGTCAATTATTACACCCACCGGGAAGTTTTTGCAATTTGCCTTAAAGCAAAATGCTTTTTACAACTAGTTTTCTTTAAGATCTACTTACCTATCTCTAATGCATAAAATAACAGCAATTAAACCATATCATCTCGTACATCTGTACCAGTAAAATTAATAACAATCTTCCTCCATCAATTATTACCATCGCCATGCATCATATAATACCTATCTGCATTTGCATACCTTTTACGGATGCATTGTACTGCAAACAAAATACAAATGCACAAAAGATGCATTACTTCATATTATTATTAATAATAATAACTTGTTCTTGTTCGATCTACGAGAGAGAATATTTCATATTTCACATTTTACAGTTGTTCTAGTCGAGCGACCGTTGATGATGATTCTAAATTAGAAAGAACTCGAAGAACATTATTGTTGCAGAAGGAGGAAGAATAAAGTCTCGCGATTATTTATCGGATATTAACCTCGTAACACAATACTGGATAGAAATTTTAGAAGAATTTAATAAGGGAGTCGATAGATATGTTTATTCAAAAAGTAGTCTCTAATGAGGATGGTGCATGGCGTTGTGCCTTAAGGCAAATTGCAGAAACTTCCCGTACTGTAATGAAATATTCGAAGAATATTAAATGTTTTTAAATTGATTATTATAAATACTCTAACTGCGTTTACATGAAAATTAATATAAACAAAACATAATCATCCCAAGTTAGAATGAATGATCTAATCTCATATTTCTAGTTAAAATTATTCATCTGAATTATATAAGTGAGCTTCAGAAGTTTTTTCAAATCGATTAATCCGTGCTCCCAAAGTCGTATTGACGAAATTGTATACATGCAAAATATACATTCACACAAGGACAACATAATTTTTTTCTAAGATATACAAAAATTTTCCTTTTCTATTTTTTGGTTCAAAAATTATATTTTCTAAAAACCGAAATTTTTAATCTGCAAACTAAACTTTGAAAAACAATTTTCAGCAGTTAGCTTTAATATACTGTTGTGCCCATTTGCTGATAATGATAATTTCAGTATAAACTAGCTGTAAGTGGAATTCTGTCTTAAGGCAATTAGGGCATCGTGCCTTAAGGCAAATTGCTGGAACTTCCCGTACCAAAAATTATTATTTTTTTAACACTAGAAAGACGGACGAATTGAGTATACCTACATTGCCTGAAAACAGTCAAAATGACTGCGTCGTGAAAAAAATAAATAATGCGTTTAGAAATTTGTTTAAAATTAATTTTTATTATTTCATGTACTATTTACATTTATACAAATTATCTATGAGTGCTAAAAATAAAAAATAGTTCATCTGACAAAAAAGTTCATTATTTTTAAAATTATGCAAATATAATTTGAGATCTTTTTATGAGTACATTTTCCGCAAAAATGTTTGTTGCAACTTTGACACGTATTATTAGTTTTATTATTATTACAAAGTCTTATTTGGCAAAATTTTCTTTTATTACTACTGGTATGTGCATGATGTCTGTGGGTCATCATTTTCCTTTGATTTTTTTTGTGTTGATGTCGTGTAGTCCGCGGAAAGCTGTTCTGCCAATTCAAACAAAAACTGTTCTCTAAGGATTTGTTTTCTTCGGATTTTTATTCCTGTCGCTTCTTTGTAAAGAATCCAGGCATTTATCGCAGCCAAATCCAAAATATTGAAAAATATTTGCAGGGGTCATCTACGTGAACTACGTGGGATTTCACGGTATATTTTCTTTACCTTTGATCTGTCATGTCTTCTTTGCTGACCATAAGTAAGTCAATTTCAAATTTTTTGCCTCATAGGCCCCACAAGCATATAAAATTCCAATAAATGCATTCCAATAATATTTCCTGTAACGATGTTGTCCAATCGTACACCAAAATTTGACTGCCCTCTTCTTCTGTGCACTGTTTTATGTGTTTGATAATATAATTATCTATTATCAACGAAAATGCACTGACAAGATCACCTGTAATAATATTCTTTTTTGAAAAGCTCGTTGGCCCTTTCACACCCTTGAAAACACAGATGATGACCTTCCTGGAGTACCACCTTCGGCAATTTTTGTCCATACAGTACCATCGAGAGCTGCTTCTGTTCCTTGAATTCTTTCATCAGTTTCTGGGCCACTTAGCACCCTCCTGCATACACTTTCATTTTCATCAATAGTTATCACCTTCATCGCTACCCTCAGAATTAGATGATTCACGTTGAATATAATCCAATTCATCATCAAATGATTGTGCCCAATTTTCTGCATTTGATTCTATGTCGGAACACTCTTTACTTATGCTCGTTAGCTTTTGCAATAATTCACTTCTCTTCGACATTTTATTTATAAGTTCTAAAAAATCAACTGAACAACGCGTTATACTGAAAGTTACTACGCGAAAAAGACCGGTCTAATGTCAATACTTACAAAATTCGGTTATTTTTATATAAAAAATGCATTATCGCATATTGGAGATGAATGCACGCGAGATAACTATTTGCAATACAATAACAAAGCCGTTTGTAATATAAAATTTCTAGAGCAGTCAAAATGACTGTGTTCCGTCCATGCAGGCATAACATGTAAGAATATTGAAAATAAAAGTGAGATAAGGCAAATAATACGATTTATCTACGCATTTATATGTTGTATAAAAAGTCACAAAATTTCACGAAGCTGCGACTTCAAATACATAGTTATTTTTATGTTTGAAAATGGAAAACAGTCAAAATGACTGCGTCCGTCTTTCTAGTGTTAAAAAACGATTAACATTTTTGAAAAAAAATTACTTTGAAAAAATAAGATTTTTGAGAAACTATAAATTTGACAAAAAACTAATAAACTAGGCTAGACCTACCTCCGCCAAAAACTAATCAGCACGTCTCCTTATCAATGCGAATCGAATGTTTTTTGAATTATTCAAATTGCTTCATCCGTGTTCCCGAAATCGTCGCACACACACACACACACATACATCCATTTTTTCTAAGGTATGCCAAAATATTCAGAAACCTCTGAAACGTAAAGATATATAAAAAAATTTATTTTCGATTTTTTTGCGATTACTATAACTTACCCTACGGGAAGTTAACTAGTAGTAAGGCATCGTGCCTTAAGGCAAATTGCTGGAACTTTCCGTACCGTAACGAAATGTTCGAGGAATACTGAATGTTTTCAAATAGATTATTATAAATATTATAACATTGTCTAATATTTATAAGAATTATATAAACTGAATTGCAAAGTTGAAATAATTTGTATAAAGTATATTAGAACTATAGTCAGAATTGAAATTAAAATTTGAATTATTTTCGATATACAAAAAAAATGTTCAAAAGAAAATAATAAAAAAAAAATTGAAACTATTTTTTTTTCAAAAGCAATTATTTGGTCAAAACAAGCAGAAAGTTTTTTGAATCATACAAATCATATGTTTAGTTCTCTCAAAACTGCCATTTTTTGCATATTTAGCTCTGTATCTCCGAAACCGTTTGACATGCCTTTGCCAAAGTCTAATCACCAATTCTCCCCGTCATTACGAATTGAATGTTTTTTAGACCATTCAAATCGGATGCTTTGTTCTCTCAAAAACTTGATTTCTATTTTTTGCCCTCTTTGCTCCGTATCTCCGAAACGGCTGGACCTGCCTTTGCCAAAAACTAATCAGCACATCTTCCTATCAATAGGAATCGAATGTTTCTTGAACCATTAAATTAGGTTGATCCGTGGGCCCGAAAACGTGGACGAAAAAATGCGGACATACATACACACACACATACACATACACATGTACACACACATCCATTTTTTTCTCAGGTATGGCAAAATGTTTAAAAGCCTTCAAAACGCGAAGAAGTGTAAAAATTTTCTAACTCTACAAGAAGTTGATAATTTAAATCGTTTAATCCGTGCTCCCGAAGTCGTTGACAAAAAATTGTATCCATACAAAACACACAATTTTCCCAAGGTATTCCAAAATGTTTGAAAACCTCTGAAAAGTAAAGATATGCAAAAATTTTCATTTTGGGAAGTAAATCTAAGAAAAAAATCTAAATCATGTCATACTTGTTTTCTTTTTATTAAAAAAACTAGATTTTTCTAAAAACTGAAATTTTCAGATCAAACTATTTTGTAAATGTAATCTAGTTTTAGATTTGACTAACTGATACTTAGTGACCGATTCTGCGGCACAACAGACCAATGTTAAGGCAAGGCTATGTTATGAGGAACTTTCCATACTAATTTGTTCTAAATATTTTAAAATTCCGTGTGGTTGCAGTGCAGTCAGGCGATTTTATCAGGTTGTCAGATAGAAAACCTAACCTAGAAACCGCACAATAACAAAAAAGAATGTTAGACAACAGTGTGTTTTTGACTCAGCTTCATAATATACAAGTGACGTTGCAGTTTACGTGTAAAACGCCTTTGACAGAATTCAGTATGATTCAGTAGAATAACGTATGCAAGTTGGAGCGTAACATGGCCTTGCCATAACATTGATCTGTTATTTATTCTGCAGTACAATATGTTATGGCAAAGCCATGTTACGCTCCAACTTCCATACATTATGCTACTGAATCATACTGAATACTGCCAAAATGTCATGTATTTGCTGTGCATTCAGGCATTTTAAAAATAAACTGCAACGTCACACGTATGTTACGAACCCGAGTCAAAAAGACCCTGTTATCTAACATTGGTTTTTTGACATTTGTGCGGTTTCTATGTTAAATTTTCTATCTGACAACCTGAGAAATACGCCTGACTCCACAGCAACCGCATGGCTTTTGGCAATAGTTAGTATGGAAAGTTCTTCATAAGATAGCCTTGCCATAACATTTGTCGGTTGTACGGTAGAATTGGTCCATAGGTAGTTAATATTTTTAAGAATTATTTATATATATATATATATATATATATATATATATATTTAGTATGTATATAATTTATATTATATCGGCACCTGCTTGTGAAGCCGAGTGTGGCGGCATGACCGTTTTCTCTTGCAGCCGAATCACGAATCACGAATCACAGAATCCAGTTATATGAACCACTCAACCGTACAGACCAGACCACCGACTACATATATATATATATATATATATATATATATATATATATATATATATATAATATAGTGATAAAGTGCTAATATAACACATCCAATTCTTATTTTTTGAAAAATAAAACTAGAACTTGGGATAAATCTAAAAAACACTTATTTTTTAATAATAAGAAAAAGGCTCTAGCAAATGTCCAAACTAATCAATGCGAGTCCTTATTGATATTGGTAACGCCGGTCTAATAATATTATATAAATATATTTTAATACTGTGCACTATTTTTCAATATTACATTTATTTTTTAACGTTTTATTGAATATTTGCAACACTATTAATTTAATTTCATAAGCTTCATACAATCAATCACAAAATTGAGGATTTCCACTGGGAGACCTTTCGACCTTCTTTTCTAATATAATTGTCCACCGGAATTATTGAATGTTGTTTTCTCCTGTTGGTTATAACGACAGATTGTAATTTTTAAAAGCAAATAAAAAATTTTTAATACTCTTCATACATGATAGTACTAATGAAATCTATTCCTTCTTATTGCATTATTTTGTAGTATCATCTTATATTGTAATGCCATAGACACTCCCTTAATCACTCTTTCTAAGAAATTCAGATTTCTTGAACTCGACTCAACTAATTTACAAGCCAATATGTGATTGGATATTGAATGTAATGGGAAGTCGCTTGCACCTAAAGATAAACCCATCAGAAAAATTATTTAAAATTATAGAAATTTTGTAAATTAATTTTTATCTAACATCAGTATCAACTCAACATTAAGGGACACAACTAGTGTGAAATTTTCAAAAAAAAACGAATTTTTAATTTTTCCATATTTCGATAGGTCCCTTTAAAAATAACTAACTATCTTAAACAGTTTTCGAGTCAGAGCCATTTAAAGAGTATATATATAGTATATAGTATAACGATCATTTTATTTTAAACGCGTTTTTCTCGAAACAGCATTTTTTGAATTTGCTGGAGTGATTACTCAAAAACAAATGATCTGATCACTATCAAATTTTTGTTACATGTTCTATATATAGTTCTCCGTAAAATAAACTATCGATTTTTTGATCGGATCACAAATCGAATTTTGGCAGTCCAAAAACGAGCAAAATTTTGGGTAAAATTCGACTTTTTTTTTGAAAAACGCCGTCATTTTGTCAATTTTTGTATTTTTTCTTTATCGTAGTTCATTTTACAGACAATATTATCTAGTTTAACGAGATTTTTTTTTTAAATTTCATCCACGTAGAAGGCCGGAATCACTGCAGCAGTGAAGGGCCTTTTTTTGTCGCGCCGTTGGAGATCGACGATAATTTAAAAAATATTTAATTTTTTTCTTCAAAAATTTTACTATGTATTCTTAAAACATGTATAAATATATTCCTAAAATTTTGAAATGATTGATAAAGTAGTTTTTCTAATATAAATTCCCAAAAATCACCTTTTTTTAGGCGGTTACACTAGTTGTGCCTTAACAAACCAGTAACATGTCAATCTATGCCGATTGATCTACATTACTTAAAGACAATTCTCTAAAACTCTCGGTCAGTATTCTTATTTCATTTTTGACTATATCTTTGACTCCATTACCATAAAATACATTAAAAAAATTAAAGTGCATACAAGTTATTAATTTTATTCAATGTGCAATTCGGAGTCATCGCTCTTAACTCTAACAGGAGCCGCCGGCGCATAAAATCTAAATTAAGAATTGACTCCTCTTCTTTGCCGCCTGCAAAGCTCTCGAGGAGGATTTGTTGTTTATTTATGTTTTCCATTTTTATTCTCTTTATTTTTTCATTTTATCTCTTTGGTACTTATTTGCACATGTAGAACGTATTCAATTTTGTCATTTATGTAATCGAGGAAGTTCATTAAATTTGTCAAATAAAATGGTTTTCAATTTAAAAATTTTAAAAATTTAACAAGTGGTGCATGGCATTTTTCCTTGAGGGAAGTTGCATGAACTTTCCAAAATGTGTTATAATTTTCCTAATCAATAGAAATTGAGATTTAGCTTTTATTGGCCTCGTTGACTTAGAGCATTCAATCACCTACATCATTTCATATTTTATATTCTACTTTATTATTATTTTTTTTAAATTCATTTTGTTACTTAACTTTCTACGAAATTTTAAATCAACTGTATAAAATCAAATGTATATTTCAAAAACAAAGTTTTTGCTTCCAATTAAAAGTAAACATTACAATTTCCAATTGATATCTTTCAAATACATTTAAATTTAAAATCGGTCCAGTCGTTTTTCAGAAACGTCGACGAGAGGTCACATACACACACATATTTTTTCCCAAATTTGGTCTCATTAGATTCAGAATGACATTGAAACGTCGAGTCAACATAAAATTAACAATTCGGAAGTTAAAAATATTTTGGATTTTAGATATCATAATTTTAATGTATTATTACAAGAGTTTAAATTCATATTTTAGAAAACAGCTGTAATGCAAATTTTTGCATTGCACAACAATTAAAATATAAAAAACTTTTACCCAACCACACCCATATTTATAAGTTCCGATAATTAAAAATAAAACTCAACGGTTTTCCATCACTTTCATAACTTTCCCCATAATATATATTACGTCTTTTACAACATTTGTTTAAAATGAAAAGAAAAGTTTATGACGACCACGCCCGAGTTTTATTTATTTTTTATTTGAATTGTAAAAGATGTTTTTCATATTTTCCGACCGGCCAATTAAATTAATTCTGAAGAAGAAATCGAGAAAAGCATATGTTTCCATTAAAATTAATTACCGTCATAAATATTAATGGTAATAATATGTCAGAACAGAAGCACATGGGGAATAAATACTCGATGGGTATATATATATATATATATATATATATATATATATCAAAAGATTTTTAACTTTCCAAACTTGGAGTTCGTTTTTACAAGAAAATTCAATTTGAACAATTTAGCTTTGTAAGCTCCATCTAATTATTTCAACCACTCGTAATACTTTTGATATATATATATATATATATATATATATATATATATATATATATATATATAAGTTATGATTGTCTACTAACTGTTCTGTCAGAGTTTAATACCTGTATATAGGAAATGGAAATAACTAAATAGTTATTTCATAGTTTACGATCATAGTTTGTTTTATGTTCATTTTGATTTATTAACTGTTCTTTTGCAACTTCATGAATAGGAAATAATTTATAAAATACTGCTCAAAATAATAATATAAAATAAAATTCATATTTCTTTTCGTATTGGCAAAAAATTTTTTGCCAGATTTTGATCAAATTCAAGTTCAACTTTGTAACAAACTAGAGTGAAATTTAAGAAACCCAAATTAATCTAATTTCGATCTAAAATTTTCTCAAATTTAAATATATCAATTGCTCTTCTGAAATATCTGGTTTTTAATACTGACAACAAACATTTCACAAAATTTTCATTTTTTATAAATTCATGATCTTTAAAATTAATACAAATTTTTATTATTGCTTATCGACTAAGTTGTATATAAATGCATACAGTGAGAAAATAAAATTTAAAATCGGTTTAGCAGTTTAGGAGTATATTCGGGACAAACATCGTGACAAGTACTTCATATATATCTGAATTAATTTTTTTTATTACAATGAATGAAAATAATAATCTTGAATCTAATGTCTTCCTTTCTCTAGTAATATAATAGTTTATTTGATTTAATTTGTCATGTATTTATTTTTAAAATCATGACTGTTTAAATTAATACAAATTTTTATTATTGCCTACCCAGTTTATTTGATTTAATTTGTCATGTATTTATTTTTAAAATCATGACTGTTTAAATTAATACAAATTTTTATTATTGCCTACCCACCAAGTTGTATATATAAATGCATTCGGTGAGCAAATAAAATTTAAAATTGGTTCAGCAGTTTAGGAGTCCATTCAGGACAAACATCGTGACAAGTACTTCATATATATCTGAATTAATTTATTTTCATTACAATGGATAAAAATAATAATTTTGATTCTAATGTCTTTCTTTCTCTACTAATATAATAGAAAAGTTTTGATATCGCATTGTAAGGTTCCTAAAAGTCTAGACGACAGAAAAATGAACCGGGATATAAAATGGATTAAAAATAAAATAGAGGAGCTGACATTTTTATATCTCAATTACTTGAAACTCAGAATATCAGATAAATAAAAAAAATAGGAAACAGATATATAATATCAAATATCCATAGGCTAGAAAATTTAGAATTTTTATCACCACGATTTTTTTTCGAAGGGCAACAGTTCTAGAAATATTAATTTATTATTATTATTATTATTATAATTACTATTTTTATATAATTGTTATTGCTAAAATACTTTGATTAATTATATAACTGAAAACTTATAATACCTAAACATTAAATTAAATTAAAAATTAAAAAATTGTGAAACATAATATTTCTTTCATTAAAGTACCAAAAAATTTGTAAAAGAAAATACTTATATTGTAAAAATACTTATCAATTTGTTTGTAAAAAATAATAATAATAATATAATATAAGACACTTATAAATTTGTTAAAATATCATAAAATAACCTAAAATTTCTTAAACAAACTGATTATATAATAAAAGTATTGTTATTATTATTATTATATTTATTTTTTTTATTTATTATTTCAGCCTAATGGCCTAGAAATATCTCAATAATAAAAAAAAAGTATTGTAAAGCTTATTAACATATTTATTAAATTGATAAAAAAATACATATATAATATCTAAACACTAATTTTCATGAAGCAAACTATTTATATAAAAAAATAATTAAAGTTGACTGAGTATAAATAAGTTTATAGTAGATAAATTAAATAATAAAACAATAAGTAATAAAATTGTTGATAGTTACCGATTTATATTAATTTTGCAAAATATTAAATTGAGCCTTATTATAATATCATTATACTGACAGATTGTCAAATAAATAATTGAATAAATAAATAAATTTACTTATAAACTGTACTTAAATACTGATATATGTTAAATTTTGCATATACGAAAAAATGATGTCATTATTTCAGTTGCCAAAAGCAATTAAGATATAATTTAAATATTTTTTAAAAAGCAATAAATACCATTTATTGCCATTTGTTACGTATATTTTCTTTTTATTTAATAAATTATTTATATTTTTGCTATCTCCCTCCTTGATTATTATGATTATTTTTTTTGTGTAATTTAGCCATATAATTTTTAGAGTTTTGTCAATAACTTTGATTGTTGTATAATACTCAACGATTAAATTTTTTTTATAAATATAAAATATAAATTCCAGAAATATCAATGTAATTTAATTTAAATTTAAAAATTAACTTGAACGCTAATATAAATTAAATTCTTCGTAAGGAAAATGTAACATCAGCAAAATTATTACCAAAAATAAAAAAGTCAAAATATTATTAATTCATTAATATAAATAATATTATACATAATTTTGGAAAAATATCAATTCAATGAAAATTTGTACTTATACACTAATAAGTTAAATTCTGTGTATGTAAAATTTGATTTCTGCATTATTTATTGCCAGAAATCAAATAAGATTTATAAAAAAATAATTAAGTTGTTAATATAAAAATTACTATTTTGTAGATTTTTTTGTCAAGTGATAGTAGAAATAATTTTAAATTAAAAAATGACTTTTTATGACTTGATTTTTTAATTTTATTATTAGCCACACCCTTTTACCAGTATTTTATCATTTTTTTTAACTTCCTGAAAGAGTATTTATGTTTTCATAAAAAAATCCGATTTGCTAATATTATGTTTTCTCGACATTTCAAGCCATTCTGAATCGAATGAGACCAAATTTGGAAAAGGTATGTGTGTGTTTTTGTGAAGAGATTTTTCATTATATAAATTATACCTTTAGTTTTATTAAAATACGCTATAAAATTGTATTGATCATAAATAATTTTATGTACAGTAATATTATATTATAATTAAAATAATATACATAAAATACTTAATTTACGACATTTTGTACAGTTATTGAAATTATTACATTCTCCAATTTTCTTTGCAAATTAAAATTGCACATAAATTATCCATCGAATTGAATTAGCAAAAAATACACCGGGACATAAATTTAGAGTTTATTAATTGAAAATTTATTTTCTATCAGTAAATTATATGAAGATTGAATAATAAAAAAATAAATATTTTGTGAATATATGTATTAGAAAACGGGATAAAATTTTCTAAAAAATAAATAATGTGTCATAAACTAATTTACTTGAACCTATAACGTTTATATATATATTATATATATCTTATTAGACCACTGGACCTCCGTGACCCAACAATCGATGAGATACGATTTTTGCAAGATTTTACAAAGTTTATATAAAAAACTAATCTAAATTAATCCACATGATTCACTCTACTCTAATTTATGTACATATTATATTTATTACCATTAACTTGGATAGCTAAAATTTAAACAATTTTAATTAAATATTTAAAAGAATTAGCCAGAACAAATTTCTTAAACGCAACACTTTAACAAATTCTCACATTATTTCTTCCAATTGTCTTCTACTAAAAATATCCGCTCTTTACACTAATAATACCAAGAAAAAAGTGAGGAATGTCTATACTTCCGATATTTACCATCTGAATTTCCTTCAGCCATTGCCAGACAATAATTTTGTCATCGACACGGCAATTATTATTATTATTATAAAAAATTCTCCATTATATACAGCATTAGCGTGCGATGAATCATATCAATATTGGCTAGAAAAAAATTCAAGGTTTCTTTATTCAGCGAACGTAGTTTTTTAATTTAAAAAAATTAGATGCAGGGACAAACGTGATGATGGAGTTTCTGAGGTGATTTTATTAGGATGAAGTGTAATTATTGAATTTATTTTATAAAAATTATTTTACAGCATTTCTCAACGTTTTATTCAACTCATAGTTCATACTTAGATAGTATCTATAAAAAAATTAAAATAGTGACAAGTTTGGTATTTCATGTACATAGTGTATATTCCTTTACCATGTATCTTTTACCATTTCATGATAAACGCCAATTCAGGTGAAATTCTCAAGATAATACAATTATGTCACATTATCATCTTTTAAGTCGATTTGTCAAGGACTTTCAAAATGAGTCTGTTATCCTTATCAATGTGATTTATATTGAAGTAAGTCAAAAGTGTTTCGACAGGGCTCTGTTCGCCTGGTACTTTTTCTTTGCGATGATGGTTCGACGCGTTGTGACGTGTACTGGTAGTAGTCGATTATAAGTAAGTTTCTTCGTCATATTATAAGTAAAGGAGCGTCTACACTCGTGGAGGGAAGGGTAAGGTAAAAGACTTACTTCAATATAAATCACAAAAGATCATTGATTTTTAATAATCAATGGTAATTGTTAATTTTTTAAAAGAAGATGGCTGTGTTTTTACCAGAAAATTAGATTAAATTTTATATTAAAAACTAGACTTGTCTACTCGTATTACAGGTATTTGTTAGTATAGAGAATTGTTGCCAAATATTATTATTTGATATAAAATTTTTTAATGTTGAGGCTTTTAAATTCTGTAGAAATAAATATACCAAGTGAGCAGAAATATTGTCTAAATATTGAACTTTTTTTTTAAATTATAATTCATTACATATATTGTCTTTGTCTAATTTTATTGAACTGTAGAGTTTCAGTTCAAGTCATTCTAAATCGTTTTACACAAAATTTGCGGGATTTTGACATTTTGCTATTCG
>NW_020537324.1:73414381-73442839 GCF_003426905.1 Ctenocephalides felis | reverse complement strand
CGTCTGGCTTACGGTAAATGTAGGTGATTTGTTTTAGTCGATTTAATTAATTAGGTAATTAAATAATTAAGAGACGGCTATGTTCATTACTGAAAGAAAATAATTATTAGATATTTGCACACATCGCATGATATTAATCTCTTCTATTCTAGTCGATACGATTTTAATGTTATATGAAAAATTAATTAGGATCGACACGTAGTAACTGAAAAATCAATGTAAAAAAGAAACTTTCAGACCTTTGACAGATATAAACAATTATAAAGGATAATCAATAGTCGATATTTAAACCTTTATTTAGTTACAGATATTCGTAGGTTGCGCTTAAGGAAATTGAGGGCTGTTGGACGGGAACCGCGTTATAGAAGTAACGCGTAAAAAAATCTGCCGCAATTTTAGCTCTCCTCATATTCATTTTTTATTCTTTGTTCTATTAAATTAGAACATATATTTTATACCGTTTCTTTTATTTCTGCATACGATCGCGCGCTTTGATCAATTAAATCCTCCATCAAACAAATGATGAAAATAAAATTTCTACATAGGTTTCTCTAGTACATATTTAGTTTCTAGATTTTGTCATCAATCGTATATCCGTTTATCGTGTGTTATTGCTTTTGATGGTTAATCAAGCGATTTTCGCTGAATTAGCATTTCAAATGGGATATAATTGCGAAACCGAAATCGTTAACGAACACATTCCGAAAATTATATACCCGAGAGAAATAATGTTTGATGTAGGAACATTTATTTATGAAGATCCTGGAGTTAAATATTTTTAATTTTTAATGATAGAAAATGAAGTAATTACTGCTCTTATAAAAAAAATAACATTAAAATCGATTCTAAATTGTTGCATTATTTAGTACCAATAAAAATTTTCGTCCCAATAAACCCCAATACAAATTTGGTGCTGCCACAATGTTTAATGTTTTTTTCAATATTCGGAATATTCTTATAATTATAATTATAACTAGTAATGTCTTAAGAAAATTAGTGATACTTAATTTTCAAAAAATTACCTTGAGAATTTTGATTTTTTCTTACATCTTTTTGAAAAAAATCGGATACTTTTGGAACATTCTGACGTCTCTCATCAATAGGAATCGAATGAAGAAATGAAAATTTTTGAATCATTCAAATCGGTTGATCCGTGCTGTCAAAATCGTCGACGAAAATTTGTATCCGCACATACACACACACACATCTATTTTTTGACCGGTTTGCCAAAATGTTCAGAAACCACTGAAACGTAAAAATATGCAAAAATTTGGATTTTCCAATTTTTGCGATTACTATAACATATCTTACAAAAAGATTAAATTTTTAATTTCGTAAAATTTTCTAGCAAATATATGAATTATTTTATTTATTTATTTTTATATACGCCAATCGGTTACGTACAGTAAATTTATAATATTACACTAATAATTTCATAACTTAAAAAACTACTTATATAAAATTTGAATATGAAAATATTTATGAAAACAAATCTCTACTTTTTGTAGATAATTGTAAATTTGTAAGAAATTCGTATAGATTAGTTTTAAACTAATTAGTAAATAACAATGCACTTTACAGATTAATTGTAAAGATTAGAAATAAATAAAATAATAAGAACGAAGTAAATTTATATATTATATAATACATTTATTAAAAAAATCAATTTTGTTATGAAAAAACGATTTTTTGAATAAAAAGCCCAATATAATATTTGTAATGATTAGAAATAAATCAAATAATAAGAACAAAGTAAATTGTAATACATTTATGATAAAAAAAAACAATTTTATTATGAAAAACGACATTTTGAATAAAAAATCCAATACAATATTTGTAATGATTAGAAATAAATCAAATAATAAAAACGAAGTAAATTTATATAATATGTTATACATTTAAGAAAAAAAAATCAATTATATTATGAAAAATGACATTATGAAAAAAGCGTCTAATATATATATAAAAAGGACTAATTTAGAAAATAAGAAATAAATACAACTAGGGAAAATAAATAATCTACAAAAAATAGCAATATTATAGAAAGGCAAATTTAAAATCGATATTTGTCGATTATTTTATTCGATGCATTTATTAACACTAGTAAAAGTTTCAGCAAAGTAAAAAATCTTGACAGTCATTTTATATTTAAATTGGTTGTGATATGTAAAATTTGTTTAAAGATTGTTTATTAGAGTAGTCAGATTAACATATTTTACACGGTATATACTGTGAATGCTATAGCATCCACGTCGAGTACTACGCTTCTATTTAACATAATTGGCTTGCCCCAAGCTTACGGGAAAAGATACGATAATACGAAAATACTTAAAGAATCAGTTAGTCAATACCTTGACAGGTATAATAATTTCAAAAACGTAAGTTTATAAAAAAATGATTTCAAAATAAATGAAATAATTTGGATGCTATAGCATTCACGTCCGCAAACGTGTTAAACCAAACATGCTAAAAATGCAGGCTCACATTTTGTTTTTTGATGCAGTTATATAAAATACAAAAACAGATAAAAAAGCACTTTTGTTCAATTAATATTGACCCGGATACTATATATATTATATAATATAATAATATTATATATATTGAGTCGGATTATCTAATTTTACATGATATACTATGAATGCTATAGCATCCAAGTCAAGAATTGTACTTCTATTTAACGCAATGTTCTTGCTCAAAGGTAGTTAGTGACTATACGGGAAAAGATACGCTCATACGAAAATACTTGAAAAATCAGTTAGTCAATACCTTGACAGATATAATAATTTCAAAAATGTGAGGTTGTATGAAATTAAGTTCAAAATAAATGACATTAAAATTTGAATGCTATAGCATTCACGTCCGCAAACGCTTTAAACCAAATATGACAAAAAAGCTGGTTCACATTTTCTTTTTTGATGCAGTTGTATAAAATACGACAAAACAGATAAAAAAGCACTTTGTTTAATTAATCATGACCAAATTAGACAAAACTTTAAGTTCATTTTGGAACTCTTTAACTCTCAGCCCATGTGCTCGTCTATTGTCTTACCAAATACTTTATTCGTTTTAGGTACATTCTAGACTTTTATCGTCATTTATTGTAAACATTTTCAGTTTTGAACTATTGTTGTTCCTGATATTTTTGTAAATCTAAAATTTAGGTTTTTTTATCCTACACTTTTCAGAGTATGTAGGTAATAGAGACCTACATCCTACCAAAAAAAGGCACCAAAACGGAAACTTCCGACTTTGAATAAATCCATTTCCCGAAAATGTCTATATTATGTCTGTGTCTACTACCTATAGTAATCTATTTATGTATGATGATGTGTAGTTTGCAGAAAAGTATAATATATAGATATATGTAATATTGTAGGTATTTTGTGGACCCGGTAAGGATATTGAACGTGCCGAATGCACATGCGCAGCCTTGCGACGATTTCTGGTACTCGCCAAAAGCACAACTACCGCAACACACACCGAGATAAAGGAATATAGACATTAATATATAGGTATATATATATATATATATATATATATATATACATATATATAATTATACTAGCTGGCCGCCAAAAGTTGTCACCATAGAAGATGTTTCTAAGACCTTTCTAGAGTAGCCAAAAAATTACCAAATTATTGTAAGTGTGAATGAGTGGAGTAGACAATAAGGGAATAACTTACTAAAAAAGACTGGAATTGTAAATCTCTTCCAACTAATTTTACACTATTGGTGACACAAGAACATATGAAGCCCTGTATAATTTTATTAAATCTAGTAACATGAATTTAAGAATTTTGCATAATAATTGTACAAAATAAAATTGTGATTCAAATTAAACTAAAACTCCTTCAGAAGAAATTTTTTCCATAAAATCAGAATAATTGTAGAATATTTTATAATTAATTAGTTTATCAATTAATATGAAACAAACGCATTTAGTTTTACCGATGTTAACCTTTTCCTCGCCAACAAATGTCTAAAAATGGTTTTGAAAATATTTCTATGGATGGAGTGGATAAATTTTGAGCTTTTCCATAAGCTCAGAAATTTAATTGCAATTGAGCTTCATTGAAATTGAGTGAAAAACGTTTTTATGAAAGACGATAATTGATATTGAAATGATTATTATGAAATAGAGGTTTGTGGTAGAAGGGTAAAAATTTAGGGTTGCCTTCATTTTTCGCCTTTATAATTCTGCTTCTTGAAAAAAATAAAACAAAGGAAATTGGTACCAAAATTTAAAGAAATTATGTTGGTGATGAACAATCCTTAAAAAAATGAATAGTTTTTACAAAGTTGAATTTAAGCTTTTTCTGGGTTTCAATCTGGGTTAAAATTCAGTGAAATATATTCACATTCACAATAATTTGTGTTACTAAAATGACGATACCATAGAGGTTTATAAAAAATTAAGGTTGAATGTATTATGCAATTAAAATAAAGTTGATTCATCAAAATCAAAAAATGCACTAGAGGAGGATTTTTTTTTTGAAATCTAATATAAACTTTTCCATAAGATCAAAAAAAAAATTTTTTTATCTTTATAATCTTTATACTTTATTTATCTATTATGATCTTTTAATTTAATTTAATTCAGATCAAAAAATCTGAATTAAAATTCAATGAAAAGAATTTTAAAAATTCGATTCTAAAATAATTATTACTGAAAAAAGGTTAATAGTAGAAGTGTGAAAATTTAAGGTTGTATATATTTTTCTATTCTGCATTAAAATAAACTAAAATAATAGAAATTAGTCCAAACATACATAAAGAATCTTAGATTTACGAAACTTTACCATTTAAGAGTATGAAAAAAAGTAGATATTTGTAGCTGTTCCTCAGTTCTGCTGATTTTGAAAATAAAATTTCATAAAAATCGATCAAAACGTTTTGAATAAAATGTGAAAAAAAAATTAAATTTTCAATTTTTTTTAAATGTTGAATTGACTCTTAAACAAGTTCAATCTAATATAGGTTCTTGAATTAATCATCGTCAGACTTATAGATTTCCTCGATATTTATGACTCTTTTCATAAAATTCTTGGCAAGATTTTTGATCGTTTGTTAACAATTTAATTCAATTATTAATATTTCGACACTTTGGAATTTTCATTTCACTTAGATTTACAGAAATTCTCTAATTAAAAAAAAATGGTAATTTTTGTAGCTGCACTACGTTTTACTTAATAACACGAGATTGATATTTATTTAATAAACATTAGTATAAAAACAGGTACTCAAGAATTCAACAGGCTCGATTAGATTTTTGCAATTTAATTTTGCAAGCTTAAGAAAGAAATTAAAATGAAAAATGTTCATTACAACTATTTACCAAGTAAAGTAAGATCAAAATCTCAAATATTCTTGACTAATTCTTTCCTTAAGTTTTGACAAAAAATTAGTGATACTAATTTATAGATAAATAATGCATAAAAACTGATGATGAAACGTATCTAGCTCAAAAACATCGTGAATTAAATTGTTAACAAACGATTAAAAATTTTGTCAAGAATTTCATGAAAAGGACCATCGTCATTAAACATCTGCAAGTAACTAATTATTTTATTTTATTGGATTAATTGGTTCAGAAAAGAAGCATACATCAATTTACTGAAAAATCTCGGATTTATCTATTTTTTATATTAAGGCAGTCCTTATTGTGAGCTCCCAGAGGCTCCAATGCTTTCAAAATGTTGAGAATAACATTGTATTTGCTTATTTTGATCATAAATAAAAAAAATACAAGAAAAATTTGATATATTTTATAATATAAGTATTTACTTAGGAAAAAGAACTAAGAAGCTTCGGTTGGAGTGCAGACTATCTATAATATTAAAGTTAATATTAGGAGCTAAAACTTTCATAGAATTTTTTTTATCATTTTGGAAACATTTGAACCCCTGGAAACAATGAAATTCCAAAATATCCATATTAAGGACCACCCTAATATACATATACATATGTAGTTAGTTTCTCGATTTATTACAAGTTCCATCTACCGTATATCAATGCGAACCTCCCATCATCTACTACCGACATCTCTGAATCATACACCGGAAAAAGTGTAAAGCCCGAGGAAAAAAGTGTAAAAATAAATTTAATACAATTAAAATAGCACCCTAGGCGTGTCTCGTTTGAATTCTACAAGAGCCAAGTAATTAAAGAAACCCTCTGGGGAGCTTTTGTTACACGAAATTCGAAAACGCGAGTTTAATTCCGAGGTGTGGAATACATTGTTCCCCGAAATTCATTCGATTTTAAGAGATTATAAGGGGCGGTGGGGGATAAATAGACACTTGGGGATAAATAGATTTTGATAATACGTTTTCATTTTATTAAGGATAAAGAGGTCAATATAGTAATAAATATAAAGGGCAACCAATTTTTTTTAACATAAGAGAAATGATATATAAATCAAAAACCAAATTAGTCATATAAAAATAAGTTATATAAAACTTTACATAAGTCTTTCATTCGAAATTAAAATGACCACTGGGTAGCATTTTAAAATTTTATATCTATATATTGATCATCAAAATTACTGAATGCCTTAGGTACAAGACATATTGTAATTATATGGAAATAAAATTAAAACTAGCTGTAAGTGGAATTCTGTCTTGAGGCTATTATGGCACCGTGCCTTAAGGCAAATTGCTGGAACTTCCCGTTGAATACTGAATGTTTTCTAATAGATTATTATAAATATTGTATCATTGTCTAATATAAAATAATAAAATAAAATCTGAAATATTTCCGATATACAAAAAACTAAAAAAAAAGAAAAAAAAACTAAAAAAAAAAAAAAAAAAATGGAACAAATTTTTTTTCAAAATCAATTATTTTGTTAAGACAAGCAGAAAGTTCTTTGAATCATTTAAATGGACGCTTAGTTCTCTTAAAAACTGCTATTTTTTACATATTTAGCTCCGTATCTTCAAAATGGCTGGGCCTGCCTTTGTCAAAAACTAATAAACACTTCTCCCAATCATTACTAATTGAATGTTTTTTAGATCATTCAAATCGGATACTCCGTTCTCTCAAAAATTCGATTTCTATTTTCTGCACTCTTTGCTCCGTATCTTCGAAACGGCTGGACCTGCCTTTGCCAAACACTAATCAGCTCTTTTCCCTATCAATAGAAATCGAATGTTTTTCGAACCATTCAAATCCGTTGATCCGTGCGCCCTAAAACGTGACTGGAAATTTGTATCCACACATACATACACACACACACACATCCATTTTTTCTGAGGTATGCCAAAACGTTCAGAAACCTTCAAAACGTCGAGAAATGTAAAAAATTTCAATTCCGATTTTCGGCCCATTACAATAACTTACCCTACGGGAAGTTAAAAACATACGACTTTCCTTTCACACAATTCAAAAATAATTACCATTACTTTTATTTGTCCAACAAACACAACTTAGAGTATATTATTATTAATATTATTATTATTATTGATATTATTATTATTATTATTAAAGAAGAGTTTATTACTCAAAAGATTTTTCCAATAAACCAACGTTTGGCCTATCTTTATTTTATTAAATTTTTTATAAGATTTTTTAATTCTCCAATAGCGATGATTAAATTCCTAGTTAGTTTTATGAATTATATGAGTCGGTACAAAAGTAAATGAGTACAAATGAAGAAAACCAATATGATTCAACCGTTCTTCTAACTACCAGGGTCCCAAACACTCTTTGTAATTATTGTAATAATTTGTGCATACATTGTCAAGAAGAAAAAATACTGAACACACACCATATGTAAGTCTGTCTTCACTTTAAAGCTTTCTTCAACTGAGAACAAGTTTCTTCAAAATATCTTTGAGAACATAATATATTTTTTCAGTATTTTTGAAGTAAAACTTCTTTGAGCGCGACTAGGGTGTAAAGTCGTACAAATGCAATGGAAGTGCGTTACGGCAGATAAGATAAGTCGAGTGCCGTATTTTTTAGGCAAAACAGATATACAACTGTTCAAAGAATGAGATTATATCGCCTGCGAAAAAGTAAAAAAAAACATCAGTCAATGAATGTATGTTAATTTTAATTACATGAAGTTCTTCAAATCTTTATTACATGATAAGTGAAGTTGCGAAAACAATATTTGTTTAGGCGTTATTTAACATAATCCACTGTGTGAACGAATATTATAGAATTTATTAATCAGCAATTACTTCATTTCTCCTTATTATAATGACAAACCGATCATGTCATATTTGAAGTATGACTTTAATTACATTATTGTTTTTAAATATTATACATATTTTAAATACTATTATAAATATATCATTTATAATTTATCATTAAATAAATGTGTATAGTGGTTGACACTAATAAATGTGTGCATCACGAGTGTTATCATATTAATAATAAACATTATTCAAAATTGTTATATGATGTATTTATTTTTAACTCAAATGCCATCTTGTACAATAGCAAAAAAGTTTTACTTCAATCGCGTGTGAACCTTACGCGCACTCTTTTTTTGTCGTATTTTTTTAATAGAGAAGATAATATAGTCCATTAATGTATAGATTGTTGTATTTTCATATTACTAATATTTTGTGTATTCTACATTTTTTAAATTTGGTAAATAGCTTCTATTATACTTAAAATCATACTACTAACTTTTTGGTGCATGGTGCCCTGGTATTTTGCTCGTTGTTTGTGATCCATGTGATGTCCGACATGGGATATTAAAATTTTACATGAAATTTTGTGAAAAATGTTTCATTTATAATAATTATAATAATAATGTAGTAATAACGTCAATATTATAATAATAATGCATTCAATTATGCAAATTGGCAGTACTAAAATGATTTAAATTTTAAAAAGTAAGTAAATAATATGATTAGTTAAAAATATCCAAATCTAGTTTTTAAACCCTTAGTTGTGATTAAATTATGTTACAAATAGCATTAACGAAAAATATTTTGTAAACAAAGTCCAGATTAAATTATGTCGTTAATATAAGATTAATGTATGTAATTGCACAAAAGTGTATTTTGAGTATTTAGCCTTTGGTTTGAGTATATCATTATCAGATAATCAAATTAAATGTTAAATTTAATAATAAACCAGTCTCAATATAGAAGTTTTAAAAATACGATGCTTTATCAAGAACTTTTTTCGATTTTCTACAAATTCAATTGAACATCGAAAAGAATTAATTTAGCAAAATGCTGTATAATCTATATATAATATATAACTCTATATGTATTTATGTAGATACCTATACATATTTATAGTGTACAGTCCATATAGTATTCTCTACAAATATACATATGTAGAATTGTAAATGGCGCAAAATTTCATTGAACCTAGAAACGGCATGGTGCTCTGGTAGATTGCAGACATTTTGTTGCTCTTCGGTGTTGTCATCATCCATTTTGAATGGGAAACAAGATATGTGAAATAAATCTTTTATAAACAAAACCACACACACCATCTGGGACAACTTTATAACTAAATGAATGCTTAAAGAAAATATAGGTGTTTTAGCCGAAACGGTTTAAAATTTGCAAAATATGAAAAAAAAAGTATAAATTTTGAGACGAATCTAACAAAGTTTAATAAATTTATATGTACCATATAATTTTCTTGAGATAATATTCCAATTTGTTTTAATTTTCAGGTATTTGACTCGCCTAAACAGTTTGAAATACTATTGAGGATTCTTTCTCAGTTTTCTATATCTATCTGGACAATATTGTTTGTCACATTTTTATGTTATGAAATGTTAGGATGTTATATGTAATACTTTATAATTCAAATATCGCGCCACTACTG
The DNA here is from genome assembly GCF_003426905.1 of Ctenocephalides felis. Lineage (NCBI taxonomy): Eukaryota > Metazoa > Arthropoda > Insecta > Siphonaptera > Pulicidae > Ctenocephalides > Ctenocephalides felis. Next base: position 73,433,034 of record NW_020537324.1, on the reverse strand, counting down.
TCAGTGTCGTTTTATCCCACCATAACCATGTATCCGTCATTTTTAATTCCTGTTATTGCAAAAAAAATGTAAAATAAACTCTTTTGTCCTGCATAAAGCGAAACAAGTAACATTAAACTAACATTAAATTTGAAGGAAGCGTTTTAATTTTACCCTTATCTATATCTTTAGAACAATTACTAAATGTTTTCCAGAAAGGACAGAATAAAACTTGCAAAAATTACTGAAGATTGCCAAAAATAATAAAATAGTACAATAGTATACTAGTATACAGTGGCGTCGGATCAAATTTTTGATGGGTGGGCTTGTTTTTTTTAGACAGCTGTTTTTTTTTAAAGACATTGTAGACAATTTCATATTTTCAGATTGATGGGTAGGCTCAGCTGACAATAGGATTCATGGACTGGCAATAGTTATTATTAGTAAGTTTATGCTTGGATTTAAATTTATTTTTTTGTAAAATTTTCTTCATATCATATGTTAACTTATATTTTGCAATTCTCAATATGTTGTTCTTTAACATAAATATCTACTACAGAATAGCCTTTTAGAAGTTATTCAAATAAAATGTATCATCCTAATTACTAAATGTCTAATGCAAGACTGATTGTGATTCATAATAGAGAAACAAATATAAAGTGAAGAAATTCGAATGGAAACTAGTTGGTATTGATATTTTGCCTTGAGGCATGTTACATAAACTACCCGTTATGTGTAAATAATCTACTTAATCAATAAAAATTAAATTGAATCATGTGTAATTAAAAATATTCTGAGTGGGTTCTTTACACATGATTGAAAAAGGACGAACACCTTAACTCGGAGTATTTTCTAAAAGCAAATTTTCAAAAATTCATAATTTTTATATGTGAACCAATTTCCGTATGATTTTGGTTTAGTATGTTCATTAAGACCAAGTACTCTATCGTTATACCAAGCGAATCGTCTAATTTTAATTTTAACAAACGTGAAAAAAACTACTCATCTTCTCAAACTTTGATGAATTTTTAAAATTAAACTACTTGTCGTAAGGCCGTAATATTTTAGTAAGTCCTATAAGACCATGATATATATCGCTAAAAAAAGTTCCATGAAAATCGGCTTAATTTTTTTTTTCAACAGTTAATTACAAGAAAACGGCTCGGTAGATTTTCACCTAAAACTAATCACTATCATTCCCAACTAATATCTTTCGAAAAGTTTTTGATTTTTTTAAATCGATTCGGAGTATGAGCTTAAATGTAGAAATGTATAATGCCAAAAATTGTATCCCCCTTATATCTATATATAATGCTCCTGTTCTCCTGGCTCTCCTGCGACTTTAACCACTAGTTTGTGACGTTCGTGGGACGTTCCTAGTTCCTACAATTCCGAGTTTGACAACATACATTGAAATTTGAAAACAAGCAATAAAGTGTCTTGGGCTAGTGTACTCTTGTAGAAATGGTGTAGAAGTCAGAGTCAGAAAACTTATTTACTATTTTTTCATAAAATTATTTAAGGTTTTTTTCATATTTTATGTGTTAATAAAACCTTATGGTTATACCTTATCAGTGCTGGATTTACAGTAGGGGCAGTCAGGACTAGTGGCCATGACGGCGAAATTTAGAAATTAAGAAAAAAGTTATATCAAATCATAGAACAAGTATGTAACGCGTGATAAATTTTCTGCAAACAAATTTAATTTTAATTTTAGACATGAAAAATTAGGCGGCATTTTCATCAATGCCCTCGGGCGCCAAGTTTCTAAATCCGGCCCTGCACCTTATATGGTTTTATCTTAGATAGTTTATATATTTACATAATATTTTACATACTTATTCGAGGCGTTATTATTTATTATCGCATACTCCTTTTGCGAAAATAATCACCTCTCTTAAGCTAGTTCCATTTTATCCATAATTGTTTACAATATTTTTTATATCTTCGAAATAATTCTTTAAAAATTGATTATTATTATCTCTCTTAAGCTAGGAAGACCAAATTAGCAAAATCGATCCGGACCTGTTGTATTTTTAGTACTTATTTTGTAGTAATTTGTACTACAAAAAAAAATTTGTACTACGTGCCGTAATAATAATACAACAGGTCCGGATCGATTTTGCTAATTTGGTCTTGCTAGCTTAAGAGAGGTAAAATAATCAATTTTTAAATAATTATTTCGAAGATATAAAAAATATTGTAAACAATTATGGATAAAATGGAACATGTTTTATATATAAATAAATAGTAACTGAATAGTTATAATATAGTACATATTATATAATAATGAATATTGAATTGACATATAAATATAACATTGAAATCATGCAATCCTACCTCACTTGACTCTTGGAACGCGCCTGTTCTCCTGGTATTCTGGTGACTATTATTGTTCGTTTGCGTCAACGTGCAGCATTTCAACTTTTTTCCACCACCTGGCTGAAAAAAAAAGAAATATAATAAATACAAATAAATTTAAGTATTGCTATTCTGAGTAAAATTTAGCAAATAAACAAGTTCATTCTTTAATAAAATAAATAATAGTGATAATAATTCAGTGGTGCCATAATTATTAGATATAATAAATTCAATTAGATCATAGTAAGATTAGCCTTAGTTAGCAAGATGACTGACTACTGGAATCTGATCTGAAAACTATGAGCAGTTTGTTATTAGTTTATGTCAAATTTAAACAAAACTTTTGGTTTTGGTATATTTCTCTAAGAAAATACTATAAAGTAAATATTAAAGTCAAAATTGTATTACGCAAATAATATGAATTAGTCTCATATTACAACTGATTACTATTGGTTTGGGAATTTGTTTGTGACCAATTTGCAATAGGTGTTGCATTTGTGAAAATTCTAAATCATTGTTTTATAGTTATGCTACGATAAAATGATTTGGCCTATTATAAGTAGTATATATATTAGTAGTAAGTATTATTTATATTAGGGAAGTGTCTAGGAAAACCAAAGTTCTCCTCTCAATGTCACCATCTACTACTCTCGCTCGCACCGATGTGCGGAGTCGACGAGCGATTGCAAACTAGTTTGGATACGGTATCAGGGCATCATGCACTTTCCAGACAAAACAACGAAAATACAACTTATATTTATGCTAAACAAACTAACAGACACGTGGTTTTTTGGATAAGAACCTGTAGTTAGTTTAAAAAAAAGTGAATCTAACTTTGTTTTTTTAATTTAAGAATTAGATTAATATTATTTGTTGATATCCACCTAAGAATTTTTAGCATTAGCATCTCTGCAAATAATGTCTAGATAAGATTCTTGAATGGTATTAGTATTAAGAACTATTCCCAATTAGCTCAATAAAACCTGTCCTTTGTCTAGTTTGTGCAACCACATTAGCATCTCTGCAAATGATGTCTAGATAAGATTCTTGATTGGTTTCAGTATTAAGAACTATTCCGAATTAGCTCAATAAAACCTGTCCTTTGACTAGTTTGTGCAACCACATTAGTTATCATAAGCTATCGGTCTTCTAAGAAATAACAAAGTACCATCTCAAACTTTGATATCCAATAAGTTTATCTTTCATTGCAACAACTCTTTGTGGTTACCTGTTACATCGTGGTAAAAAATGTTTAGGAAAAATGTGAGAGGCCCAAAACAGTCAGAACACATTTGCAATTGTTCAAGAATAGTTATTCCTGCTTATTTCTGTAGTTGCTATTTGTGATGTCAAAAGCAATATATTAAATTACAAATTATATCCCTATATTAATTAACACTAAAAGTGTTTTCGATTATTCATTTGTTTCACTTAATTGTTACATATCACTTGCTAATATGTAATTTTATGTTGAAAGTACCTCCTCAGGCCTTAGATACAAAACTGAACTAAGAGTTTAAAAAATGTAATAAAACTGCTTTGCTTCTTTCTGAATCTTGTAATTTTAGTGTTTTTATTTTAATATGTCTACTTTAATAACAAATACTAAAATCGATACGTTTTCTCACAAATATTAGAGATTCTTATTTTATGTTGAAAGTACCCCCACAAGTCTTGGATATAAAAGTGAATATGTACGAGTAAAGAACAAATTTAAAAAAATATATTAAATAATTCTGTTATTACTAGAATGTTGTTTTTATATAGATAAGTATTTTCAGAAAGTTTCAAGATATTTACAGTTTTATGTTAAAAGTACCCTCATCACAAGTCTTAGATGCTAAGTTTTAATTTTTATAGTTATGAATGAATGCTAGGATGTCATCCTAAGCGTATGGTATCAAATAAACTTTATATGTATTCCTAAAATCTTTAATGTTACCTCAATTCATGGAGCCAATTCTCGGATAAAATAGAAATGTTATGGTAATGCTATGTTACGGGTCTATCTTCGTATTAGTTGGTAGTAACTAACTATCAAAAAGCTATATATTTGCTGAGCCATCAAGCATTTTACCGTAAAACATAAACTACAAAAAACACAAACGTCGAGCAACAATTTTATCATAAGTGGATCTTTCTGACGTGCCATTGATAACACGTACGTGAATTTAAGTTTTAGGTGTAAAACGCCTGAATGCACAGCAATTACGTAGCTTTTCAACATTTTTTACTACAAAATCATACAAAGATAGACCCGTAAATAGTCTTACCATAACATTCATATTTTATACGAGAATTGGCCCCAATGACATATTAAAAATTTTATTTTCTATAATGTAGGTTAAAAAATCAATTTCAAGCTGAAGCTGCACTTTCGTCGTACCCAAGCAAGTACAGGCAGCGGTACGTCTACCAGGGGTTCAGGTGCCTTTCGTCTTTTGCAAACATAAACTATACAAAATTCAGCCGATGTATTAGAAGACTAGTCATGGTAAAAAATAGCAAATAGAAAGAATTCGCATAGAGCAAATAAATCAGCAAAATCGAGACATTGTATTCACTGTATTCACGATAGCACTAGTTGGGATAATTGTTAGTTAGTAGTTTAAAATACCGATAATAAACATTTTCAAGCTAAAAATTTAAATGATATTAAGTATACAATTTAAAGAAAACTTTTAAATTTATTTAATAAACCGCAGGTCCTACTAATTGTTCCTTCTTGACGTGTCCTGATTTTTATACACTTATTTAATTAAATTGTTCACGTGTCTTATAATTCATTCATTCACTCATTGTTTCAGATGATCTTAAGTTTATCAATTCGTTCAAGTTTTCTTTTCAAGTCATTTTTCCGCGTATCCTGAAATGTATTCATTCACCCACATATCCTAAAGTTTATCCCTTCATACTCATTTTTAAACATTTGTTCATTCATTGGCGAAATTTATCCATTTATTTACGCATCTAAAAATAAAAAAAATTCCATTCATTGACATGTGTTACATATATATTTGCCATATATAAGCAATGCTAAGCAACATCACAACGTCTGCAAACAGTCTGCTAAATACCAGGGCACAATGCACCAAAATGCAGTTTGCAGCAGAATTTGCGGTAAATGACATTGGAAACAAAACTTTTGGAAACAATGCCATATTAATTGTGATTCATACATATTTATAGTCAATCGGGTTCATAACTAACACTCAAAGTTTTTGGATCAATTACTAGTTTTGGTTTTATATTTTTCAACAGCAATCAGAACTTAACGAGCACAATGAGCTGTGGAACTAACATTAAAATTCTTAAATCTTAAATTGAAAAATTACCCAAGAGATAAATGAAATAAATGAGATAAAATTCCTTATTTTAAATACTATATTACTTCTGCTCTGTTAAACTATTAATTATAATTAGGTATAAGTATGTTATAAGCAAGCGTTCTGTGCATACATGTGTGTATAATAGTATTAAGTAAAAATATATAGATGTCTTAATGTAAGTCTGTTACATAAAATTTAGATTTATTTTTGTTATAATTGCTATGATCTCTCATACCAAAACATTTGTCTGACTGAGATCCAGTATGTATGAATTATATCAAATAAAATAAATCAAAAAAAAAAAAAAAAACATTTTAAACGACTTCTTGAACAGCTCAAACAGGTTGTCTAATCTCCATGAGATAGATTTATTTTTATAATTACTATAATGCTGATGTGTTATTTTTTATTTCACTTGGAAACTTATTGCTATCTATATTACCAAGCCAAAACTGATGTCACTACTACTTTACTTCAGTCTGTACAGGGCCAGTATCGAACTTGTGAAATCTCTAAATCGAAGCCCTTAACACTAACTATAGTAATCTATAGATATGTATCTACAGAAACTAACTCTGTAATCCAAAACAACAGAATTGCTGTTATATTATAATCTGTAGAAACAGTTTTCGAGCCAAAATTTCATTCAGAATGTCGTCTGTTCGCCTAGCACTTTGCACCGAGGTTGCGCTCTCTTTGATGCTCGAAATAAGATCACATGGAAATCGTGTCAAGGAATTATAAATGCCTCAAATTAATTGATACCAAACATTGTTTACTTATACATATTTAACTAATATTTCTTTACACCAACTCACACTACTGTTTTGGATTTTGAAAATTTGTATGATAATAAATGTGTGTTTTTTACTGTTTTGTATGGGACTTTTGGTCTTGTATGGGAAATTGTATCATCAAACTGACAACAAGGTGTTATGACTACGAACCATCAAATGGAGCACTACTCCAAGCGAAATACCAGGGTACCATGCAGATTTTACGATATATATCATATATACCCACAATATAAATGTATGACGCATTTGTGCTATATGTAGTACTGTAAGTTTAGTTGTTATTTATAATTTTTTAGTTATTCTTATTTATAATATTTATGTTTTTATTGTGGTTTAGCCTCGTGGCCTAGAGGTTAGAGTTATGAACTTCAAACTAGAAGTTCCAGGTTTGAGACGGATTTGGACAAGCTGTAGTGACATCAGTTTTATTTTTATTTCTTTTATTGGCCTCTGGTAAACATTTAGCCACATACATAATATACAATATATAGGTAACATATATATTATATTAATCACTTATATCTTAATTTTACTATCATTAAATGTAAGGATAACAATTCAAATTTTGCAATGATGATGTCAAATTAAAGGGTTTGATCAGTATTTTTATAGAGTGTAGTTGCTCTAACAATTTAGCCCTGCTTGCCTCAAAAATACTACATTCTAGTATAAGTGACATCAGTTGAAAATATAGTTAGCAATATTTTTCCAAATGAAATTAGCCCTTACCTATAATTGATGCATCAATAAAAAATTTATCAGTATTGCATTAATTGTAATAATAAATTCGTCACATAGAGATAGGACAATGTATGGATTTATTTGTGTGAAAAAATTAACACGTACTGTCCCGATATTTTTGTACATGGAATTTGTAATTATTTGAGAATATTGTACGATAACGATCGAAATTCACGAATTTTGGCAATGAATCTGATGACAAAATTTTATTTAAGGCAAATGAAAAGTTTGAGATAAAACTGAACGGTTTGTAGAAAAATATAAATAGTTAGGAAAAAATATACTGTTGAAGAATACTAGAATAATTCGACTTTTTTAATAATAATTGTTTAAATTATAATAATGATTACTCTGTCAATAAATGATTCTTCATAGAAACTATATACTTTAAGTATCAAATTGGTTAAATAACTTAAAGAACTTAATGTTCCAATAAAGTTATTATCATTATCTATTATAGTAATTATTATTAAACTGCGTTATTACATTATTAATGATTTTTATTTACTTATAACATTATATTGAGTAAGACATTGCGTAATTGATTTGTAAGTTAACAGTGGTGTTTTCTAGCAACAAAACCTAATGTTTTGCCTTGTGTTTTTATATTAACATTATTACAATTAAACAGTTTTTTTAAATTTTATTTATTTATTAATTTTTATTTATAATTTTTATTTTTATTTATTATAGATCCAGGATCTTTAAAAATATTTTCGTAGTATGTATGTGTATCTTAAATCAACGATTTCGGCTTGAATTTGTATAAGATACTAAAATTGTTGAAAATTTGTGCCTGATGCCCTGGCATTTGCGATTGAAATTTTGCTCTGTTTGTTGGCGCACTATGCGCGATTTTAATTTGTTTCATCACCTATTAAATCACATAAAAATTATTCAAAATCGTATGAAAAAGATTTAAAAATCAAAAGGATGAAACTTGAGTTGAGACAGATTTTGTAATAAATTATGCTTATTATAATGATGAATGAAATAATTTAAAACATTATAAATATAATAATTAAAATAATATTGGTTTTGTCAGATTTTTATTGAGATTTTGTAATACTTTAGATTCTAAAGTTTAGAATATACTGTTAAATATTTTGCAGTTTTTTATGTAATTGCTTTTTTTGAATTACAATTTGTCACACTTAGGACATTCAGTAATTGTTTTGACTTTATTATATGGACTAATTAACTACACTTGAAGTATTTGCTGACATTTATGTAATTGTTAGTTTTAATGTAATAAAGTGTTTTTCATGACATATTTTATTCATTTATTTGTCAATTTAGCTCATAGAAATCTTTATCAAATCTGATTGCTAAATAAAACAGAGTTAAAAAAAGATTATACAAATTGATGTTTTGTCAAGTAAATGTTATATATATATATAGTATTATCAAAGTCATTTTTAATTCAGTTACTAATTAATTGAGGTGTATGAACTGAGAAATGAATTTCAATTTAGTAGTGTATTTCAAAATTCAAATATGTATGTTACCGAAAAGTGCCTGATGCCCTAATATTTCGGATATTGGTTGGACTTGTTTCGGACATAGCGGGCGTTAGTCGAATAAAATAAATTTAAGACATAAGAAAAAAATTCTATATAGATAGCATAACTTTTTTTATCTTTATTTATCTGTATTTATTATTTTGTCAAACCAGACTTATAGAGTCTTATAATACAAAACTGTTTGCTCAGGTAATAAAAATAACAATCAAATAAAATATGCAATACATATTTCGTTACAATAAGTAACGAAAATTAAGAAACTAAAAGAAAATAATGAAATGAAGTAAGAAATGAAAATATATAGTGGTGAAAGATGTTGCCGATTAAAGTTAGCATAACAACTTCAATAATTTTTTGATATTTTAATAATTGGTTGAATATTTTGCCATCTGAAATACTAAACGCATAAAATTATACCTATCATAGCAGCATCATCGAAAATTTTTAAGAATACTTGTTTTTAATTCAATTTTGCGTTTTTGTAAATTTTCAAATTAAAAAATGACACGGGTTTAACCCACTTGCTTTGGGTGATTTAAATGTGATTTATAGATATTGTTAAAAACTCATTAAATATATTCATTGTTCATTGTTTAGTTTAAGTGAGCACAGGATGCACGTGCAAATCATATAGTTTTTCCATATATAATACCATAGATTAGGTGAATAACATCCCTTTTTAGGTCTAATGCAAACTTTCTCAATATTACGGATTGTAGAAAAATTCCAAGTTATATATGTATTAGTCTGTGTATATTTGTAAACTGCCATCCCTTTCAGACAGTGTTATAATAATTTGTATATTATATTTTCAAATTTAGAATTTCTAGAATTCAGTAAGTTGCTAGACTAAGAACATCTTAAGAAATTCTGCTCGCACAAGTTACTCAAACATTTAATAAAATTTATAGTTCTAAGTATATTGTTTTTTTCATTGTAAAAATTACAGTGCACACAAGTGTTTAAAAGTGCAGTAATTAACTTTCCATTCCATTAATAAATATTCCAATAGAAAAAAATATTTATAAATCAAATCTATATAAAATGCGCATTCATTATATGGTATATCCCTACATCATAAGTTCCTATTCGTGTATTTTTATAGGCCTTACGTATGCCTATTATATTATACGCCTTACACATCTACCATACGCTAAATTCTTACACTCTAATTCCCTACATTATATACCCATACGCCTATATCTATTATTAACCTATCCCTACAATTTGCCTTACAAACTACATTAACCCTACCGGGATTCGAACCCGGGTTTGCCGCGTGGCAGACGACGACCTTAACCACTACACCACCGTAACGCTATGATCAATCGTGTTTTTTTCGCGTGTCGTCGCGCCATCTTAGTATTAATTACCTAATTTATTAAAAAATGACCCGCGGAAACAACAGTGCGTCTCTAATAATATTATTAGTGGGGGTAACCGATAGGGTAGTGGTTAAGGTGCGTGACCGCCACGCGGAAGTCCCGGGTTCAATTCCCGGCATAGACAATAGATAGGTAGAGATAATAACATAGGGCGTAAGGTAAGCCTATATAATATAGGTGAATATATAAATAGTAGAAAGTAAGATTTATGAGAAGTAAAGGGTATGTAGGTATATAATAGGTTAATGACGTTATAGGTATCTCACGGTATGATAGATAATAGATATCTATCTATGATATACAATAATATGATATGATAGGTAATAGATTATCTTTCATATTATTAGGTTAAGTCTTATAAAGTATTGTAATAAATCTTGAGTACTTTTATATCATAATAAATACTTGTAGGTATTAATGAATACAATTAATACCACAATAAATATAATTAATGTATGGTCTAGCTGCATATAATAGTGTTAATTATTTAAGAAGTCAATAAATTAGTTCGTCATTAATGGACTTCTCCTTCAATGTAAGTTTTGTACGTAAGTTTTGTATAGTATTCAAAATTCGTGCAAAACAGTGCATGATGCCCTGGTATCCCACTTGGTGATGTGCTATGTGTGATGAAACAAGTCGTTGTCCAACCAACGTTGGAAATATAACATAACATATACGTACTGAAATAACTTTACATATATGTACAAAACTACACATAAAATAGTCTTGAGAGTATTTTAACCAGAATGTCGAAATAAAACCGATAAATTGCAATTATTATTATTATTTATTAATTATTATTATATCAATGCACTAATCAGGTTTTGGCATTGCATGGTCATTAAGTTAAGGCACTAAACTAATTGGTTTACAACTAACCAAATGTTTCTAAAACTCTTCAATGGTGCAATTGAATATTTATAATAAAACTTATTGAACATTTTTGCAAATATTATCAGATCACGTTTTCAAAATATTATCAATTACTGGAAACAATTCAGTTAATAAATTCAATCAAGATATGATTGTTAAGTTGCACTTTTGGGCTACTGCTAATTTTTGCATATCTAGAGTAAAATTTTCACATCATTTTGATAATCAATATTGTATTTATTAAATTTTGTATCAGTATCCAATTCTTGAGAAATATTTAGAGGTTGAAAATAAAATGTATAACTATTCAGTCAATTAATCCAATCCAATCAAGGTATGATTGTTATGGTCCACTTTTGGGTTTATTCTTCATTGTTGCTAATTTTTACACATTTAGAGCAATATTTCTAAACCATTTTAATAATCAATAATGTATTTATTATATTTCGTATCAGTATTCGATTCTTTAGAAGTATTTTGGAGGTTGGAGATGAAATGGCTTGCCCACATCCAATGAGATTCTGTATGAGGTGTGTCTCTGCGCGGCCGTTACCACTAAACAGAGTGGACATCGATCCCATGTACCAGGGCACCAGGCATGATTTTAAGAGATTTTTGTGATAATATTAATCTTATAATATTAGAATTATAATAATTATAATTTATAATTTTATAATCATTTTATAATAACTAGGTGCAATTGGCATTTAGCCTTACGCCAAGAAGTGCTAGAAGTTACCGATAAGAAAACAAATGATTTATTAGTTTTGTTGTTTATTTAGAAACAATTGCAGACTAATTTGCACAAATTTGACAAAAATGTTAGCTATTTGTGACAAATATGTTAAATTCGTTCGTCTCTAATCACTCGTTTATTGCTTCTAACTACACTCTCTACATATTCATCTCTATATGTCACTATTTGTCTCTCACAATATATAATCTACACACAAACATTATTCTTTTATTACTATCCATGTCATGCTATTTACGTACATAAATTAATTTACGATAATAAAATAGTTTCAATATTATGGATTATTTACAAAAAAATCTGTTCACACACACGCACACACACACACACGCACACACACATACTTTTTCCAAATTCGGTCTCATTCGATTCAGAATGGCTTGAAACGTCGAGAAAGCATAAAATTAGCGAATCGGATTTTTTGATGAAAACATAAACTTCTCCTTCGGGAAGTTAAAAAAAACTTGCCTAATACATTTTTGAAAGCGCGGTTTATTGTTCCCAACTTCAATGAATTTTTATAATTAACCACATGACATAGGCCTATAATATTTTAAATTTTAGTTTAGACAGTGATCTTTTAACATGCAAAGTTTCATAAGAAATAATCGATGTATGATATTTGGAATAATAGAAAAATTCTATCATAAGAAGCCATAAAGGGTAAGTTTGCTAAATTCTATCTAAGAAGCCATTAAGGGTAAGTTTGCAAAATTCATACGAGTTCCTAAATTGTACTCCGGCTGTATTTTGTCTGATAATAATTATGAACTATCTCATCCTAAATAAAACTATTTAGTTGATAATTATAAATTTAAAGTTAAACGTTTATAATTGAAAGTTTGCACCACTTACAATTAGTAAAGTAGAAATAATTAAGAAGCTTTCGCGAAGTTTCTGGTAGTTTTAGTTCAGATTCTGTTTTTTTCCTAGTTAATGTTTATTCAAATTTTCAATTTGCCTTTTTTTATAACTAATTGGTAGGATTTGTTAGTTTTTAAATTCAAACTTCTAAGAACTTGCCACTTAAGTTATACCCTATGCAAAGTTTCTAACTAAAACCAGTTTAATAGAGAATGAATGGATTTTATGAATTTTTTTAAATACTAACAAATAACTGATAAAGTCAAGTTTTTGTTCAAATTGAAAAATACCAAGTGGATGCATAAAATAAAGGCTGTATATTCATAAACATGCCATTTTTAGCACCCAGCGAGTTACTTTATACTTCAGTTTGTTATTTTTGGAGATACTTATTTGGTATTATTTTAATAATTACATTCAACTTGGTCATGGATCTTAAACTGAATTGTTTACAGTTTTTAATAGTAAATACGACTAAGGCAGTAGATGGTACGACTAAGGCGACTAGACGATTTAATCATACTCAAAAATGTTGTGTGTTTTATTATAATAATTAAAATTTCTTTAAAAAAGGCATCTATTAACCACGTGATCGATTTTTATGGATTATAGAACCCATCCTCCTCCCTCTCTTAGGGTAATTTAAAAATTAGGCACCTCTCTCCTAACCAACGTAAAGCTCATTTTTAGTTGTTAGAAAAATGCATTGAATTTTTGGATGTATTTTAAAAAATCTCATTGTGTGATATTTTGTTATTTTGTAAATTCCGCAATTCGCGAGTGGAAAGGGTTAATAAAATAACAAATTTCAAATTTAAAAAAATGTTTTACGATAGTGAATTTAGATTTGCTTTTGTTTATAATGTCATACTATGGGATGCTCTTTTTAGCGTAAACTCTGTATCTATATGTAAAATTGTCAGTTTCCTGAAAAATGTGCCTGGTGCCCTGGTATTCGGCTGACTGTTCGTGTTCAGTTTGTTGTTCCAACACGCAGTTTCGGATTCATTGCAAATGGACGACCTCAGATAACGAACGAATGACATTCTACATATATATCATTCGATACACAAAAATTAAGACATTACTTAAATGATAAAATTATTTATCATACACATTATATTACTATACACCATTTATTTAGTACTATTAAATTTGTAATATAATAAATTATTGTAAATTATTAATAAATATTATAAATCTTGCAGTTAACGAAAGGCAACTATTTCTTTCGATACATTGCAAGTGATGATATATTAGTATTATGACATTATTAAATTGAAACTAAACTTAAGTAAGACTGTACGATATTGTATATCATTGCTTAATATATTAAAAATTCTGAATTATGGTTCTAATATAGAATTTTGCTTTTGAGAAATTACTGATTTGTGCCTTTGCTCCTGATATTTTGGTGACTTCTACTCGTTTGTCGCCCATTTCGCGATATGCTGGTAACATCCACGTATAGTATAAGGCAAAATTTTACTTACACCGGTCGGTTTATATATGGTAGTAAGTTTAATAAATATTATCAATATTAAATAGTTAGAGTGTGCCAAGAGTTTTTATGTGAATCAATCAAATATAGTATACAAAAATGTCATGATTTTTTTAGTGTCCACGATGAGAGAGTATTACATGAGTGTCATGATTTTATTTGTATCATGGATATTTTATAATTGTTTTTAATTGTGAAGATTAAATTATTTTGTGTTAATAATAATAGTCAGCCAAGACTATTACAATGACAATATATATAGTTATATCAATATTACTTATAATATAGTTTTAAATTTGTAATGTGCATGATACCCTGGTAAGCCAGCTTGGGCAATTCCGTTTGATGGTGACAGCGTACACAAAATCAATGATTTTGTGACGTCACTCGGCTACTCGGTGAGAGGTTTTTGTTCTACATTGGATCGACAAAGAGCAGACGCCTAAAATCTTCCAGATAATGTGTATGTGTATGTGTATGTATGTATTTTAAATATTTAAAAGGCATTTAATTTTAATACTTTAAAATTGTTTCTCTAGATTCACTTGTCCACGTTTTCGCCAAAATTACTGCAACGATTTTTAAACTTCAACAATTTTTTGAAAGTTATCAGTAGGAAATCGATGCGATTAGTTTTGTTGAAAACCTATTTTCAAGATAGTGAGACATTTCACACTATCTAAAGATTATCTATAGATTTTAGGCGTGTGCAAGGGCAGGTCCACCGTTTCGGAGAGAAGATACAGAAAGCACAAAAACAGCCAGCTTTTTAGAGAACGATTAAAATATGATTAGAATTATTCAAAAAGCATTCTATTCGTATTGATTGAATGAATAATTGATTTTTATACTAAGGCAGTGTCAGCAGTTTTCGGAGATACGCAGCAAAAAATGCAAAAATGAGAGAATAAGCGCATCCGATTAGATTAAAAAAGAATATTACTTGTGTGGACTGAGTTTTTTTTATAACGTTTTTTCTCTGTGCAGATTCAAAAAACATTCTATTCGTATTGATTGTGTGAATAATTGGTTACATTTTTTCTAAGGCAGTGTTAGCGGTTTTGGAGATACGTGGCAACAATGCAAAAAATGAAGAACAGTGCATCCGATGAGAGTGATTCGAAATGCATATTGCTTGTATAGACGGTGTTTTTTTTAATTTCCCGAAGGGGAAGCTTATATTTTCATAAAAAAAATCGATTCTTTGTGTTTTATGCTAATTTTACGTTTTCTCGTTTTCTCGACGTCAAGCCATTTTGAATCGAATGAGACCAAAGAAATGTATGTGCGTGTGTGTGTGTTTGTGAAAGTCATGGGCCAAATATGAGCACTATATTATATTAAATTTTATAAATACGACGTAAAAATTTACAGTATTCATAATAATTATTTCAAAATGTTTAAAACGATTATAACTTCCCGTAGGTCAATTATAGTAATCGCAAAAAAATCGAAAATGAAAATTTTTATATATCTTTACGTTTCAAAGGTTTCTGAATATTTTGGCATGCCTTAGAAAAATGGATGCATGTGTGGGTGTATGTGTGTGTGTGTGCGTGTTGTGTGTGGTGCGGATACAAATTTTCGTCGACGATTTCGCGAACACCGATGAACCGATTTGAATAATTCAAAAAGCATTCGATTCGTATTGATAAGGAGACGTGCTGATTAGTTTTTTGGCGGAGGCAGGTTTAGCCGTTCCGAAAATACGGGGCAAAAAGTGCCGAAAACGGTAACTCAGTTTTTAAGAGAACGGAACGTCCGATTTTAATAATTCAAAAAACATTTTACTTGTATTGACACGATGAAAAATTGGTCAAATTTTCATGAAGGCAGGTTTTCGGAGATCTAATGAAAAAAGTAAAAAAAATGCCATTTGGCGGTCAAAAATGATCATCAAATGATTATAGAGAATTTAACAATAAGTATAAATTTTGTTTACATTCCTATGGGTTCCGTACCAATGTTTATATCCGTTAGACAGCGACGCGGCGCTTACGCGCTTTTATTTTATATTAATTTTTAGTACGGATAGTTCCAGCAATTTGCCTTAAGGCATGATGCCTTAATTGCCTTAAGACAGAATTCCACATACAGCTAGTTTCACCTATTTTTTACCTCTCTATGTATCTTATTCCGCCTGCGAGCGTCGTCACCAACTCCAACAAATCCATAAAACCCCGTGTCATTACCGTTAAACAGAGCAACTCTCAATTCAATATACCAGGCGACCATGCAGATTTTTAAAATTAAACTCTTTCGTTTATTCAAATGTTTTAAATAGTCCCCCACTTTGCCTTAATATAGAGGATTAGTAGTAGTCGTTGTACCCGGTTGTAGGAGGCTTGTCAAGTGGCCGCGAGCAAATTAGATCAGCTCTCACATCGTACCATCAAACGGAGCAAAATATCAATCCCGAGGAACAGGAGAACATGCAGATTCTGGGAGGAAAACTTTCAGGAACCGTGGTAAAATACGGTTTTAATATAAAACGGATACTGGCACTAAAATGAAGTAATGCACCATGTATGTTGACAAAAAAAAAAATGTAAAAAAAATTCCACATACTACTTGATAATTTTTTCTTTACCAATTTTAATTTTATGTAACGGTTTCTTTCTCTTCGTTGAAATTCACCCCTTGATTAAATTTGGATGTCAGTAGAATTTTTTTATACGCATTAAGTTAAGAAATATAATACGTATATAATGAACTAGTATTCTAGTTTAAGTATTATGAATATGTAGTAACTAGTTTAAGTATTATGAATTTTTAAATAGAATTTATTTTTAAACACTGCTTCTGGATTATTAAACGGTGTGACTCTTTAAAAATTTACAAAATAATGATTTATTTTTGTTTGTTCTTTCTGATATGAAATTGCTGAAAGATGACACACATACTGTGTCAAAACGTACAAAGTAACCAATTCAAATATTTATTGTTTTATATTTCGATTGAATTTTATATTTAGGCTGAAAACACATTCAATAGTACGATTTCAACGTCGAACAGAAACCATCTAAAGCAGTGATTCCCAACCATTTATGGGCCACGCCCCACCTTGAGGTTTCTTAAAATGTCATGCCCCCCATACAAAATTTCAATACAAATTCTAACTTACTAAGCTTTAAACTCAAGTCTCCGTGTTGTGTTATTTAAAACCTGTTTTTTTATTAATAAATTATAGCAATTTCTTGTACATTTGGTTACATTCGGGCATTCTATTTTCAGTTTCTTTATAAATCCATTTTTTAATTTACTTAGCCAATATAAAAAAGTATAAGAAAGTTTAAACTTGCTATTTGGATCTTTAATTATGATGTGTCTTTAAATAGTATAGGTCTCTAAATTGTGTGAAAATTTAGTATGGATGTTTAAATAATATTAAGTTTCTTTTTGAATATGATGTGTCATTAAATAGCATAGAACTTTAAATAGAATGCATCTTAAACATTAAAATAGTACTTCAAATAGTATTATATATAGATTAGAATACTATTTATCTCTAGAATAGTACAAATCTCCAACGAGATTTCCTCCAAGATTTTTTAATTATATATTATTTACTTTGTAAGAATGTTTAAATTGTATGCATCTTTAAATATTATCATATCGTTTCGAAAACCTTGACCTTGTACAATCGCAGAGAACCCACATTGTGCCCGTGTAAAGTGAACGCAAACTCGGAGCCAATTATTAGGAGAACAGACGCAATTTCGTCAATAAAATGAATGATTTTGTAGTAATTTTCATCGATCGATTTGTAATAATGAATTTGGAATATATAATATTTGGTAATATTTCAGACAAGCTTGTTCTGTTACTACTTTCAAATAAAAGATTGGGAACAAAAATTGTTATTAGATGTCAAACAAGTCAATTTGGGTGCATTTTGAATCGACATATTGTGAAATCAAAACAAATTATTTACTTTCTTAATTTTCATGTTTTCGCCAGAACCCTTAATCTGATTTAAAAAAATCAAGAACTATATCAAAGATATTAGATATTATCCAAAGAAATTAGTAGAACAAGTACCCGCTAAATACTGATAGGATGGCAAAAAGTAGTAAAAATTATAAGAATTTAATAATGTTCAGAATAATTGTCTTTTTTAAATTTTATCTAAATATCTAAATATTTAAATTTACCAAGTCGATTATTCAATACATTTTAGGAAGTTTATAAAACTTGCATATTAAAATTGCAGTGATAACACGAAAGGCTTATCAGAGGATAACCCTATTTTCTACATCGATTTATAGGAAAAATCTGTATTAATTTAAAGAGATTTTGATTTTAAGTTTAAGTAATTAGTTTAATCATATTTAAACAGTCGCTTTTTAGAGTATTATATTGCAAAAATTATTAAAAACCAGAGGTGCATGGCATAGTGTAGTTGTTTTAAGGTCGAACTTTGCCTTTCGGCAAAATACCACTTACAACCAGATTCCATTTACATTACGAAAGCAATATTATAATATAACTTATCTTATTTTCTACGTCAATTTATTGGAAAAATCTGTATTCGTTTTGCTAA
>NW_020537324.1:73343264-73413381 GCF_003426905.1 Ctenocephalides felis | reverse complement strand
AACAAAATACAATCTCGCCTACCAGGGCATCATGCACAAAATTTCTTAAGGACGTATTCTGAACCAGAAATTTCAGTAAACAATATTTGTATTGTTTCTTCGGTAATATATTATAAACTGCCACTAAATTTACAAGTTTTAGGTTTATTAAATTAATTTATATTTTATTTTATTTTATTTTCTTATTACAATCTGTTTAAAATAGAAAGACATCGAGTAATTAATTTGAACAAATAACATAGCATAGAATTTTAAAAGAAAAACCCAGTGGTTCACCGTTTATTAATGCACTAAATTATATCTTGATTAAATTTTGGTATAATTAAATTAATTTAAAATTATTAAACATATTGTTAGTGCTAAAGAAACTTCAATAATAAAAATAAATCTAATATAGATATGCCAACAGTTAGCCTGTTTGAAATAGGAGAGGACTAAAATATCCTTTAAAATAAACACCTACATTTGTTTCAAAATTTTCATAGAAACTTGACGTGAGATTTTTTTTATATAATAACCTATTTTTTTTTATTTGAAATGAATTAAAGATTTAAGGTGCTTTTTTAATAAGGCGTTTTGTATATGTATATCCCTCAAAACTTAAAATAAGTGCAATATCAAAAGAAACTAGTGGGGTGTATGGCATCGTTAAGGCAAATTGCTGGAACTTTCCGTACCGTAATGAAATATTCGAGAAATATTTAAATGTTTTCAGATAGATTATTATAAATATTGTAACATTGTCTAATATTTATAAGAATTATACAAACTGAATTGCAAAGTTGAAAATATTTGTTCAAAGTATATTAGAACTTTAGTCAGAATTAAAAATAAAATCTGAATTATTTTCGATATACAAAAAAAATATTTTTTGAAAAAAAAATGAAATAAAAATGTTTTTTTCCAAAAGCAATTATTTTGTTAGAACAAGCAGAAAGTTCTTTGAATCATTCAAATCGAACGCTTAGTTCTCTCAAAAACTGCCAATTTCTGCACATTTAGCTCGGTATCTCCCAAACAAGTGGACCTCCATTTGCCAAAAACTAATTACTACTTCTCCCAATTATTACAAATTGAATGTATTTTAGATCATTCAAATCGGGTACTCCGTTCTCTCAAAAACTCGATTTCTTTTTTTCTGCACTCTTTGCTCCGTATCTCCATAACGGCTGGACCTGCCTTTGGTAAATACTAATCAGCACATCTTCCTATCAATAGAAATCGACTGTACTTTGAACCATTCAAATCGGTTGATCCGTGCGCCCGAAAACGTGGACGAAAAAATGCGGACATACAAAACACACACACACACATCCATTTTTTCTGAGGAATGCCCCAAAATGTTCAGAAACCTTCAAAACGTGAAAAAATGTAAAAATTTTCAATTTTGATTTATAGGACGATTACAATAGCTTACTGTACGGGAAATTAACTACTTTCATGTATCGTTTTCTTATCTTACTATGCAAAGTTCATTAAAATTGTCAAATGATTCTTTATTTACTGCGAGAGGTATAAATACACACATACTTTTTCCAAATTTGGTCTCTCTCGATTTAGGTCAAGAAATAAAATTAGCAAATTCGGATTATTTTGCGACAAGTTTAACTTTTCCTTCATGTAGTTCAAAAGTATGTAAGTCGATTTTGGATCTTTCGTCGACGTTACCTGAAACGTTACGACCGATTTTTAATAAATACTCAACATTATTCTTCATAAGAAATGGCCCGACCTTCCTCATCTATCGTCATAGAAGCATTCACCACTCGACAGAGTAGTTAATGCTCAGTTCCAGCCAGTTGATGTTAAGATTATTTCAATATTTTGTAATTTTATTTTGTTAATATTCTGTATATTATTTACATTTAAATTTTTGTATTTAGGTTTATTTTTTTGTTTTTTATATATTCAACAATTTTGTATTATAAAACTTGAATAAAGTTTTGATTGACAAAAAGAAAAAATATATTCTTCATACGGAATGCCTATCGAAAACAACTAGTCCGGTTAATCGAGGCTCTACTGTAATATGACGTCCGTTTTTAATAATAATTCTGCCTGTTCTCCTAATACTCGGAAGAGCGTTCGGAATCACGTTCGCTTTCGCAGTACTGCAAATAACCGGTCTGCTCCACTTGTAATCCGACTAGCTAGACAATATACAAGTTCTACGACGATTTGGTCAACGTACTATTATATACTGGGAAAAAGCCATTCACTCCGTCAGAATCAGTCAGAGTCAGAGTCAGAGTTTGCAGAAAAGTCCAGTCCAGTCCAGTTTGCAGTCGGTGGGAACAACACGTTGAACACAAAGAGTCAGCGAAATGCAAGGGCACCATGCACGGTAATGGAGCAAAAGATACGTTTGATAAAGAAAACAAGTTGAATGGGTCAGGCACGAATTTATACCTGGACCAGGTATGAATAGCTAGAAATTTCCTCGTAAAATTGATTTTAACTAGGTGTAAGTGGCATTTTGCTTTAAGGCAAGTTGCATGATGAACGTCCTGACACGTGTAAATAATCGACTTATAATCGATTTATCGAAATATCATCAAAAGAGCGCATACCATCTAAACACTGTAATAAAAAACCTGCTAAAACAAGTACCTATGAGAAGATTAAAAAGAAAGTGGCCGCAAGATTTAACAAATTAACAATCAATATATTTATGTAAGGAAATTCTCCACTGGGAGAATTTCTAAAAGCCCTGTACCCGTCAGCAAATAACCTCATTGAACCCAAGGTTCAGATTGGTTATAAGAAATAAATAGAAAAAAAAAATCGATTTATAGGTATGCCGAGTTTGAAGTATGGCCTAATAATGTGAGAAACTATTATAGATTTTTGAATTTTGAACAAATTTGAACAAAAAATTGTTATTACACAGTATTCAAAAACGAATACGTGCCAAATACTTATGTATTTTATTATTACATAGACGGAGTATTTTCTAAAAGCGCAATACATTAATTCAGACTTTAATTGAAATTTATAATTGAACCAATTTTCGTAGGACTATAATATTATACTATAATATTTTAGTATGTTGATTAAACCACGCACGTACTCGCCCATGCAAGGCGAAGATTTATTAAAATCGTCGAATTTGTTTTCCATTTCATTTTATTTTTTCATTCATTTTAACCAGGCGTAAGTGCCATTTTGCTTTAAGACAAGTTGCATGAATTTTCTGACACGTGTCGTGTAAGTGAAGGACTTGATCAATAAGAAATTATTAAATTAATTTGTGAGTACTTAATAATGTGAAAAACTATTACAGATTTTTGAATTTTGAACAATTTTGAACAAACAATTGTTATTACACGTGCCAAAAAACATACACCGAGCATTTTCTAAAAGCGCAATCGATAATTCAGACTTTAATTAAAATTTATAATTTAATCAATTTTCGTAGGACTATAATAATTTAGTATGTTCATTAAAACCACGTACTCTATCCCCATATAAATATTTATTAAAATCGTCGAATTTTTTTTAAACAATCAATTAGGGGGAAGACTGCCCGAGCTTTGGCAAATTTAATCAATACGAATCTCAATTGATATCTATCGAATAGTTTGTTTAGTTTTTTTTACGAAACCTTGGTCGAAGTTTTGCACTTATCTGCTAATTTTAAAGAAACGTCTCAGCCGAACGTATCAAAAAACCAAGAAACGTGGGTGTTTACCAAGTTTCATCAAAACTAATTAGTACGATTAGTGACTTTTAAATTTTTTCAATCGGTTCAGTCGTTTTTTTATGTAAATAAAATTTTAAATCCTCACATTACACAAGTGACTTTTGACAATCACTGTTTTTTTAAACTTTGGTGATGTTTTTTAAATTAAACCAATCGTGTATATTTAAGACCATATCTATCATGAAAAATTTCAAACAAATCGTGTCATTCCTTATTATGAAGAAATGGCTTAACCGATGTTTACAAAAAAAGACTATGCTGTGATTGGTAGCTCTTTTACACTCTTTTACACTTCTTTGCTAATTGCAAAGAAACAGCTTGACCGATCATTTTGCAAAACCATACAACACGAGTCCTTATTAACATACATCGAATGGCTTTCAAATTTTTGAAATCGGTTCATACGTTTCTGAGAATGTCGATGAAAGATAGAAAATCTGCTTATGTGAGCACACATACACCTTTTCCAAATTTGGTCTCATTCGATTCAGAATGACTTGAAACGCCAAGAAAAATAACTATAATGCAATAAAAATAATAATAATAAATAAACAAAAAAGTAACGGTTCTGTTTATTTCTTCCGCAAAAAATCGCCTAAAATGATTCTATTCCCTATTCGTCGCGTAATTGTGCAAACTCGCCATGCGCGCGCTTGCTGTTAGTGCGCCACCGGACATAATCGCAAGCACCAGGGCACCAGGCGCATTTTCTCCTGATTCTATTTACTCCGACCATACTACTCCGATATAACAGTTGTGGTGATCATATTTCCTACAAAAACGTTAAAAGATCATAGTCAACTTTGGGGAAATAGTTTCTAAAGCAGTTTCATACATTTGAATATTTTAAAATCAGTTTCCACGGTCTTGGAATAAATTCTACAAAAAGACAAATTTTAACAAACATATACTTAATTTACATACAGAGATCGTTCAAGTATTACGCAAGCAGATTTAGTACAATTATTTACCCCCCGCCTCCCCCTTTGTCAGCAAAAGTAAGCACATCTGTCACCAAAATGTCACAAAAATAAGCAAAACAATAACCCCCCGCCTCCCTAAAGTGCTTACGTAATACTTGAACGGCCCAATACTCAACTTATAAAAACTTTGGTCTCAAACAATTAAGAATGACTTAATACATCGAGACAACATAAATTTAGCAAGTAAAATTTTTGGCAAAAGCACAAACTTCTACTTCGCGTTAGTTAAAGTTGACAAGGAGAATGTTGACCCCGAAGGTTAAACTGCCGCCTCAAACGATTCAGAATGACTAGAAACGACGAGACAACATACAATTACCAAGTCAGCTTTTGGCGAAATCACAAACTTCTTTTCCCCCTTAGTTACAGCTAGTTAGTTCAACCAAAACACAGTTGACAAGGAGAACGTTGACCTCGAAGGTTGAACTTCCGTCTCAAACGACTCAGAATGACTTGAAACGTCGAGACAACATAAAATTACCAAGTCAGCTTTTGACGAAAGCACAAACTTCTTTTTCCCCTTAGTTACAGCCAGTTTAGTTTAACCAAAACAAAGTTTACATGCAGAACGTTGACCCCAAAGGTTGAACTGCCGTCAACTTTATCATCGGCGCAAGCCCTCAATACGTCCAACCAGGGCACCATGCACGAACCAGAAAAAATTCATTGAAACGCACACAAGTTTTCAAGAATCTTTGAGATAATTCTACTACCAATGGATAGAATCGTCGTCTTTACCAATGACACGATGACAGAGAAACAAACCTTGTTCGAGGAACTCGTCTGAAATTAACTGGATCGGAGTTCCGTTCTGTCAGGAACATCAAATAGAGCACAAAACCGTTGTCGGGTATCAGGAGAACAGACGCGATTTGGACACACGGCAGGAATTGCGGAAGATTCGTATGTGTTTGGGTTTGCTTTGTGGATGATACATGTTTTATATCGACATCTTTACATTTGGCTTACTGTGTTATCTTACTACAGTAAGATAAGAGAGCGTTAATACTGCATCGTCTTGTTGCAATTTTGGGTACTAATGCAAATCGCCTATGCAACTTTTATAAGTTGAGACGCTAAATATGTATATATTTATGCTTTATTAACATCTGTAAATATTGTTTTATACGTTTTATCAGTTTTAAGCTTCAACACAAAGATTTAAGTGAATGTTTTATATTTGTTTATGGAAGTGCGTTGAACCCTGGTAGCGAGCAGACTGTTTGCAGTCGTTTGCGATGTTGATTTTGCGTACTCTATATGTTAACTTTTATTCTAATAAAATTCTTAGCCAAATCCATCCAGATATTTGCAATAAATTGATGTAGACTATAGGATTATTTTCTAATAAGTTTTTCTTGTTATATTATAAGTTTTTAACAGAACTAGTTGTAAGTGGCATTTTGCCTTAAAGCAAGTTGCACGATCTTCCTGATTTGAAAAAATAACATGTAAATAATCAATTTTAAACAATAAGAATTGAGATTTTGTCTTTTTAGATAAAATTAATTAATGCTAATTTTTTTTAACAAAAATGAAAAACTAATACTGAATTAGTCTTATTATTGATAATCAAAATTTGCTGTAATTCAGTTAGTTATGATTCATATTTATATTCATATCATCAATTCATCTTAAAT
This sequence comes from Ctenocephalides felis, assembly GCF_003426905.1. NCBI lineage: Eukaryota > Metazoa > Arthropoda > Insecta > Siphonaptera > Pulicidae > Ctenocephalides > Ctenocephalides felis. The sequence continues at coordinate 73,407,055 of NW_020537324.1, read as the reverse complement.
ATATTCTTACAAAACACACAAAAAAATTTAGCCTTTACCACAAATTGTTATAATTCTTACAATTAGTATATATTTTGTTTTATTTATTTTATTATTAATATATTCATTGATATTAACTTTTTCTCTCTAAGATGACTCACAAATATTTCTCACATCTTTTCTGAGATGCTGGTATACCATTATATTTCCATAATATAATTATATACCATAAACAGGCCAAGCTAGTCCAGAAATATTCCCAAACTAAATGACCCGACAGACGTTATCCTGTACCCATGTCCACAATTTTTTTAATATAATATACTAATATTTACCAATTACCTAAAAATAATAATTATTGTTTTTCAAATTACTCTTCACACCAAAATGCATATACATTTATAATATGAGCGATGTTAAATGTGGAACTGCTTTAAATAAAATGTCGAGTCTCAATTCCCACACTACATAGAAAATTGAAGTCTTCTAAACGGTGTAACATAACCATAACCATAACATAACACTGGTATTTCATGTTGGATTAAATTAATTTTTTTTTTTATTATTTAAGATATCCAAAATTGCATCTTAAACTTCTCCTAATCGATATCGTGAGGGCCGATTTGTATGTATTCATCTTTACTTTCCCATTTGTTGTTATAAAGTGAAATTTGTACGGACTTTAAAATATTATGGAAAGATTAGTAAAAGATGCAAAGAAATTATATATTGAAACAAAAAACTATATTGAAAATTTAATATCTGAATCTAGTGTTGACGCCCCCTAAGGCGCGCGCTTGTATTTTTCGCATGAATCGCATTAAAGGTAGGACCGGCCCTGATTGATACTTAATTTCATATTTTAAGTGAATTAATTTGTCATATCCATTGAATGTGAATCATTCAATCTGCCATACATATATACTGTATTTTATATTATTTTAATTTCTGACACATCTCAGCTGCTTTTCGGAAATAATAATGTAGACATTTTATTTTTCTTATTCATAATCATGAATTTATTATACATATTCTAATATTGTCCAGGTCCATAAGTAATTTAAAATTTTTGGCAGATGATAGTTTTCATTTGTTTTCAATGCAAACAATGACATGTCGTTTTTTTCATTTATTTCTACAATATTGCACATACATCCCAGTACTTTATAACACATACATCCTAGAAAATTTCCTTAACAAACTTCAGAAAGATTTATTAAAATCCGGATAATCGTTTAGGAGGAGTATACAGTAAGTGCTTGTAATTTAATATGAACTTTAATAGCAATACAGCTGAAATTGATTCTACGTTTCGGTTAGAAAACGTTTGTATGTGAAAAAGGAAAGGGCTGTTTTTAGGGTTTTCCCGGCAATTATTTAATTTTTCTCGCCGTAAGAACCATCATTGGACTTCATCGAACATTTTAAATAAGACACATTTTTAACACATTTTGCGATTCATTTATATAAGATATTATATCGTATTATATTCCAAATTCATTACTATAAAACCGATGATTTCATTCAATTCATTGACTAAATTGCGTCTGTTCTCCTAATAATTGGCTCCGAGTTTGCGTTCACTTTACACGGGCACAATGTGGGTTCTCTTTGATTGTACAAGGTCAAGGTTTTTATAAGATATAAAATACATTCATAATAAAATTTAAAGATCTATACTATTTAAAATTCCATGCAAATTCAATAATATACCATTTAAAAATCGTTCAAATATCCATAACCTTTAGGGCTATTCTATTTAATGATGAACAGTATTCTAAAAGCTATAATACTATTTGAACTAGTCAAGTGTGTTTGACGACTATAATCGTCATAGAGAATTTTCTGAATTTTGTGTACCGCCGAAAATATTTGTCATAGTATAAAACAGTGACAATTTGCTATTTAAATTGCATTTTTAGTAAAAACTAAAGCCAAATTGTTTAGAATCTTTTGAGGCTGTGAATGTGTAAAGCAAGTACATAGTTGTAAGTAGTATTTTACCTTAAGGCAAGTTGCACGAACTTTCCGAAATGTGAAAATAACATACTTACAATAAGAATAAAGATTTAGCTATCTAAATAACACTCAAACCCCTTATTTCAAAAATATTTTTGAAGCAAAACTTTTTTATGCGCGACTCGGGTGTAAATCCGCACAAATGCAACATAAATGCGTTACGCCAGAACTGTACGTTATTCGCTTTCGATGAAATCATTTCAATACGGGTCGATTGTGATTAGTCGTCGTGTATTTAAATAGAGATCTGTCGTTGTATACGTACCGGCATCAATTGTATGCGTGGTGATATCAACAAGGAAATCGGCATAGATAAATAAACATTTTAAAGTTGCATCGTTGTACAGATGTTGATTTAATAAAAATGCCTGAATCAGAATATTTTACCCTGTTCATTGAAAATAATAAAACAAATTAAACATTTGTACCGTGTAATAAACGTAAGTTTATTGATTAGAAATTATTTCTATATTATTCGTAGTTTCTATAAATCTTTGAAGTTGTTAGAATACAAAATATTTTTTAGGCAAGACAGATATTACAGCTATTCAAAGAATGAGAGTATTTCGCCAGCAAAAAAGTAAAAAAAATACAAGAAGTCAATGAATGTATGTTAATTTTAATTACATGAAGTTCTTCAAACACAATTATTACATGATGTGTGAAGTTGCGAAAACAATATTTGTTTAGGGGTTGTTTAACATGATCCACTGTGTGAACGAATATTATAGAATTTATTAATCAGCAATTACTTCATTTCTCTAATGAAGGTTAATTTTCTAAATGCTAATTACAATGACAAACCGATCATGTCATATTTGAAGTATGACTTTAATTACATTATTGGTTCTAAATATTATATATATTTTTAATGCTATTATAAATATATAATTTATAATTTATCATTATATAAATGTGTACAATGGTTGACACTAATAAATGCGTGCATCACGAGTGTTACCATATTAATAATAAACATTATTCAAAAATTGTTATATGATGTATTTATATTTACTTAAATGCCATCTTGTACAGTAGCAAATAAGTTTTACTTCAATCGCGTGTTAACCTTACGCGCACTATTTTTTTCTTCTAACTTTTTAATTATTCCGCCTGCGAGCACCGTCACCACTCCGACAAAATCCATAAAACCCCGTGTCATTACCGTTAAACAGAGCAACTCTCAATTCAAAATATCAGGCGACCATGCAGATTTTTAAAATTAAACTCTTTCGTTTATTCAAATGTTTTAAATAGTCCCCCACTTTGCCTGATAATTATATAGAGGATTAGTAGTAGTTGTGTACATGTTGTAAAAGGCTTGTCAAGTGGCCTCGAGCAAATTAGATCAGCTCTCACATCGTACCATCAAACGGGAGCGAAATATCAATCCCGAGGAACAGGGGAACATGCAGATTCTGGGAGGAAAAACTTTCAGGAACCGTGGTAAAATTAAATGATGGATGTTTATAATAGAATGCTGTCATAGCAATAAACTCATCTAATTAAAATTTAACATACTATTTCATAATTTTTGTTAACCAATTTGTATTTTATATAAGTCAGTGCAAGGATTAGATGGCAACTAGTAGGGCGCATGGCATCGTGCCTTAAGGCAAATTGCTGGAATTTCCCGTACCGTAATGAAATATTCGAGAAATTTTAAACGTTTTCAAATATACTATTACAAATACTGTAACTTTCATTATTTTTGCTATCTTGCTTGTTATATCTGAGCAAATCAAATGTAAATCATAAATCAATTTATCTCCAGAACATTAACAATCGTCATTTCATTTCGAATTCAATTTCAAAAAAAAAAAAAATAGTTTAGTTGCCTAATTTACACAAAATTGAAAAAGTGCTCGCGTATAGTCACAGTCTAATCGCATTTGCAAACAATTCTGTGTGACATTTTCACTTATACTGTGCTTTGCTTGGCGGCGTTTTTACATTTTTCAATTATTAACTTCCCGTAGGGTAAGTTATTGTAATCGTCCAAAAATCGAAATCGAAATCGAAAATTTTTACATTTCTCGACGTTTTGAAGGATTCTGAACATTTTGGCATACTTCAGAAAAAATGGATGTCTGTGTGTATGTATGTATGGATACAATTTTTCGTCGACGTTTTCGGGCGCACGGATCAACCGATTTGAATGGTTCAATAAACATTCGATTCCTATTGATAGGGAGATGTGCTGATTAGTTTTTGGCAAAGGTAGATCCAGCCGTTACGGAGAAACGGAGCAAAGAGTAGAGCAGAAAATAGAAATCGAGTGAACGGAGCATCCGATTTGAATGATCTAAAGAACATTCAATTAGTAATGATTGGGAGAAGTGATTATTAGTTTTTGGCAATAGCAGGCCCAGCCATTTCGAAAATGCAGAGATAAATGTGCAAAAAATTGCAGTTTTTGAGAGAACTAAGCGTCCAATTTAAATGATTCAAAGAACTTTCAGTTTGTTTAAACAAAATAATTGATTTTGAATTTTTTTTTTTTAGTTTTTTTGTATATCGAAAATAATTCAGATTTCATTTTTAATTCTGACTAAAGTTCTTTGATCAAATAATTTTAACTTTGCAATTCAGTTTATATAATTTTTATAAATATTAGATAATGTTACAATATTTATAATAATCTATTTGAAAACATTCAGTATTCTTCGAACATTACGTTACGGTACGGAAAGTTCCAGCAATTTGCCTTAGGGCACGATGCCATACACCCCACTAGTTTTCACAAAATTGAAAAGTGCTCCAGTACATAAACAGTCTAAACGCACTTGGGTAAACATTTGCACCAGAGTGGCGCTTAGACTGTGCTTAGCCTGGGTCATTTTTTTAATTTTTAATCCAAAATTACAAAAAATATTTTTTGAAAAAAAAATTAGAAATAATTTTTTTTCCATAAGCATTTATTTTGTTGAAACAAGCAGAAAGTTCTTTGAATCCTTTAAATCGGACGCTTAGTTCTCTCAAAAACTGCCATTGTTTAACATTTAGCTCTGTATCTCCGAAACCGCTGGGCCTATCTTTGCCAAAAACTAATAACCTGTCATTACGAACTGAATGTTTTTTGGATTATACAAATCGGATGATCCGTTCTCTCAAATTTCTATTTTCTGCACTCTTTGCTCCATATCTCCGTAACGGCTGGACATGCCTTTGCCGAAAACTAATCAGCACATCTCCCTATTAATAGGAATCGAATGTTATTTTAAAACCATTCAAATCCGTTGATCCGTGCGCCCGAAAACGTGGACGAAAAAAATGCGGACATACAAAACACATACACAAGCATCCATTTTTTCTGAGGTATGCCAAAATGTTCAGAAATCTTCGAAACTAATTTTCATTTTCGATTTTCGGCCCATTACTATAACTACCCTACGGGAAGTTGAAAACGACTAAACTAGTATGTAAAATTGTCAGTTTCTTGAAAATTGTGCCTGGTGCCCTGGTATTCGGCTGACTGTTCGTGTTCAGTTTGTTGTTCCAACACGCAGTTTCGGATTCATTGCAAATGGACGACCTCAGATAACGAACGAATGACATCTACATATTTTGCTTCGATACACAAAAATAATGCCTTACATGCAAATGTTATCATTATTATTATTATGATATTATTATACAGACTTTTACTTGGTAATATTAGATAATTGTAATATTAATAGTATTATTGCTGGTAAATATTATAAATTTGACATATTGTATCAAAGCGAGTCTAAGAAGCTGACGATTTCTGCCTGTAGTCCTGGTGTTTTGGTGACTTTATACTCGTTTGTCGCCCATTTTGCGATATGCTGGTAACATCCAAGTAAATAAAGTACAAGGCAAAATTTCCTGTTGAAATTATAATCAATCTTTTTTTAACTGTATTTGATTTTAATCATTGTGTAGTAATATTTGATCACTACAAATGTAATTTTTTCAGTAGCAGATTATATAATTTAACTAATTAGTATTCAGGTGTTCATAAAAAGTTGTAATTTTTTGGATAACATTTTTTTTTAATTTATTGCACTAAACGAGGTTTGAACTTAGACCGAACCGTGTGGATTCAATAAATTTGATATTTTTGTTGCGTTAAGCCAAAATTAATTGCAGATGAAATTGGCATTTTGCCTCAAGTTATTATGCATCAACTTTCTGAAGTGAGTAAATCAATAATTAGTCGTAAGTGGCATTTTGGCTTAAGAAAAAAAGTTTCATGATTCATGAACCAAAAAAGCTAATCAGCACGATTCCCAACTGATATCTTTCGAACACTCTCTAAATTACCAAAATTTCAAATTAAGCAAAAAAGCTTAACAAAGAAACTATCTTAAATAAAACCTGAATCATATCTGGAAGATTTTAGGCGTGTGCTCTTTGTCGATCCAATTTAGAACAAAAACCTCTCACCGAGAAGTCGTCCGAGTTACGACACAGAATCATTGATTTTGTGCACGCTGTCACCATCAAACGGAATTGCCCAAGCTGGCCTACCAGGGTACCATGCACAAAAAAACTTAATTTTCCATATAATAATGATTTTAATACTACAAACTAGCATTTCCTGGACTGACTAGATGGAAGTAGCATTTTGCTTAAAGACAAGTTGCATGATTTTATAGTTATGTATAAATAATTCACCTAATCAACAAGAAGTGGGATTTTACCTATCAAGCAGTAGTGATATATATAGTGATATATATTACATAAATTCTAGTGATAACTAGTTGGTTTGGTATTTAGCCTTGAGGCAAGTTACATGAACTTCCCGATATGTGTAAATAATTGACTTAATCAAAAAAAAAAATGTGTAAATAATATACTTCATCAATCCTACTTTAAGAAAAACGATAATAACTTTAGCAAAGTTTTACAATTTTTTAAAATTAAACTACTTGTCGTAAGGCCGTAATATTACAGCAAGTTCTATAAGACCATGATGTATATCGCCAAAAAAAGTTTCATGAAAATCGGCTTAAATCTTTTTTTCAACAGTTCATTACAAGAAAACGGCTCGATAGATTTTCACCTAAAAATAAGCAGTACCATTCCCAACTAATATCTTTCGAACAGTTTTTGATTTTTTAAAATCGGTTTGGTAGTATAAGCTTAAATGTGGACGAAAGGTTTAACACTTTTTTTCCAAATTACAAAGAAACGGCTCGGCCGATCGTCGCACAAAACTGAGAAACGATAATACTCATCTAGATATATCAAATGCTTTTTAAATATCTGAAATCGGTCCGGCCGTTTTTGAGCAAACGTCGATGAAAGTTCTAATTTTGACAAATGCCAAAAAGATCATACTAATTTTTGCAAACTTTGACGAATTTTTAAAGCTAAATCATTTGTCGTAGGGCCGTAATATTTTAGTATGATCCAGAAGACTATGGTATCTACCGTCAAAAAAATAATCATAAAAATCGTCGAATTTTTTTTTTTGAAAACTTAATTACATGAAAACGGCCCGGCCGATCTCTACCAAAAACTAATCAGCACGATTCCCAACCAATATCTTTCGAACGGTTTTTGAATTTTCGAAATCGATTCAGAATTGCGGGCTAAAACGTAGACGAAAATTTTTTCACTTTTCTGCGATTTATAAAGAAACGGCTTGGCCGATCGTCGCACAAAATTAACAAACAATAGTCCTCATGGAAATACATCGAGTGGCTTTTAAATTTTTGAAATCGGTCCAGCCGTTTTCGAGAAAACGTCGATTTACGGCAAAAAATCTGTTCACATACACGCACACACACACATACACACTCACACACACACACACACACACACACATACTTTTTCCAAAGTTGGTCTCATTCGATTCAGAATGGCTTAAAACGTCGAGAAAACATAAAATTAGCAATTCGGATTTTTTAATGAAAACATAAACTTCTCCTTCGGGAAGTTAAAAACACCTGTAAAATATTGCCAGAGGATAAATTGCCTTTTAAAAAAAGCGATGTTGTCGATGAAAAGGGTTAATATATTTCGTACTAAGATATTTATAGAATCATTTTATTTAGAGATCCATACGATTAAAAGTTTCATACTATTTAAAGGTGATTAAAAATTCATAAGTACCATTTAAGAATCCATAAGTACTATTTAAAAGTTCATACTATTTAAAGATTTATATGATGTAATGCCATATTATTTAAAGTTCCATACTATTTACACCTAATAATCGAAGTTACATATTAATTTTAATTACACAATATTTTTTGTTCTTTAAAATTTTTGATTTTATGCTATTTTTAATCCAATACAATTTTCGTACTGTTTCAAGTTCCATACTATTTTAAGTTTCATATTATTTTATGTTCTATAATATTTATCAAAGTTCTATAATATTATAATTATATTTATAATATTTATTAAAGTCCTATGATATTTATTAAATTATGTTAAAATTCTATAATATTTCAAGTTTCATAATATTTTAAGTTCCATGGAATTAAAAGTTTCATACTATTTGTAGTTAGGTACTATTTAAAATGCATGCTATTTAAATATCTAAAATATTAAAAAAAACGTAATATTTAAAGTTCCATACAATTTAAAAATCCATTATTACCAAATAAAAACTGTAGTATTTAAAGTGCTATATACTATTTAAGGATCAATACTGTTCAAAGCTACAATACTATTTAACAATTTATTAAATTTTTAAATCTACATTATTTAAAAATACAACCAATTTAAAGTTTCATCTTATTTAAAGGTGTTTACTATTCAAGGCTATAGCACTATTTAAGGCTCGATACTATTTAAAATGCATGCTATTTAAATATCTAAAATGTTTAAAAAAAACTTGTTTCAAAAAAACTGTAGTATTTAAAGTGGTAAACTATTTACAGATCAATGCTGTTTGAAGCTAAAATACTCTTTAAAGATCCATAGTATTTAAAGGTTTACACTATTTAAAGATCTATACTATCCAAACATTTCAAAGCTTTTACTCTATTTAAAGTTTGATACTATTAAAATACATTTCTTTTAAATATTTAAAATATTAGAAAGAACATAATATTTATATCTCAATACATCCTAAAAATCCATAATCTTCAAAAAACTGTAGTATTTAAAGTGCTATACTGTTTAAAGATCTATATTATTTAAAGATACAAACAATTTAAAGTTACAATTTAAATATTCATACTATTTAAAAATATATGCTTTTCAAAAATATATACTATTTAAACATTGATACCATTTAAAATTGATACTAATTAAAAATTGATGCTTTTGGAAAAAAAAATTTTGTTTCTAATTTTTTTTTTTCAAAAAATATTTTTGTAATTTTGGATTAAAAATTCAAAAAATCACCCTAAGCACAGTCTAAGCGCCACTCTGGTGCAAATGTTTACCCAAGTGCGCTTTTAGACTGTTTATGTACTGGAGCACTTTTCCAATTTTGTGAAAATAATTGAAAAATGTGAAAATGCCGCCAATCTAAGCACAGTATAAGTGAAAATGTTGCACAGAATTAATTGTTTGCAAATGCGTTTAGACTGTGACTATACGGGAGTTTTTCAATTTTGTGTAAATTAGGCAACTATTTTTTTTTTGGAAATTGAATTCGTAATGAAATGACGATTGTTAATGTTCTGGAGAAAAATTGTTTTATGATTTACATTTTTGATTTGCTCGGATATAACAAGATAGCAAAAAATATTGAAAGTTACAGTATTTGTAATAATATATTTGAAAACGTTTAAAATTTCTCGAATTTTTCATTACGGTACGGGAAGTTCCAGCAATTTGCCTTACGGCACGATGTCATACACCACTAGTTCATTTTATTTTTGCTGATGATTGAACATTTTAAATCATACAATTTGATGCATATTTTATACAAGAAACATGGCAAGTACGACTTAATATTTACGGAATAACAATTTAACAATTTAACTGTGTATGTATTAGCTCAATTGTTCTTTTTTCGTTCAGTAATATATAATATTTAAACTATTTGTAGCTAAATTTATGCAAAATTAGTCTGCAATTGTGTCTATCATCATAAATCATTTGTTATCTTACTAATCATGTCAAAAAGTTAATGCAACTTGACATAAGGCTAAATGCATATTGCCCGTAGTTATAAAATATTATAAGATTAATATTATCACAAAAATATCTTAAAATTGTGCCTGGTGCCCTGGTACATGGGATCGATGTCCACTCTGTTTAGTGGTAACGGCCGCGCAGAGACACACCTCATACAGAATCTCATTGGATGTGGGCAAGTCATTTTCATCTCCAACCTCTAAAATACTTCACAAGATTGAAAACTGACACGAAACTTAATAAATACAATATTGATTATCAAAATCATTTAGAAATGTTATTCTAGATATGCAAAAATTAGCACTAATGAAGAAAAAACTCAAAAGTGGACCATAACAATCATACCTTGATTGGATTTGGATTAATTGACTGAATTGTTTGTAATTTTATTTTCAACCTCCAGAATGATTATAAAGAATTTGATACTGACACGAAGTTTAATAAATACAATATTGATTATCAAAACTGCTTATAAATTTTACTCTAAATGTGTAAAAATTAGTAACAATGAAAAAAACCCTAAAAGTGCAACAGGAAAGAACCTAACAATCATAAAATTATTGATTGATTGAAAATATTTCTTTAAAAGATTTCTAAAGAATTGGATCTTGACACGAAATTTAATAAATATAATATTGATTATCAAAATGATGTAGAAATTTTACTCTAAATATGTAAAAATTAGCAACAATTCAGAAAAAATCCAAAATTGCAACAGGAAAGAACCTAACAATTACAAAATGATTGATTGATTGAAAATATTTCTCCAAAATACTTCTAAAGAATTCGATACTGAGACGATTTAATAGGATTTAATAAATGTAATATTGATTAACAAAATGACTTATAAATTTCACTCTAAATGTGTAAAAATTAGTAACAATTGAGAAAAACCCCAAAAGTGGATCATAACAATCATACCTTGATTGAATTGGATTAAATGACTGAATTGAATGAATTGTTTAACAAATCCAGCTAATTAATTAAGTTTGAACGATTAGAAATCAAATTAGAAATATGAATGGAAATTAACAAAAAAAATATCAGAATCTGAACTAAAACTATTAGAAACTAAACGAAATCTTACTTCCTAATTATTTCTATTTCACTAATTGTAAGTGGTGCAAACTTCTAATTATAAACTTTTGCTTAATCAATTAAATATTTCTATTTACTAAATTATCAACTAAATAAGTGTCTGTTTAAGATGACACAAAATTTGACTAGTTGGTTTGGTATTTAGCCTTGAGGCAAGTTACATGAACTTCCCGATATATTTAAATAATCGACTTAATCAATAAAAAATAAATTAATTTATGAGTCATTAAAAGTATTCCGAGTGGATTTATTACACATAATTGAAAACGAACGAACTCGGAGTATTTTCTAAAAGCAAATTTTCAAAAATCAATAATTTTTATAATTGAACCAGTTTTCAGGACTTTAATGATTTATTATGTTCAAGACCAAGTACTCTATCATTATACCAAGTAAATAGTCTAATTTTAATTTTAACAAATGCCAAAAGAGCTACTCATTTTCTCAAACTTTGATGAATTTTTAAAATCAAATTATTTGTCTTAAGGCCGTAATATTTCAGTAAGTTCTATAAGACCATGGTATATATCGCTAAAAAAAATTCCATAAAAATTGGCTTAAATTTTTTTTTCAACGGTTAATTACAAGAAAACGGCTCGGTAGATTTTCACCTAAAACTGATCAGTATCATTCCCAACTAATATCTTTCGAACAGTTTTTGATTTTTTAAAATCGGTTCGGTAGGATGAGCTTAAATGTGGACGAAAAGTTTAACACTTTTTTTCAAATTACAAAGAAACGGCTTGGCTGATCGTCGCACAAAACTGACAAACGATAGTCTTCCCGAAACACATCAAATGGCTTTTAAATTTCTGAAATCGGTTCAGGCGCTTTTGAGAAAACGTCGATCAAAAGTCTAATTTTGACAAATGTCAAAAAAACTATGCCAATTTTTGCAAACTTTGACGAATTTTTAAAGCTAAACGAGTTGTCGTAGGGCCGTGATATTTTAGTATGACCTAGAAAACTATGGTATCTACCGTCAAAAAAAAAATCATAAAAATCGTCGAAATTTTTTTTTTAAAAACGTTATTACAAGAAAACGGCCCGGCCGATCTTTACCAAAAACTAATCAGCACGATTCCCAACCAATATCTATCGAATGGTTTTTGAATTTTCAGAATCGATTCAGAATTGCGGGCTAAAACGTGGGCGAAAAATTCTGCAATTTACAAAGAAACGGCCCGGCCGATCGCCGCACAAAACTCAGAGACGATAGTCCTCATCGAGATACATCAAATGGCTTTTAAATTTTTGAAATCGCTCCAGCCGTTTTGGAGAAAACGTCGATTTACGGCAAAAAATCTGTTCACACACACACACACACACACACACACACACACACACACACACATACTTTTTCCAAATTTGGTCTCATTCGATTCAGAATGCCTTGAAACGTCGAGAAAACATAAAATTAGCCATTCGGATTTTTTGATGAAAACATAAACTTCTCCTTCGGGAAGTTAATAAATACAACATTGATTATCAAAATGAATTAGAAATTTTATTCTAATTGCACAAAAATTAGTAGCAATGGAGGATAAATCCAAAAGTGCAACATAACTATCATATCATTGATTGGATTTATTAGTTGAGAAAATAGTTTTCAGTAATTGCTAAAATTTTGAAAAAAGTTTGATAATATTTGCAAAAATGTTCAATAAGGTTTATTATAAATATTCAATTGCACCCTTGAATCATTTAAAACATTTGGTTAGTTGTAAACCAATTAGTTCCTTAACTTAATGACCATGCAATGCCAAAACCTGATTAGTGCATTGATATAATAATAATTAATAAATAATAATAATAATTCAAATTCGGTTTTAATTCGACAATTTGTTTGAAAAAGCTCTCAAGAACATTTCATATGTATATTTTTGTACTTATATGTAAAGTTATTTCAGTACGTTTATGCTATGTTATATTTCCAACGTTGGTTGGACAACGACTTGTTTCATCACACATAGCACATCACCAAGTGGGATACCAGGGCATCATGCACTGTTTTGCACGAATTTTGAATACCATACATCAAACAAATCTTACATACAAAACTTATATACCAAACTTACATACAAAGAGAAGTCTATTAATTACGTGTGGCTTTTAGAGGCAGTGGAGGTTTGACAAAAAATTAAAAAATATTACGAATGAGGAAGGGGTCTAGTAAAATATCACGTGTATTTATTTTTTACTTAAATTTTCAAAATAAAGTCCAAGTCCATTTCTTTTTTCTTACTTTTCGAAGAAGAGATTTTTTTCGCCAGAAAATATGACCTACCGATTTAATGATTTTTGGACTTCTATTACCATTTGCTACACGTTTTTTCAAAAGTGTCTGCATCGATTTCAGAAGTTTAAAAAGCATTTGATATATTTCGATAAGAACTCACAAAACTAATATATTGACTTCTTATATAATTAACTCTATTATATACAGCTAGTCTATTCTATACATTAAATTGTACAAGTATGAGGGAGTCATTGAGTATATACATTTATATCCATTAATAACATTATATTTATTCTAGTATTATTTGTATTCATTAATTCGTATTAATTTGTATTCATCTATTATGATATAAAAGTACTCAAGATTTATTACAATACTTTATAAGACTTAACCTAATAATATGATAGATAATCTATTACCTATCATACTATACTATATTATTGTATATCATAAAAACATATCTATTATCTATCAGACCGTGTGAGATACCTATACCGTCATATAACTTACTATATACCTATATACCGTTTACCTCTTATAAATCTTACTTTCTACTATTTATATATTCACGTATATTATATAGGTTTTCCTTACGCCCTATGTATTATCTCTACCTATCTATTGTCTATACCGGGAATTGAACCCGGGACCTTCGCGTGGCAGTCGCGCACCTTAACCACTACCCTATCGGTTACCCCCATTAATAATATTATTAGAGACGCACTGTTGTTTCCGCGGGTCATTTTTTAATAAATTAGGTAATTAATACTAAGATGGCGCGACGACACGCGAAGAAAACGCGATTGATCATAGCGTTACGGTGGTGTAGTGGTTAAGGTCGTCGCCTGCCACGCGGCAGACCCGGGTTCGAATCCCGGTAGGGTTAATATAGCTTGTAAGGCAAATTGTAGGGATAGGTTAATAATAGATATAGGTGTATAGGTATATAATGTAGGGATTTAGACTGTAAGATGGAATTTGGCGTATGGTGTGGTAGATGTGTGAGACGTGTAATATAGAATGCAACGTATAGGCATACGTAAGGCCTATAAAAATACATGAATAGGAATTTATGATGTAGGGATATACCATATAATAAATGCGTATTTTATATAGATTTAATTTATTAATATTTTTTCTTCTATTGGAATATTAATGGAATGGAATATTAATTACTGCACTTTTAAACACTTGTGTGCACTGTAAATTTTACAATGAAAAAAAACAATATACATAGAACTATAAATTTTATTAAATGTTTGAGTAACTTGTACGAGCAGAATTTCTTAAGATGTTCTTAGTCTAGCAACTTACTGAATTCTAGAAATTCTAAATTTGAAAATATAATATACAAATTATTATAACACTGTCTGGAAGGGATGGCAGTTTACAAATATACAAATATAGAACTTTTCTAGAATTTTTCTATAATCCTATAATATTGAGAAAGTTTGCATTAGACCTATAAAGGGATGCGTATTTACCCAAGCTATGAAAATATATATGGAAAAATTACATGATTTGCACGTGCATCCTGTGCTCACTTAAACTAAATAATGATCATAATATATTTAACGAATTTTTAACAATATCTACAAATTACATTCAAATCACCCAAAGCGAATGGGTTAAAATCATGTCATTTTTCAATTTGCCTCATTGGGAATTACTAGTCCAGAAGTAAAATTTTTTAATTTATTACCAGATTAAAATAATTGAGTTATCATCAAAGTTTCTATGAATGTGCATACAAATCTCAAATTGTAGGCCGAAATTGAGACAATAAGTCTATTGAAATATCAGTATAATCTCTCTTTTGCTATAAATTGTCAACTAATTTACCAATAAATAAATGTCAATAAAACAATGATTAAAAAAATTACCAATAAATGTTGTATTGTAAAAATTTACAAGCGATCGAATGACTTATATTTTTGCCTTAGATGGCAAAAAATTCATCCAATTATTAAAAAATTAAAAAATTGTAGCAGTTCTTATGCTTTTTGAATTTATAGAATTGATTTTTTCACTAAAATCAATTTTTGTTATAAGAATGTCTTGAATTATTTATTTTATTCGACTAACGCCCGCTATGTCCGAAACAAGTCCAACCAATATCCGAAATATTAGGAAACCAGACACTTTTCGGTCTCAAAGTAACATATGTGAAATTTGAAATACACTACTGAATTGTAATTAATTTCTGAGGCCATACACACCTCAATTTGTAACTAAATTAAAAATCAACTTTGATAAAACTATTTATATGATATCTACTTAACAAAGTACCAATGAACATGAAAAACACTTTTTATTAAAATTAGCAATTACATAAATGTCAGCAAATACTTCGAGTATAGGTAATTAATCTATATAATAAAGTCAAAACAATTACTGAATGTCTTAAGTGTGACAAATTGTAATTGAAAAAAATGCAATTACATAAAAAACTGCAAAATATTTAATAGTATATTCTAAACTTTAGAATCTCAATAAAAGTCTGACAAATTAATATTATATTTATTATTATTTTTATATTTTTTAAATCATTTTATTATTATAATAAGCATAAGGTACTACAAAATCTGTCTCAACTTTTAGTTCCATTCTTTTCATTTTTAAATATTTTATACAAATTGAAATTACTTTTGTGTTTTTCTAAGCGGCCATGAATTAAAATCGCGCAATGTGCGCCAACAAACAGAGCAAAATTTCAATCGCAAATGCCAGGGCATCAGGCACAAATTTTCAATATTTCTAGTATCTTCAAAGGTATACAAAGTCAAGTCGAAATCGTTGATTTAAACAATATTAATAAAGTTAATTAACTTTAAAAAAATCTTGACTTACAATATATAAACATTGTGCTTTATTTAGTAGATTACTCATATCATAATTACTATAATTTTAACAATTATTATTTAAAAATTGATTTTTGTCATATGATGTATTTTTTCATACTGATAGATATATTCATAAAAACTGAAATTTTTGCTGAAATTTGTGTGAGACATTTTTGGCATTCTTTTATTATCAAGTTCATTGAAAAAAATTCACGATATTCATATGCAATATCACGTTTAAGTTTACAAAATGAAAACTAAGGGAGCGACCATTAGTCACGTGATCGGTTTTCCAAAGATTTTTGGACTCCCCCTCCCCCTTGGTGATACGTGGTGAATTTCAAAATTGCTTCCTCTCTTCCACCAAAAATTAATGTAATTTTAGCTATGGAAAACAATTGTAAAGTTTTTGAGTTTTTTTTTTGTAAATGTTTGCATTTTTTGCAAAAACTCTGATAAAAAATTAATACACGTAATATTTTACTATATCCCTCCCTCCCCCACGTTAAATTTGTGATTTTTTGTCAAACCCCCCTTTCCCAAAAAACCCCATGTCATTAATGGACGCCCCTAATTTTGTAAAATAAAATTTATCCTATCTCTTTGTGATGTATTTATTATTCATGTACAATTCATACAAAACTGATAAATTTCTGGTTGTTACAGCAATTATGGGTTAAGGGCTTTTTTTCACTTGAAAAAATAACTATACTTACAAGTTAAATTAGATGTTACTACTGCTTGACATCAAGCTATCCAAATCGGCCTCAAACCTAGAAGTCCTGGTTTGAAATCCATAACTCTAACATCTAGGCCACGAGGCTAAATCATAGTGAAAACATTTTTTTTATTCTTTATTTTATTTACAACTGTCAAGTTAAGGACATTTATTAAATTTGAGGAATTTACAATTGTCAGCCGTAAAGGGGTACGTTGTATACTAAATGGGCATGTTGGAAAAACAACTCAATAGTTGTTTTCCTATTCGTTATAATATGAAGAATATTTTATTGATAATTATATAATCTTAACTAATTACTTATAATTATTTTTCGTAAATAATGATCAAGTTATTTCAATCTTTATCAGTGCAGTAAAAACATAAACATTATAAATAAAAAAACGAAAGAAACTACAGAAAAATTATAAATTGCCATTCGACTCACTGTACTACATATAGCACAAACTCGTCACACATTATATCTTGTAGTTTTCGATATATGATATATATTGTAAAATCCACATGGTACCCTGGTATTCCGCTTGGAGTAGTGCTCCATTTGATGGTTCGTAGTCATAACACCTTGTTGTCAGTTTGATGATATAATTTCCCATACAAGACAAAAAGTCCCATACAAAACAGTAAAAAATACAAATTTATTATCATCGGATTCCAAAACAGTAGTGTGAGTTGGTGTAAAGAAATATTAGTTAAATATGTATAAGTAAAGAATTTTTGGTATTATTTAATTATTGGGGCATTTATATAATTCCTTGACCAACTACACGATTTCCATGTGATCTTGTTTCGAGCGTCAAAGAGAGCGCAACCTCGGTGCAAAGTGCTAGGCGAACAGACGACATTCTAAATGAAATTCTGGTGCGAAAACTGTTTCTACTGATTATAATATAGCAGAAATTATGCTTTTTTGGATTACAGAGTTAGTTTCTGTAGATACATACTTATAGATTACTAGTGTTAAGGGCTTCGATTTAGAGGTTACACAAATTCGTTACTGGCCTTGTACAGCCTGAAGTAAAGTAGTAGTGACATAAGTTTTTGCTTAGTAATATAGATAGCAATAAGTTTCCAAGCGAAATAAAAATAACTCATCAAGTATTACAGAAATTGTAATGCTAAATCTAGCTCATAGAGATAGGACAACTCTTTGGGTTGTCGTCTATAAAAAAAACCAAGTCGTTTAAGAAGGTACTACTACAGCTCATAGGACTTGTTTAGTTCTAAATGTTGTGAAAAAAATAAAGGCAAAAACTAGTAATTGATCCAAAAACTTTGAGTGTCAGTTATGAATCTGACTATAAATATGTATAAATCGCAATTAATATGCAATTGTTTCCAAAAGTTTTGTTTCCAATATCATTTACCGCAAATTCTGCAGCAAACTGCATTTTGGTGCATTGTGCCCTGGCATTTAGCAGACTGTTTGCAGACGTTGTGATGTTGCTTAGCATTGCTTATATATGTTAAATATATACACGTATGTAACACATATATCGAATAAATTTTAAGAAATGTGAATAAAACGAATGACCATAAATATATTCAGTATAGATAAACTAGATAGGCTAAAATAAACAGAACATGCAAAATTGCAAATGAATACATAAAAGAAAACGTGAATGAATTGATGAACTTTATGAATAATAATCAACTAATAATAAGGACTTATGAAGTAATAGACTTGAAGAAACGTAAACGATATGTAAAAATTTCAGGATTTGCCAATGAATGAATAAAAATAATATGCAATAGATAATTGTCAAGACTCGACATACAAATTTTTAAATAAAGTTCAGGAGACACAAATGCTTAAACAATCTTTAAAACATGTGAATAAATAAATGTTAGTACGACTGAAATTTAAGCAAATACTTATTCAAAAGCTAAAATGACTACATATGAATATGCATAATAAAAAATTACAATTATAAACTAATTCTTAGTAAGGATAGAAAATGATGCTTATAGACAATGAGCTTCCAAAGAAATTTAACATAAACTTACAAATTTCAGAGAAATTACAGAGAATTTACTGTATTTTCTATATGTATACAATTTATAGTCATGATTTATATATTCCTATTCTGTTTCATTCACAATAATTTTTAATCGATTTTGAAAATTCAACAACAGTTCGAAAGATATTGATTAGAAATCGTGCTGATTAGTTTTTGGTAAAGATCGGGCGGCCCGTTTTCTTGTAATATGTTTTTTTAAAAAAAAAAATTCGACGATTTTTATTATTATTTTTTTGACGGTAAATACCATAGTCTTCTAGATCAGGGGTCGGCAAGCTTTTAACTGTGGTGTGCCGAGCCACTCTACCAATATGATTCAGGGTGCCGCCTGAAATATATAACCAGGTTCTGGGGAAGAAGAATTATAACCAAATTTATCTTTTAAACATTTTTATGAAACAACTAGTGGGGTGCATGGCATCGTGCCTTAATTCAAATTGCTAGAACTTCCCATACTGAAATTAAAAACCTTGGTACTGAACCCAAAAAAAATTACACAAAATATGTACACAGTATTAAAATCTCTATAAAATATCTGATAATTTGATGTACATAAGTCCACTGGGTGTAAAATTACTACAATGTTTGTAAACAATACTACAATGGGTGTAAAATTACTACAATGTTTGTAAACAATACTACAATGGGTGTAAAATTACTACAATGTTTGTAAACAATACTACAATGGGTGTAAAATTACTACAATGTTTGTAAACAATACTACAATGGGTGTAAAATTACTACAATGTTTGTAAACAATACTACAATGGGTGTAAAATTACTACAATGTTTGTAAACAATACTACAATGGGTGTAAAATTACTACAATGTTTGTAAACAATACTACAATGTTTGTAAAAATACTACAATGGGTGTAAACAATACTACAATGTTTGTAAAAATACTACAATGTTTGTAAAAGTACTACAATGGGTGTAAAATTACTACAATGTTTGTAAACAATACTACAATGGGTGTAAAAATACTACAATGTTTGTAAACAATACTACAACGGGTGTAAAATTACTAAAATGTTTAGAAAAATACTACAATGGGTGTAAAATTACTACAATGTCCGGGGTATAATATGTAACACACAAGATTCTGAATGTTTAGTTGTTAAACGACTTTTTTGTGAACTCAAAATATGTTTCATGTGAGATAAAATTTATTTACAGAGATATGTGGAACCAAAAGTTGAAAAGATAACGCATGCAATTTTCTTTAAACAATTAAATATTTCCGACAATATCATCCAACAATTTAATTTTCCATGGAGTCATCTTCCTGATTTTTTCGTAATTCCTTATATTTTGTTTTCCATAATTCTAAAGATATTAGTTCCATAATTTCCATTTCAAAATCATCAACATTCATCCACTCGAAAATTGAAAAATCAAACGGTATTATTGATGGATCTATGAAATCTGGTTTTGTGAGGAAGGAAAATTTAGGCACATAAGCTTCAAAGTCTTTGCATCTGGAAAATTCATCTTTAAGTGCTTCAATGTAGATTGAATTACATTAGCGAGCTACATTAGATAAATAATTATATTTCAACATTTTTTCTTATTTAAAAATCACTTCGTCTCGATATATTTGCGATTTTCCTGATTATTTTGTAGAGTGCCATGCAGAACGCCGTCGCGTGCCAAGCCTGGCACGCGTGCCGTAGGTTGCCGATGCCTGTTCTAGATCATACTAAAATATTACAGTTCTGTGACAATTCGTTTAGCTTTAAAAATTCATCAAAGTTTGCAAATTTTATCAGGCTGAATTTTAGCAAATACTTCAAATTACTAAATATGAATATGCAGGATAAAACATTACAATTATAAACCAGTTTTTCGTAAGGACAGAAAATAATGCTGATAGACAATAACATAAACTTACAAAATTCAGAAAAATTACAGAGAATTTACAGTTTTGTATTTTCTATATGTATACAATTTATAGCCGTGATTTATATATTTCTATTCTGTTTTATTCACAATAATTATAATTAGAGTTTATTCAAACAATCAGAAATTAAATAAAAATCTGGTAAAACTATGTTGACAATTACAGGTTGAAGACTGAAAGCAAAAGCAGGATTTTGTTACATGGTTACAGTTCTGTTTGCGAATATTAGTTCTTTCTATTTTCAGTTTTTTACCATGACTAGTCTTCTAATACATCGGCTGAATTTTGTATAGTTTATGTTTGCAAAAGACGAAATGCACCTGAACCCCTGGTAGACGTACCGCTGCCTGTACTCGCTTGGGTACGACAAAAGTGCAGCTCTCAGCTTGAAATCGATTTTTTAACCTACATTATAGAAAATAAAATTTTTAATATGTCATTGGGGCCAATTCTCGTATAAAATATGAATGTTATGGTAAGACTATGTTACGGGTCTATCTTCGTATGATTTGGTAGTAACGAACTGTCGAATAGCTATGTAATTGCTGTGCGATCAGGCGTTTTACACATAAAACCTAACATTACGTACGTAGTAGACATAAAAAAATGCACTTATGATGAAATTGTTATTTGACGCTTGTAAGTTTTATAGGTCAAGTTTTATGTGTAAAGCCTCTGATCACTCAGTAACTACATAGCTTTTTGAAAGTTTATTACTACCAACTCATACGTAGATAAACCCGTAACATAGAATTACCATAACATTTCTATTTTATCCCAGTTTTGATAACAATAAAGCTTTTAGGAATTAAAGTTTATTTGATACCTATAACTATAAAAATTAAAACTGAGCAAGTAAAATGTAACAATTTGAGTAAAAGAAATGACTAATCTAAAACACTTAGTGTTAATTATTATAGGCATATAATTTGTAATTTAATAAACGGGTGGTCCATCTAGTGGTCCTAGTGATTTTGCGGTTTAGTTATTTCTGTAAAGATAACATATAAATTATTATGCATCGTTAGAAAGGTCTCAAAATTCTTATTTTTTTCCCATATATCGCGACTTTGAATTCCGCACGGTGTGGCCTACAGGCAAGTTGCTATCGATAAATTCCAATTTTTAAATAGGCCATCCTATATATATAGCTTTTGATATCACAAATAACTACAGAAATAAGCAGGAATAACTAATAATTTTTAAACAAGTGCTAATGTGTTCCGACAGTATTGGGCCTCTATTATATTTTTCCTAAACATTTTTATCACGATGTAATATCCTAAAAATTCTTAGGAAAATGTCAACAAATGGCACCCATCTAACTGTTAAATTAAAAGCAAAGTTAGATTCAATCAGAGTTAGATTTTTTTGAAAAACTAACTACAGGTTCCTATCCAAAACCACATGTCTCTTAGTTTGTTTAGAATAAATATGTGTTGTATTTTCGTTGTTTTGTCTAGAAAGTGCATGATGCCCTGATACCGTATCCAAACTAGTTTGCAATCGCTCGTCGACTCCGCACATCGGTGCGAGCGAGAGTAGTAGATGGTGACATTGAGAGGAGAACTTTGGTTTTCCTAGACACTTTCCTAATATAAAGAATATATTATAGAATGCCAAATCATTTTATCCTAGCATAACTATAAAACAAAGATTTAGAATTTTTACAAATGCAACACCTATAGGAAACTTGTTGGACACAATCAATACCCATTTCAGTAATAATAATTGATGGTATTATTAGAATGGTTCAAATTATTTTCGGCAATGTGGAGAACACATATTTTGGCTTAATTATTTATTTTGTAGTATTTCTTTTAGAGAAATATACCCAAACCAAAAGTTTCGTTTAAATTTTACAATTATTAAGAACAAACTGCTCATTGTCCAATTACAGAAGTCATCTACCTAACTGACTGGTGATCTTACTATGAATTGAAATTATTATATCTAATAAATTATTACACCACTGAATTATTATCACTATTATTTGCTTAATTTTGCTTTGCTAAATTTGCTTTATTTGACTTAAATTAGTATTTAATAGCTCTTTTCATACTTATATAAGTTAATTGAAACAAATATATATATATGCAAACAATATTATATTATGATAGTATAATGATATTCCCAGAATAGGTGTATAATTTGTATCTTTATGTAAAAATCAATGTATGTATTTGAGTCAAATAAAGTAAATTTTCAAAAAAAAAAAAAAAAAAAAACACTATTATTTATTTTATTAGATAATGAATTTGTACTTTGTTTATTTACTAAATTTTGTTCGGAATGACAATGATTAAATGCATTTGTATTTATGATATTTGTTTTTTTTTCAGCCGGTGGGAAAACGTTGAAATGCTGCACGTTGACGCAAACGAACAATAATAGTCACCAGAATACCAGGAGAACAGGCGCGTTCCAAGACTCAAGTAAGGTAGGATTGC
Source organism: Ctenocephalides felis (assembly GCF_003426905.1). Taxonomy (NCBI): domain Eukaryota; kingdom Metazoa; phylum Arthropoda; class Insecta; order Siphonaptera; family Pulicidae; genus Ctenocephalides; species Ctenocephalides felis. The sequence continues at coordinate 73,383,695 of NW_020537324.1, read as the reverse complement.
ATGATTTCTATGTTATATTCAATTCATATGTTAGTTTAAGGGGGTATTCTAGTGTAGAAATTCAGAAAAATCGATTTTTTTTATTTCATATTTTCAAAGTTTAACTATATAAGAGTATGGGTACGAGAAGGTTTTTGAAAATTTGAATTATTTTCGAAGATATAGGCATTTTACTGACTTGGTCTCCATACTGGTTTAGCTTCACGCAAAACTTTAAATGCGTTTTTCTCAGAACAGACTTTTTCAGTACCGTTGACTCGATTTCTCGAGTTTTAATCGACCGATTCATTTGAAATGTTCAGAGAGTCTTGTTTATAGACCTATCTATAGCCCGAACTAGGATTATCCCATAATACTAATTTTTACTATTTTTAAAAAAATCGAGGAACTCTAAAAAACAGTAAAAAAAAACACTTTTTTTCAAACAGTCGCCAATTTGCGAAAAAAAATTGTTTTTACTCATCGCTAGTTTGGGCGATTGCGACATTATTGTAGATTAATAATCTTTTTATTTTTTGCTTCTCCGATGGCTAGACGGACTGAAATCATGTCAAGACTGAGGTGCAAATTTTTTGAGGCCACCCACTTCATTAGCTGCCAGTTTTTACAATTTTCAACTTTTTTATTTTTTAATTTTTGTTTTGTATTTTAATAATATTAATAAACAAGTAGTAAAAAATGAATAGTAAAAACATTCATTGCTTTCTTTTACGACACTACGAAATGACCTAAAATTCATCGCTCTACAATAGAATACCCCCTTATTATTTTTTATACTGTATTATAATAACTATTAAGTTATTATTTTTTATATATAATCATATTTATATAGATGTTCGTTTTTATCCATAACCCTTTACCATATTGTTTATATCTTCGAAATATTACTGTAAAAATTGATTATTTCTGGCAAAAGGAGTACGGTTTTAATAACGCCTCGAATAAAAATGTAAAAATATATTATTTTAAAATCTATCTAAAATAAAACCGTATAAGGTACAGGGTCGGATTTAGAAATTTGGCGCCCTAGGGCACTGACAAAAATGCCGCCTAATTTTTTATGTCTCATTTTCCTAAAATTAAAATAACTATTTTTATTTTATTTTTCATAAATTACAATCTGTCTAAATAGTAAGACATTGAGTAATTAGTTTGACAAATAACAAAAAATTTTAAAAGGAAAACCCAGTAGTTTACCTTTTAATAATGTACTAAATCATATTTTAATAAAATTTTGGTATAATAAAGAAAAGAAAAAGAAACTCAAATATACATACAATTATAAACAAAGTACATTACGCAGACTACATATACACATACATACACACACCTATCATAAATAATATGGCAGAACAAGTTTAAAATAACTAACTATTTGGTTGCAGAAAATTTATCACGCATTACATACTTATTCTATGATTTGATATAATTTTTTTTCTTAATTTTTAAATTTTGCCGCCCTAGACAATTTGCCGCCCTGGACACTAGCCTTGACTGCCCCTACAGTAAATCCAGCACTGATAAGGTAAAACCATAAGGTTTTATTAACACATAAAATATGAGAAAAATCTTAGATAATTTTATGAAACAATAGTAAAATAAGTTTTCTAACTCTGACTTCCTCGTCGTTTCTACAAACAACTCATCGTGCTAAAGCACTTTTTTCTTGATTTAAGATTTTCAATGTAAGGTGTGTATTATGTTATTATATACAACGTCGAAAATGTAGGAACGTCCCAGGAACGTCACAAACTAGTGGTTAAAGTCGCAGGAGAGCCAGGAGAACAGGAGCTTATATGTATAGATATAAGGGGCATATAATTTTTGGGTATTGTAAACGAGTCGAGAATAAAAGGTTGTCTTTTGAGTTACTAAACTTGTCTACCTATGTATTGATGATGATGAATGAAATTGAAGACAAACAAGAAACTGTCTTGAGACACTAAAATCAGGAAAGTAGTCCTGGGTAAGTGCACGATGAGTCAGGGTCAAAAAACTTCTTCTACTATTTTTTCATGAAATTGTCTAATTATAAGATCTATTAAGACCAAGATCATCTTGCCAGGTATAATCAATTTTTACAGATGTATATTTTATTTCTAAACGAATTGGTCCACTTCATATTTTCTTCTCTATTATAAATCACAACCAGTCTTGTATTAGACATTTAGTAATTAGGATCATACATTTTATTTGAATGACTTTTAAAAGGCTACCCTGTAGTAGACTATTTGTCAATGAACAACGTATGAAAAATTGTAATATATGATTTTACATTTAAAAAAAATCACAAAAGATAAATCTAAATCCTAAGTTTTGCTAACTAATAATAACTATTGTCAGTCCAGGATTTTTGAAAGCGCTGTCTACTCTGTATACTATTGCACTATTTTACTATTTTTGGCAATCTTCAGTAATTTTCGCATGTTTTTGTACTGTTCCTTCAGGAAAGCATTTAGTAATTGTTCCAAAGATATAGATAATGTTAAAAATAAAACGCTTCCTTCAAATATACTAATTTATTTTAATGTTACTTGTTTGGTTTTCTGCAGGACAAGAGAATTTATTTTACATAGTTTATTTTACATTACATGGTGATGGGTATGGTGGGATAAAACGACACTGACAGTAGTGGCGCGATATTTGAATTATAAAATATTATATATAACATCCTAACATTTCATTACATAAAAAATGTGACAAACAATTTTGTCCAGATAGATATAGAAAACTGGGACAGAATCCTCATAGCATTTCAAACTCATTTCAAACTGTTTAGGCGAGTCAAATACCAGAAAATTGAAACAAATTGAAATATCTCAAGAAAATTATATGGTAAATATAAAATTATTGCACATCGTTATATTCGTCTCAAAATTCATAGTTTTTCTTCCATATTTTGCAAATTCGTATTTTAAACCGTTTCGGCTAAAACACCTAAATTTTCTTTAAGCATACATTGTCCCAAATGGTGTGTATTATTTTGTGTATAACAGATATTTGTTTATCCCAAGCAAACTAGATGGTACATATATATTATTATACATCTTATGATTCGTCTCAAGATTTATAATTTTTCTTCTATATTTTGCAACTTTGTATTTCAAACCGTTTGGGTTCTAAAACTATATTCACTTTAAGAAATTAACTTATTATAAAAGTTGTACCAGATGGTGTGTGCTGTTTAGTGTATAAAATATATCTATTTCACATATTTTGTTTCCCATTCAAAATGGATGATGACAACACCGAAGAGCAACAAAATGTCTGCAATCTACCAGAGCACCATGCCGTTTCTAGGTTCAATGAAATTTTGCGCCATTTACATTTCTACATATGTATATTTGTAGAGAATACTATATGTATTGTACTCTATAAATATGTATAGATCTCTACATAAATATAGATAGAGTTATATATAGATTATACAGCACTTTGCATAATTAATTCTTTTCGATGTTCAATTGAATTTGTAGAAAATCGAAAAAAGATCTTAATAAAACATCGTATTTTAGAACTTCTATATTGAGACTAGTATATCATAAATTTAACATTTAATTTGATTATCTGGTAATAATATATTATACTCAAACCAAAAACTAAATACTCAAAATACACTTTTGTGCAATTACATACATTAACTTTATATTAACGACATAATTTAATCTCGACATTATTTACAAGAACATTTTTCAGTAATGCTTTTTTTAACATAATTCAATCACAACTAAGGGTTTAAAAACTAGATTTGGATATTTTTAACTAATCATATTATTTACTTACTTTTTAAAATTTAAATCATTTTAGTACTGCCAATTTGCATAATTGAATGCATTATTATTATAATATTGACGTTATTACTACATTATTATTATAATTATTATAAATGAAACATTTTTCACAAAATTTCATGTAAAATTTTAATATCCCGTGTCGGACATCACATGGATCACAAACAACGAGCAAAATACCAGGGCACCATGCACCAAAAAGTTAGTAGTATGATTTTATTTAAGTATCATAGAGGCTATTTACCAAATTTAAACTAGTTTGTATTGGTATTTTGCCTTGAGGCAAGTTACATGAACTTCCCTCATAATATGTGTAAATAATCTACTTAATCAATAAAATATAAATTAATTTATGAGTGATTAAAAGTTTTTCAGGTGGATTTATCACACAAAATTGAAAACGAACAAACACCCTATCGTTATACCAAGTAAATCGTCTAATTTTAATTTTAACAAACGTCAAAAAAACTACTCATTTTCTCAATCTTTGATGAATTTTTAAAATAAAACTGCTTGGCGTAAGGCCGTACTATTTTAGTAAGTTACATAAGACCATGATATATATCGCCAAAAAAAGTTTCATAAAAATCGTCTTAAATTTTCTTTTGAACAGTTAATTACAAGAAAACGGCTCGGTAGATTTTCACCTAAAACTAATCAGTATCATTCTCAACTAATCTTTCGAACAGTTTTTGGACGAAAAGTTTAACACTTTTTTCCAAATTACAAAGAAACGGCTCGGCAGATCGTCGCACAAAACTGACAAACTATAGTGCTCATTGAGATACATCAAATGGCTTTTAAATTTGTGAAATCGGTTCAGGCGTTTTTGAGAAAACGTCGATGAAATGTTTAATTTTGACAAATGCCAGAACAACAATACCAATTTTTGCAAACTTTGACGAATTTTTAAAGCTAAACAAGTTGTCGTAGGGCGGAGATATTTTAGTATGATCTAGATTCTAGAAGACTATGATATCTACCGTCAAAAAAAAACATCATAAAAATCGTCGAAATTTTTTTTTTTTAAACTTTATTACAAGAAAACGGCCCGGCCGATCTTTACCAAAAACTAATCAGCACGATTCCCAACCAATATCTTTCGAACGGTTTTTGAATTTTCAAAATCGATTCAGAATTGCGAGCTCAAACGTGGGCGAAAAAATTTTCATTTTTCTGCTATTTACAAAGAAACGGCTTGGCTGATCGTTGCGCAAAATTGATAAACGCCAGTCCCCATCGAGATACATCGAATGGCTTTTAAATATTTGAAATTGGTCCAGCCGTTTTTGAGAAAAATCTGTTCACATACACGCACACACACACATACTTTTTCCAAATTTGGTCTCATTTGATTCAGAACGGATTTTTTGATGAAAACATAAACTTCTCCTTCGGAAAGTTAAAAATAATTAGTTTTTATAATATTACATATTAATTAGTAATCTGATCAACTAACATTAGTTGAATATTTATAAATTTAAATTGTTTGAAAAAATTAAAGGGGGGGCGCAACAATTTTTTTTTATTAAAGCAGGGATGAAAAAAAGGTTAGAAATTTCTTTAGTATACACAAGTTAGATTCGTCACAAAATTCTTAGTTTTTCCTTATATAACTTAGTATTTTAATCCGTTTGGACCGTGAATAAGCGAGTAAGACTCCTAAATAAAATTGAAGGAAAATTGGAAAATCTCAGGAAAATTTTATGCAGACGTTTACCGTATTATATATCATTTTATTTTTATAAGAGCAATAAATTCTTTGCAATAAATAACAATGGTCATATTATTTCTTCTAAATATACATTAAATAAGTTACTAAGACAAAGACTAAAGAAAGATATTTTGAAGATTCTTGTTCTCTGTTTGTTGTATTTACATTGAAGAAAGCTTTAAAGTGAAGACAAACATATATGTACAGTTATTTTTCTTCGCCGACACTTCTTCACAATGTATGCACAAATTATTACAATAATTACAAAGAGTGTTTGGGACCCTGGTAGTTAGAAGAACGGTTGAATCATATTGGTTTTCTTCATTTGTTTGTACTCATTTACATTCATTTGCACCAACTCATATAATTTATAAAACTAACTTGTATATTAATTATGGCTAGAATTAAATAAATCTTATAAATAAATTGGATAAAATAGAGATAGGCCAAATAGTTGGGTTGCTTTGGAAAAATCTTTTGACTATATAGACTATCTTTTAATATTTTTTATTTAATATATATAATAGACTCTCTTTTAATAATAACAGTTGTTTGTTGAACAAATAAAAATAATGGAAAGCATTTTTAAATTATGTGAAAGGAAAGACAGTATTTTTTTATTATTTTATTTTCATATAATTACAATCTGCCTGGTAAGGCATTCAGAAATTTTGATGGCAAATATATAGATATAAGATTTAAAAATGTAACCCAATGATAATCATTTTAGGTTTGAATGAAAGACTTATGTAAAGTTTCATATAAATTATTTTTATGAGTAATTTGGTTTTTGATTTATATATATATATAATTATTCTTGTGTTAAAAATATTTGTTGCTTCATTATTACTATATTGACGTTATATTTTTTACTATATTGACCTCTTTATCTTTAATAAAATGAAAACGTATTATCAAAATCTATTTATCCCCAAGTGTCTATTTATCCCCCACCGCCCCTTATAATCTCTTAAAATCGAATTAATTTCGGGGAACAATGTATTCCACACCTCGGAATTAAACTCGCGTTTTCGAATTTCGTGTAACAAAAGCTCCCCAGAGGGTTTCTTTAATTACTTGGCTCTTGTAGAATTCAAACGAGACACGCCTAGGGTGCTATTTTAATTGTATTAAATTTATTTTTACACTTTTTTCCTCGGGCTTTACACTTTTTCCGGTGTATGATTCAGAGATGTCGGTAGTAAATGATGGGAGGTTCATATTGATACGCGGTAGATGGAACTTGTAATAAATCGAGAGGGATATACATATGTATATATATATGTATGTATATATATATATATATATATATATATATATCCTGGATTTTTCAATAAATTTTAATGTTGATCCAGTTCAATTGATCCACAAATAAAAAATAATTTGTTTTTTGTAGATTTTCTATTACCACGTCTTGGAACTAAATACCTTCTATCATCGGGTTTTTTATCAAAAACATTTTTTTGAAGCAACAATATTAATGATTATGATTACAGAATATTATAAGAAGATTAGAACAGAACAGAATATTAATAATATAATAGAATAGATCATGCACCCTTTTTTGAAGAAGACAAAGTATAAGAAAATAAAGAAGCAAACATTATTTATTATGTAAGATTTATCTGAAATAAAACGTATTAATATAGATTTATAGATCAATATGGTAGAATAATAATTTTTGCTTCCTTATATTTGTCTACTTACTTTTTAATAAGAACAAATTTCCAAAATCGAATGAATTTGTTCGATTTAGTATTTTTGATACTAAAATGGATTAACATAAATTTTATATCTCCTGCCACTGATCTCCTAAAATGAACTATAGTTGCAAAAATTAATAAATTTTTAGAAAATTACAAAATTTCTGAAAGCAATAATTAATTTACTTTAACATACAATAGTTTTCAAATAAAGATCAATGTAAAGCAAAAATTCACGATAGTGGTTACTCTAGAACAAAGTATGATACAAAAATGTTAATAACTACAATTGTTAACAAAGTAAAAAAAAAATTGCAAAGAGTTTTATGAAAATAACCATAAATTTCTAGGAAATCTATAAATCAGACGATTAATAATTTAAGAAACTATATTAGGTTTAACAATATTAACAGTCAAATTTAACATTTAAAATATATATGAAATTGTTCGATTTTTTCACATTTTATTCAAAACGTTTTAATCGATTTTTATGAAACTGAGAAACAGCTATAAATGTCTACTTTTTTTCATACTCAAGTGTTAGGGTTTGGTCAAACTTAAGATCTTTTTTGTATGTTTAGACTAATTTCTAACATTTTAGTTTTTTTAAATGCGGAATTGAAGAATATATACAACCTTGAATTTTCACCCTTTTACTATTAACCTTTCTTCAGTAATAAATATTTTAGAATCGAATTTTTATAATTCCATTGGATTTTAATTGAATTTTTTTGATCTTATGGAAAAGTTTATATTAGATTTATACATTCAACCCTAAATTTTTACAAACCTCTTTGGTATCGTCATTTTAGTAACACAAATTATTGTGAATTTTACTGTTTTTAGTAAAACTGAATTTTACCTAGATTCGCATGAGCTTATGAAAAAGCTTAAATTCAACTTTGAAAAAACTATTCATTTTTTTAAGGATTGTTCATCACCAACATAATTTCTTTAAATTTTGGTACCAATTTCCTTTGTTTTATTTTTTTCAAGAAGCAGAATTATAAAGGCGAAAAATGAAGGCAACCCTAAATTTTTACCCTTCTACCACAAACCTCTATTTCATAATAATCATTTCAATATCAATTATCGTCTTACATAAAAACGTTTTTCACTCAATTTCAATGAAGCTCAATTGCAATTAAATTTCTGAGCTTATGGAAAAGCTCAAAATTTATCCACTCCATCCGTAGAAATATTTTCAAAACCATTTTTAGACATTTGTTGGCGAGGAAAAGGTTAACATCGGTAAAACTAAATGCGTTTGTTTCATATTAATTGATAACTGACTAATTAAAAAATATTCTACAATTATTCTGACATGCAAAAAATTTCTTCTGAAGGAGTTTGTTTAATTTGAATCACAATTTTATTTTGTACAATTATTATGCAAAATTCTTAAATTCATGTTACTAGATTTAATAAAATTATACAGGGCTTCATATGTTCTTGTGTCACCAATAGTGTAAAATTAGTTGGAAGAGATTTTCAATTCCAGTCTTTTTTAGTAAGTTATTCCCTTATTGTCTACTCCACTCATTCACACTTACAATAATTTGGTAATTTTTTGGCTACTCTAGAAAGGTCTTAGAAACATCTTCTATGGTGACAACTTTTGGCGGCCAGCTAGTATAACTATATATATGTATATATATATATATATATATATATATATATATATATATACCTATATATTAATGTCTATATTCCTTTATCTCGGTGTGTGTTGCGGTAGTTGTGCTTTTGGCGAGTACCAGAAATCGTCGCAAGGCTGCGCATGTGCATTCGGCACGTTCAATATCCTTACCGGGTCCACAAAATACCTACAATATTACATATATCTATATATTATACTTTTCTGCAAACTACACATCATCATACATAAATAGATTACTATAGGTAGTAGACACAGACATAATATAGACATTTTCGGGAAATGGATTTATTCAAAGTCGGAAGTTTCCGCTTTGGTGCCTTTTTTTTGGTAAGATTATAGACAAGCACATGCGTTGAGTTGACAGTTACAGTTTTAAAAAAAGCTTTAGATTTTGTCACAAGTCCAATTTGACTTTGACCAAAATAATTATATCATAACAAATAATAAATATCAAACAACAAATTATCTTACTATGTTTAGTAAAACTACCAGCTAATTTATCATTTTAAAAGTGTTATTTTCGCTGTTCTTCAAAAATTTGTAAGCTAGTCCTTTTACCCCATAGAAGACATAATATAGACATATTCATGAAATGGATTTATTCAAAGTCAGAAGTTTCCGCTTTGGTGCCTTTTTTGGTAGGATGTAGGTCTCTATTACCTACATACTCTGAAAAGTGTAGGATCAAAAAAACCTAAATTTTAGGTTTACAAGAATGTCAGGAACAACAATAGTTCAAAACTGTAAATGTTTAAAATAAATGACGATAAAAGTCTAGAATGTACCTAAAACGAATAAAGTATTTGGTAAGACAATAGACGAGCACATGGGCTGAGAGTTAAAGAGTTTCCAAAATGAACTTAAAGTTTTGTCTAATTTGGTCATGATTAATTAAACAAAAGTGCTTTTTTATCTGTTTTGTCGTATTTTATACAACTGCATCAAAAAAGAAAATGTGAACCAGCTTTTTTGTCATATTTGGTTTAAAGCGTTTGCGGACGTGAATGCTATAGCATTCAAATTTTAATGTCATTTATTTTGAACTTAATTTCATACAACCTCACATTTTTGAAATTATTATATCTGTCAAGGTATTGACTAACTGATTTTTCAAGTATTTTCGTATGAGCGTATCTTTTCCCGTATAGTCACTAACTACCTTTGAGCAAGAACATTGCGTTAAATAGAAGTACAATTCTTGACTTGGATGCTATAGCATTCATAGTATATCATGTAAAATTAGATAATCCGACTCAATATATATAATATTATTATATTATATAATATATATAGTATCCGGGTCAATATTAATTGAACAAAAGTGCTTTTTTATCTGTTTTTGTATTTTATATAACTGCATCAAAAAACAAAATGTGAGCCTGCATTTTTAGCATGTTTGGTTTAACACGTTTGCGGACGTGAATGCTATAGCATCCAAATTATTTCATTTATTTTGAAATCAATTTTTTATAAACTTACGTTTTTGAAATTATTATACCTGTCAAGGTATTGACTAACTGATTTTTTAAGTATTTTTGCATTATCTTTTCCCGTAGTCATTAATGAGATTGATGCGAGCAAATTACGTTAAATAGATGCGTAAAACTTGACGTGGATGCTATAGCATTCACAGTATATATCGGGTAAAATATGATAATCTGACTACTCTAATAAACAATCTTTAATAAAATTTTGCATATCTCAACCAATTTAAAAATAAAATGACTGTCAACTTTTTTACCTTGCTAAAACTTTTACTAGTGTTAATAAATGTATCCAACAAAATAATCGACCAATATCGATTTTAAATTTGCCTTTTTATAATATTGTCATTTTTTATAGATTATTTATTCTCCTTAGTTGTATTTATTTCTATTTTCTAAATTAGTCCTTTTTATATCTATTGGACGTTTTATTCATAATGTCATTTTTTATAATATAATTGATTTTTTTTTCTTAAATGTATAACATATTATATCAATTTACTTCGTTTTTATTATTTGATTTATTTCTAATCATTACAAATATTGTATTGGATTTTTTATTCAAAATGTCGTTTTTTCATAATAAAATTGTTTTTTTTTCATAAATGTATTACAATTTACTTTGTTTTTATTATTTGATTTATTTCTAATCATTACAAATAATATATTGGTCTTTTTATTCAAAAAATCGTTTTTTCATAATAAAATTGATTTATTTTCATAAATGTATAATATATTATATAAATTTTTTTCGTTTTTATTATTTGGTTTATTTCTAATCATTACATTTAATCTGTTAAGTGTTTACTAATAGTATCTAGTAACTTTATTTACTAATTAGTATAAAATTAATCCATACGAATTTCCCACAAATATAACAATTATCTATAAAAAGTATTTGATTTTTTTCATAAATATTTTCATATTCAAATTTTATTAGTTGTTTTTTAAGTTATGAAATTATTAGTGTAATATTATAAATTTACTGTACATAGCCGGTTGGCGTATATATAAATAAATAAGTATATAAATAAATAAAGAAATTCATACATTGCTACCGAATTTTACGAAAAAAAAATCATTATTTTGTATAAACTTTCTGTAGGGTATGTCATAGTGATCGCAAGAAAACAAAAATCAATTTTTTTTGCATATCTTTGCGTTTCAAAAGTATCTGAACATTTTGGAGCACCTTCAAAAAATAGTAGTGTGTTCTTTTGTGTGTGTGTGTGTATGTGCGCATACAAATTGTCGTCGACGATTTTGAGAGCATGGATCAACCAATTTAGATGATTCAAAAAATTTCATCAATTCATTTGATTCCTATTGATGGAAGACGTCAGGATATTCAAAAGCATCCGATTTTCTTCAAAAATATTCTAAAAAAAATCAAAATTCTCAAGGTACTTTTTTGGAAATTTCATAGATTCACTAATTTGCTTTAAGACACCACTAGTTACAATTATAATTAATCATTATAAGAATATTCCTAGTTTGAAAAAAAATTTAACATAGTGGCAACACAAAATTTTTCCTAATTAAATAGTAACGTCGGACCAAATTTTTAATTGGTACCTAATAATGCAACAATTTTGAATCGATTTTGATGATGAAAAAAAATTGATAAGAGCAGTAATTACTTCATTTTCTACCATTAAAAATGAAAAACATTTTACTCCAGGATCTTCATAAACAAATTTCCCTACATCGAAATTTATCTCTCGTATATAATTTTCGGAATGTGTTCGTTTACGATTTCGGTTTCGCAATTATATCCCATTTGAAATGCTAATTCAGCGAAATATCGCTTGATTAACCATCAAAAGCAATAACACACACGATAAACGGATATACGATTGATGACAGAAATCTAGAAACTAAACATGTACTAGAGAAACCTATGTAGAAATTTTATTTCCAACATTTGTTTGATGGAGGAATTAATTGATCAAAGCGCGCGATCGGTATGCAGAAATAAAAGAAACGGTATAAAAATATATGTTCTAATTTAATAGAACAAAGAATAAAAAATGAAATATGAGGAGAGCTAAAATTGCGGCAGATTTTTTATAACGCGTTACTCCTATAACGCGGTTTCCGTCCAACAGCCCTCAAGTTCCTTAAGCGCAACCTACGAATATCTGTAGTAACTAAATAAAGGTTTAAATATCGACTATTATTGATTATCCTTTATAATTTGTTTATATCTGTCAAAAGGTCTGAAAGTTTCTTTTTTACATTGATTTTCAGTTACTACGTGTCGATCCTAATTAATTTTTCATATAACATTAAAATCGTATCGACTAGAATAGAAGAGATTATTATCATGCGATGTGTGCAAATATCTAATAATTATTTTCTTTCAGTAATGAACATAGCCGTCTCTTAATTATTTAATTACCTAATTAATTAAATCGACTAAAACAAATCACCTACATTTACCGTAAGCCAGACGCTAATAATGCGAGAGCTGGGGGAAAAAATAATTAATTTGAACAATAAATTCTAAAACTATAATTATATATATGTATATATATATATATATATATATATTTATATATATATATATTTATATATATATATATATATATTGTATAATATGGAGAAATTTAAATTATGTTTGTACAATTTTTTTTAACAGACTTTCATACGTTCTAAGTTCTATTTTGACTTTCCTTCAGTGAATAAAACTACAAAAAATGATTAAAAATAATGTACGAAATTGTAATTTATTTTTTCAATAATCCACAAAATTATTACAAAGTAAGATAAGCCTAAAGTTAAAAATTTACACAAAACCACAAACCTAATTACAAAATACAATGAAAATCACAAAATCCGCAAATCTAGTAAAAAGTAAACTTACTGCATAAATTATTTAGAAAAATTGCGAGGGTGTATTATATAATTTCAATTAGTTTTTACAATTATTTTTTACTAAAATTGTTAAAAAAAAAGTTGAAATTTTCTACATATAAAGTATGTTCTTATTGCTTTCATAAAAATATAATTATAAATTTATATTGCTAATAACTTTCTGCAAAATATAGAAAAAATAGGAAATTTGAAAAATAGAAAAATATGTTCTAGATTTTAACAAATTTTGAATTTACACCTATTTGGTATGTATTCAACATTTTCTATTTTATGTAAATATTCTATAAAATTTGAGATTACTTTAGTTTTCTGAAATTTTAAAATTATTAACTTCCCGAAGGAGAAGTTTATGTTTTCATCAAAAAATTCGATTTGCTTATTTTATGTTTTCTCGAAGTTTCAAGCCGTTCTGAATCGAATGAGACCAACAATTAAAAAAAGTATGTGCAGATTTTTTACTTTAAATCGAGGTTTTCTCAAAAACGGCTAGAGCGATTTCAAAAATTTAAAAGCCATTCGATGTATCTCAATGACGACTATTGTTTCTCAGATTAGTGCAACGATCAGCCAAGCCGTTTCTTTGTAAATAGCAGAGAAGTGAAAAATTATTCACCCACGTTTTAGCTTACAATCCTGAATCGATTCAAAAAAATGAAAAACTGGTTGAAAGATATTAGTTGGGAATGACACTGATTAGTTTTAGGGGAAAATCTACCGAATCACTTCATTGTAATTAACTGTTGAAAAAAAAATTTAAGCCGATTTTTATGAAACTTTTTTTGGTGATATATATCATGGTCTTTTAGAACATACTGAAATTTTACGCCCTTACGCCCATACGACAAGTAGTTTAATTTTAAAAATTCATCAGTGTTTGAGAAAATGAGTAGTTCTTTTGACGTTTGTTAAAATTAGAGTACTTGGTCTTTGAACACACTAAACCATTAAAGTCCTACGGAAACTGGTTCAATTGTAAAAAAAGTTGAAAATTTGCTTTTAGAAAATACTCAGAGTTAACGTGTTCGTTCGTTTTCAATTATGTGTAATAAAACCACTCGGAATACTTTTAATCACTCATAAATTAATTTATTTTTTATAGATTAAGTCGATTGTTTACACATATCGGGAAGTTCATGTAACTTGCCTCAAGGCTAAATACCAATACCAACTAGTTTCAAAAATTCATCAAAGTTTAAAAAAATATAGTCAAAATTTGTGTCAAAAGTTGTTTTTGTGATGTGATAAGTTAAACATTGTTAATTCATTTCAATTTGGAATATTAAACTACAATTTTAGGGTATATATGCAGGTGTCTGTGCAATATAATTAATACAATTAAAGATAATTCAAATATATTTGAGAAAACTCAATTGGAAATCGCGTTAAAGGCAAAAACTTAATTTTTTGTTGACAATTTTATATAATAATTTGAATCCCAATTTAGGTCAATTATTACACCCACCGGGAAGTTTTTGCAATTTGCCTTAAAGCAAAATGCTTTTTACAACTAGTTTTCTTTAAGATCTACTTACCTATCTCTAATGCATAAAATAACAGCAATTAAACCATATCATCTCGTACATCTGTACCAGTAAAATTAATAACAATCTTCCTCCATCAATTATTACCATCGCCATGCATCATATAATACCTATCTGCATTTGCATACCTTTTACGGATGCATTGTACTGCAAACAAAATACAAATGCACAAAAGATGCATTACTTCATATTATTATTAATAATAATAACTTGTTCTTCTTCGATCTACGAGAGAGAATATTTCACATTTTACATTTTACAGTTGTTCTAGTCGAGCGACCGTTGATGATGATTCTAAATTAGAAAGAACTCGAAGAACATTATTGTTGCAGAAGGAGGAAGAATAAAGTCTCGCGATTATTTATCGGATATTAACCTCGTAACACAATACTGGATAGAAATTTTAGAAGAATTTAATAAGGGAGTCGATAGATATGTTTATTCAAAAAGTAGTCTCTAATGAGGATGGTGCATGGCGTTGTGCCTTAAGGCAAATTGCAGAAACTTCCCGTACTGTAATGAAATATTCGAAGAATATTAAATGTTTTTAAATTGATTATTATAAATACTCTAACTGCGTTTACATGAAAATTAATATAAACAAAACATAATCATCCCAAGTTAGAATGAATGATCTAATCTCATATTTCTAGTTAAAATTATTCATCTGAATTATATAAGTGAGCTTCAGAAGTTTTTTCAAATCGATTAATCCGTGCTCCCAAAGTCGTATTGACGAAATTGTATACATGCAAAATATACATTCACACAAGGACAACATAATTTTTTTCTAAGATATACAAAAATTTTCCTTTTCTATTTTTTGGTTCAAAAATTATATTTTCTAAAAACCGAAATTTTTAATCTGCAAACTAAACTTTGAAAAACAATTTTCAGCAGTTAGCTTTAATATACTGTTGTGCCCATTTGCTGATAATGATAATTTCAGTATAAACTAGCTGTAAGTGGAATTCTGTCTTAAGGCAATTAGGGCATCGTGCCTTAAGGCAAATTGCTGGAACTTCCCGTACCAAAAATTATTATTTTTTTTAAAAACGATTAACATTTTTGAAAAAAAATTACTTTGAAAAAATAAGATTTTTGAGAAACTATAAATTTGACAAAAAACTAATAAACTAGGCTAGACCTACCTCCGCCAAAAACTAATCAGCACGTCTCCTTATCAATGCGAATCGAATGTTTTTTGAATTATTCAAATTGCTTCATCCGTGTTCCCGAAATCGTCGACGAAAATTTGTATCCGCACACACATACATACTACGCACACACACACACACACATACATCCATTTTTTCTAAGGTATGCCAAAATATTCAGAAACCTCTGAAACGTAAAGATATATAAAAAAATTTATTTTCGATTTTTTTGCGATTACTATAACTTACCCTACGGGAAGTTAACTAGTAGTAAGGCATCGTGCCTTAAGGCAAATTGCTGGAACTTTCCGTACCGTAACGAAATGTTCGAGGAATACTGAATGTTTTCAAATAGATTATTATAAATATTATAACATTGTCTAATATTTATAAGAATTATATAAACTGAATTGCAAAGTTGAAATAATTTGTATAAAGTATATTAGAACTATAGTCAGAATTGAAATTAAAATTTGAATTATTTTCGATATACAAAAAAAATGTCCCAAAAGAAAATAATAAAAAAAAAATTGAAACTATTTTTTTTTCAAAAGCAATTATTTGGTCAAAACAAGCAGAAAGTTTTTTGAATCATACAAATCATATGTTTAGTTCTCTCAAAAACTGCCATTTTTTGCATATTTAGCTCTGTATCTCCGAAACCGTTTGACATGCCTTTGCCAAAGTCTAATCACCAATTCTCCCCGTCATTACGAATTGAATGTTTTTTAGACCATTCAAATCGGATGCTTTGTTCTCTCAAAAACTTGATTTCTATTTTTTGCCCTCTTTGCTCCGTATCTCCGAAACGGCTGGACCTGCCTTTGCCAAAAACTAATCAGCACATCTTCCTATCAATAGGAATCGAATGTTTCTTGAACCATTAAATTAGGTTGATCCGTGGGCCCGAAAACGTGGACGAAAAATGCGGACATACATACACACACACATACACATACACATGTACACACACATCCATTTTTTTCTCAGGTATGGCAAAATGTTTAAAAGCCTTCAAAACGCGAAGAAGTGTAAAAATTTTCTAACTCTACAAGAAGTTGATAATTTAAATCGTTTAATCCGTGCTCCCGAAGTCGTTGACAAAAAATTGTATCCATACAAAACACACAATTTTCCCAAGGTATTCCAAAATGTTTGAAAACCTCTGAAAAGTAAAGATATGCAAAAATTTTCATTTTGGGAAGTAAATCTAAGAAAAAAATCTAAATCATGTCATACTTGTTTTCTTTTTATTAAAAAAACTAGATTTTTCTAAAAACTGAAATTTTCAGATCAAACTATTTTGTAAATGTAATCTAGTTTTAGATTTGACTAACTGATACTTAGTGACCGATTCTGCGGCACAACAGACCAATGTTAAGGCAAGGCTATGTTATGAGGAACTTTCCATACTAATTTGTTCTAAATATTTTAAAATTCCGTGTGGTTGCAGTGCAGTCAGGCGATTTTATCAGGTTGTCAGATAGAAAACCTAACCTAGAAACCGCACAAATAACAAAAAAGAATGTTAGACAACAGTGTGTTTTTGACTCAGCTTCATAATATACAAGTGACGTTGCAGTTTACGTGTAAAACGCCTTTGACAGAATTCAGTATGATTCAGTAGAATAACGTATGCAAGTTGGAGCGTAACATGGCCTTGCCATAACATTGATCTGTTATTTATTCTGCAGTACAATATGTTATGGCAAAGCCATGTTACGCTCCAACTTCCATACATTATGCTACTGAATCATACTGAATACTGCCAAAATGTCATGTATTTGCTGTGCATTCAGGCATTTTAAAAATAAACTGCAACGTCACACGTATGTTACGAACCCGAGTCAAAAAGACCCTGTTATCTAACATTGGTTTTTTGACATTTGTGCGGTTTCTATGTTAAATTTTCTATCTGACAACCTGAGAAATACGCCTGACTCCACAGCAACCGCATGGCTTTTGGCAATAGTTAGTATGGAAAGTTCTTCATAAGATAGCCTTGCCATAACATTTGTCGGTTGTACGGTAGAATTGGTCCATAGGTAGTTAATATTTTTAAGAATTATTTATATATATATATATATATATATATATATATATATTTAGTATGTATATAATTTATATTATATCGGCACCTGCTTGTGAAGCCGAGTGTGGCGGCATGACCGTTTTCTCTTGCAGCCGAATCACGAATCACGAATCACAGAATCCAGTTATATGAACCACTCAACCGTACAGACCAGACCACCGACTACATATATATATATATATATATATATATATATATATATATATATATATAATATAGTGATAAAGTGCTAATATAACACATCCAATTCTTATTTTTTGAAAAATAAAACTAGAACTTGGGATAAATCTAAAAAAACACTTATTTTTTAATAATAAGAAAAAGGCTCTAGCAAATGTCCAAACTAATCAATGCGAGTCCTTATTGATATTGGTAACGCCGGTCTAATAATATTATATAAATATATTTTAATACTGTGCACTATTTTTCAATATTACATTTATTTTTTAACGTTTTATTGAATATTTGCAACACTATTAATTTAATTTCATAAGCTTCATACAATCAATCACAAAATTGAGGATTTCCACTGGGAGACCTTTCGACCTTCTTTTCTAATATAATTGTCCACCGGAATTATTGAATGTTGTTTTCTCCTGTTGGTTATAACGACAGATTGTAATTTTTAAAAGCAAATAAAAAATTTTTAATACTCTTCATACATGATAGTACTAATGAAATCTATTCCTTCTTATTGCATTATTTTGTAGTATCATCTTATATTGTAATGCCATAGACACTCCCTTAATCACTCTTTCTAAGAAATTCAGATTTCTTGAACTCGACTCAACTAATTTACAAGCCAATATGTGATTGGATATTGAATGTAATGGGAAGTCGCTTGCACCTAAAGATAAACCCATCAGAAAAATTATTTAAAATTATAGAAATTTTGTAAATTAATTTTTATCTAACATCAGTATCAACTCAACATTAAGGGACACAACTAGTGTGAAATTTTCAAAAAAAACGAATTTTTAATTTTTCCATATTTCGATAGGTCCCTTTAAAAATAACTAACTATCTTAAACAGTTTTCGAGTCAGAGCCATTTAAAGAGTATATATATAGTATATAGTATAACGATCATTTTATTTTTAAACGCGTTTTTCTCGAAACAGCATTTTTTGAATTTGCTGGAGTGATTACTCAAAAACAAATGATCTGATCACTATCAAATTTTTGTTACATGTTCTATATATAGTTCTCCGTAAAATAAACTATCGATTTTTTGATCGGATCACAAATCGAATTTTGGCAGTCCAAAAACGAGCAAAATTTTGGGTAAAATTCGACTTTTTTTTTGAAAAACGCCGTCATTTTGTCAATTTTTGTATTTTTTCTTTATCGTAGTTCATTTTACAGACAATATTATCTAGTTTAACGAGATTTTTTTTTTAAATTTCATCCACGTAGAAGGCCGGAATCACTGCAGCAGTGAAGGGCCTTTTTTTGTCGCGCCGTTGGAGATCGACGATAACTTAAAAAATATTTAATTTTTTCTTCAAAAATTTTACTATGTATTCTTAAAACATGTATAAATATATTCCTAAAATTTTGAAATGATTGTTAAAGTAGTTTTTCAATATAAATTCCCAAAAATCACCTTTTTTTAGGCGGTTACACTAGTTGTGCCCCTTAACAACCAGTAACATGTCAATCTATGCCGATTGATCTACATTACTTAAAGACAATTCTCTAAAACTCTCGGTCAGTATTCTATTTCATTTTTGACTATATCTTGACTCCATTACCATAAAATACATTAAAAAAATTAAAGTGCCCTCAAGTTATTAATTTTATTCAATGTGCAATTCGGAGTCATCGCTCTTAACTCCAACAGGAGCCGCCGGCGCATAAAATCTAAATTAAGAATTGACTCCTCTTCTTTGCCGCCTGCAAAGCTCTCGAGGAGGATTTGTTGTTTATTTATGTTTTCCATTTTTATTCTCTTTATTTTTTCATTTTATCTCTTTGGTACTTATTTGCACATGTAGAACGTATTCAATTTTGTCATTTATGTAATCGAGGAAGTTCATTAAATTTGTCAAATAAAATGGTTTTCAATTTAAAAATTTTAAAAATTTAACAAGTGGTGCATGGCATTTTTCCTTGAGGGAAGTTGCATGAACTTTCCAAAATGTGTTATAATTTTCCTAATCAATAGAAATTGAGATTTAGCTTTTATTGGCCTCGTTGACTTAGAGCATTCAATCACCTACATCATTTCATATTTTATATTCTACTTTATTATTATTTTTTTTAAATTCATTTTGTTACTTAACTTTCTACGAAATTTTAAATCAACTGTATAAAATCAAATGTATATTTCAAAAACAAAGTTTTTGCTTCCAATTAAAAGTAAACATTACAATTTCCAATTGATATCTTTCAAATACATTTAAATTTAAAATCGGTCCAGTCGTTTTTCAGAAACGTCGACGAGAGGTCACATACACACACATATTTTTTCCCAAATTTGGTCTCATTAGATTCAGAATGACATTGAAACGTCGAGTCAACATAAAATTAACAATTCGGAAGTTAAAAATATTTTGGATTTTAGATATCATAATTTTAATGTATTATTACAAGAGTTTAAATTCATATTTTAGAAAACAGCTGTAATGCAAATTTTTGCATTGCACAACAATTAAAATATAAAAAACTTTTACCCAACCACACCCATATTTATAAGTTCCGATAATTAAAAATAAAACTCAACGGTTTTCCATCACTTTCATAACTTTCCCCATAATATATATTACGTCTTTTACAACATTTGTTTAAAATGAAAAGAAAAGTTTATGACGACCACGCCCGAGTTTTATTTATTTTTATTTGAATTGTAAAAGATGTTTTTCATATTTTCCGACCGGCCAATTAAATTAATTCTGAAGAAGAAATCGAGAAAAGCATATGTTTCCATTAAAATTAATTACCGTCATAAATATTAATGGTAATAATATGTCAGAACAGAAGCACATGGGGAATAAATACTCGATGGGTATATATATATATATATATATATATATATATATATATCAAAAGATTTTTAACTTTCCAAACTTGGAGTTCGTTTTTACAAGAAAATTCAATTTGAACAATTTAGCTTTGTAAGCTCCATCTAATTATTTCAACCACTCGTAATACTTTTGATATATAAAATATATATATATATATATATATATATATATATATATATATATATAAGTTATGATTGTCTACTAACTGTTCTGTCAGAGTTTAATACCTGTATATAGGAAATGGAAATAACTAAATAGTTATTTCATAGTTTACGATCATAGTTTGTTTTATGTTCATTTTGATTTATTAACTGTTCTTTTGCAACTTCATGAATAGGAAATAATTTATAAAATACTGCTCAAAATAATAATATAAAATAAAATTCATATTTCTTTTCGTATTGGCAAAAAATTTTTTGCCAGATTTTGATCAAATTCAAGTTCAACTTTGTAACAAACTAGAGTGAAATTTAAGAAACCCAAATTAATCTAATTTCGATCTAAAATTTTCTCAAATTTAAATATATCAATTGCTCTTCTGAAATATCTGGTTTTTAATACTGACAACAAACATTTCACAAAATTTTCATTTTTTATAAATTCATGATCTTTAAAATTAATACAAATTTTTATTATTGCTTATCGACTAAGTTGTATATAAATGCATACAGTGAGAAAATAAAATTTAAAATCGGTTTAGCAGTTTAGGAGTATATTCGGGACAAACATCGTGACAAGTACTTCATATATATCTGAATTAATTTTTTTTATTACAATGAATGAAAATAATAATCTTGAATCTAATGTCTTCCTTTCTCTAGTAATATAATAGTTTATTTGATTTAATTTGTCATGTATTTATTTTTAAAATCATGACTGTTTAAATTAATACAAATTTTTATTATTGCCTACCCAGTTTATTTGATTTAATTTGTCATGTATTTATTTTTAAAATCATGACTGTTTAAATTAATACAAATTTTTATTATTGCCTACCCACCAAGTTGTATATATAAATGCATTCGGTGAGCAAATAAAATTTAAAATTGGTTCAGCAGTTTAGGAGTCCATTCAGGACAAACATCGTGACAAGTACTTCATATATATCTGAATTAATTTATTTTCATTACAATGGATAAAAATAATAATTTTGATTCTAATGTCTTTCTTTCTCTACTAATATAATAGAAAAGTTTTGATATCGCATTGTAAGGTTCCTAAAAGTCTAGACGACAGAAAAATGAACCGGGATATAAAATGGATTAAAAATAAAATAGAGGAGCTGACATTTTTATATCTCAATTACTTGAAACTCAGAATATCAGATAAATAAAAAAAATAGGAAACAGATATATAATATCAAATATCCATAGGCTAGAAAATTTAGAATTTTTATCACCACGATTTTTTTTCGAAGGGCAACAGTTCTAGAAATATTAATTTATTATTATTATTATTATTATAATTACTATTTTTATATAATTGTTATTGCTAAAATACTTTGATTAATTATATAACTAAAAACTTATAATACCTAAACATTAAATTAAATTAAAAATTAAAAAATTGTGAAACATAATATTTCTTTCATTAAAGTACCAAAAAATTTGTAAAAGAAAATACTTATATTGTAAAAATACTTATCAATTTGTTTGTAAAAAAATAATAATAATAATTATAATATAAGACACTTATAAATTTGTTAAAATATCATAAAATAACCTAAAATTTCTTAAACAAACTGATTATATAATAAAAGTATTGTTATTATTATTATTATATTTATTTTTTTTATTTATTATTTCAGCCTAATGGCCTAGAAATATCTCAATAATAAAAAAAAAGTATTGTAAAGCTTATTAACATATTTATTAAATTGATAAAAAAATACATATATAATATCTAAACACTAATTTTCATGAAGCAAACTATTTATATAAAAAAATAATTAAAGTTGACTGAGTATAAATAAGTTTATAGTAGATAAATTAAATAATAAAACAATAAGTAATAAAATTGTTGATAGTTACCGATTTATATTAATTTTGCAAAATATTAAATTGAGCCTTATTATAATATCATTATACTGACAGATTGTCAAATAAATAATTGAATAAATAAATAAATTTACTTATAAACTGTACTTAAATACTGATATATGTTAAATTTTGCATATACGAAAAAATGATGTCATTATTTCAGTTGCCAAAAGCAATTAAGATATAATTTAAATATTTTTTAAAAAGCAATAAATACCATTTATTGCCATTTGTTACGTATATTTTCTTTTTATTTAATAAATTATTTATATTTTTGCTATCTCCCTCCTTGATTATTATGATTATTTTTTTTGTGTAATTTAGCCATATAATTTTTAGAGTTTTGTCAATAACTTTGATTGTTGTATAATACTCAACGATTAAATTTTTTTTATAAATATAAAATATAAATTCCAGAAATATCAATGTAATTTAATTTAAATTTAAAAATTAACTTGAACGCTAATATAAATTAAATTCTTCGTAAGGAAAATGTAACATCAGCAAAATTATTACCAAAAATAAAAAAGTCAAAATATTATTAATTCATTAATATAAATAATATTATACATAATTTTGGAAAAATATCAATTCAATGAAAATTTGTACTTATACACTAATAAGTTAAATTCTGTGTATGTAAAATTTGATTTCTGCATTATTTATTGCCAGAAATCAAATAAGATTTATAAAAAAATAATTAAGTTGTTAATATAAAAATTACTATTTTGTAGATTTTTTTGTCAAGTGATAGTAGAAATAATTTTAAATTAAAAAATGACTTTTTATGACTTGATTTTTTAATTTTATTATTAGCCACACCCTTTTACCAGTATTTTATCATTTTTTTTAACTTCCTGAAAGAGTATTTATGTTTTCATAAAAAAATCCGATTTGCTAATATTATGTTTTCTCGACATTTCAAGCCATTCTGAATCGAATGAGACCAAATTTGGAAAAGGTATGTGTGTGTTTTTGTGAAGAGATTTTTCATTATATAAATTATACCTTTAGTTTTATTAAAATACGCTATAAAATTGTATTTGATCATAAATAATTTTATGTACAGTAATATTATATTATAATTAAAATAATATACATAAAATACTTAATTTACGACATTTTGTACAGTTATTGAAATTATTACATTCTCCAATTTTCTTTGCAAATTAAAATTGCACATAAATTATCCATCGAATTGAATTAGCAAAAAAATACACCGGGACATAAATTTAGAGTTTATTAATTGAAAATTTATTTTCTATCAGTAAATTATATGAAGATTGAATAATAAAAAAATAAATATTTTGTGAATATATGTATTAGAAAACGGGATAAAATTTTCTAAAAAATAAATAATGTGTCATAAACTAATTTACTTGAACCTATAACGTTTATATATATATTATATATATCTTATTAGACCACTGGACCTCCGTGACCCAACAATCGATGAGATACGATTTTTGCAAGATTTTACAAAGTTTATATAAAAAACTAATCTAAATTAATCCACATGATTCACTCTACTCTAATTTATGTACATATTATATTTATTACCATTAACTTGGATAGCTAAAATTTAAACAATTTTAATTAAAATATTAAAAGAATTAGCCAGAACAAATTTCTTAAACGCAACACTTTAACAAATTCTCACATTATTTCTTCCAATTGTCTTCTACTAAAAATATCCGCTGTTTACACTAATAATCTTCAGAAAAACGTCAGGAATGTCTATACTTCCGATATTTACCATCTGAATTTCCTTTAGCCATTGCCAGACAATAATTTTGTCATCGACATGGCAATTATTATTATTATTATTGTTGGTAAAAAAAATCACCATTATATACAACATTAGCGTGCGATGAATCATATCAATATTTGCTAAAAAAATTCAAGGTTTCTTTATTCAGCGAACGTAGTTTTTTAATTTAAAAAAATTAGATGCAGGGACAAACGTGATGATGGAGTTTCTGAGGTGATTTTATTAGGATGAAGTGTAATTATTGAATTTATTTTATAAAAATTATTTTACAGCATTTCTCAACGTTTTATTCAACTCATAGTTCATACTTAGATAGTATCTATAAAAAAATTAAAATAGTGACAAAGTTTGGTATTTCATGTACATAGTGTATATTCCTTTACCAATGTATCTTTTACCATTTCATGATAAACGCCAATTCAGGTGAAATTCTCAAGATAATACAATTATGTCACATTATCATCTTTTAAGTCGATTTGTCAAGGACTTTCAAAATGAGTCTGTTATCCTTATCAATGTGATTTATATTGAAGTAAGTCAAAAGTGTTTCGACAGGGCTCTGTTCGCCTGGTACTTTTTCTTTGCGATGATGGTTCGACGCGTTGTGACGTGTACTGGTAGTAGTCGATTATAAGTAAGTTTCTTCGTCATATTATAAGTAAAGGAGCGTCTACACTCGTGGAGGGAAGGGTAAGGTAAAAGACTTACTTCAATATAAATCACAAAAGATCATTGATTTTTAATAATCAATGGTAATTGTTAATTTTTTAAAAGAAGATGGCTGTGTTTTTACCAGAAAATTAGATTAAATTTTATATTAAAAACTAGACTTGTCTACTCGTATTACAGGTATTTGTTAGTATAGAGAATTGTTGCCAAATATTATTATTTGATATAAAATTTTTTAATGTTGAGGCTTTTAAATTCTGTAGAAATAAATATACCAAGTGAGCAGAAATATTGTCTAAATATTGAACTTTTTTTTTAAATTATAATTCATTACATATATTGTCTTTTGTCTAATTTTATTGAACTGTAGAGTTTCAGTTCAAGTCATTCTAAATCGTTTTACACAAAATTTGCGGGATTTTGACATTTTGCTATTCGTCGCCTCAAAATTGAATTGAATTGATTTATAATTGACTAGATTTTGGTTTCAAGCCGTTGTTAAAAACCCAGAAACTGCATGATTTCATTATTTTTCAAATTTACTCATTTACTGATTAATTGATTCATTTTCTACAAAATATTCACCTTTAGGTGTTCATTCAAATTAAATAATTTGCTATATTGAAGTAACTTTAATATTTAATTATAAACGATGCAGTTCATTTACAATTTATTGAGCTTTTAGTCATTATAAGTCTATGTACTTCTAAAAATATATTTTAATCATAAAATTGTAAATTATTTAAATATATTGATTCTATATATCTTGGCCGTTTTGGTTATATTTATTATTATATATTATATATATTTGGTTAACAAATTCTTTATTTTGAAATGAGTTGTTCAAATTTGTCTAGCTTGAAATACTATAATAAATTTGTTGATTATTAAATGCAAATTACTTCTATACCGCAAATTTTTTATGTAGGTACTGCTCAATTTTTTTACTTATTATTTTAAGAGTAAAATTGCAACCTGTATTTCAGTATAATATTATAAATTAATTAAATACATTAATTTAAACGAAGTAAGAATTAGTTTAAATTTTTGTTGAAGTTTTAAAACATTGCTTATATTAAACTTAAGCAATAAAAATTTGTTGTTCATAAAATAGGGTAAGCCGTGGCACAAAAGTTCAATTTGACTTTAAGTAATTATATTGTAAAGACATTATAAAAACACATATGAAACTATGAAATTGTGTTCAGTAAAAGTTTTAGCTAATTCATTGTTAAAGTTTTTTTTTATATGTTATTATTTCTTTTTTCTTGTATGCGTGGTAATAAGAGACAGACAGGTAGCATAAAGATCCGCCTTTTTTAGTTTTAATAAAATTATAATCTAAAAATAACATTGTTGACAAAACTTAATCAGCTATTGCTACCATCAAAAATCATACTTTCCAAAAAAATTTTTTGTTGAAAATTTAAAAAAAAATCCCAAAAGCAATCGTTTTGTCAACACAAGCAGAAAGTTTTTTGAATAATTAAAATCGAATGCTTAGTTCTCTCAAACTGCAATATTTTGCACATAGACCTGCTTTTGCCAAAAACTAATCACTTTTTCTCTCAATAATTACAAATTGTATGCTTTTCGGAATATTCAAATCGCATGCAGCGTTCTCTCAAAAACTCATTTTCTATTTTCTGCACTCTTTGTTTCGTATCTACGAAACGGCAGGACTTGCCTTTGCCAAAAACTAATCAGTAAATCTCCCTATCAATTGGAATCAAAACCATTAAAATTGGTTGAACCGTGCGCCAGAAAACGTGAACGAAAAATTGTATACATACATACACACACACACATGCACACACATCAAATTTTTCTGAGGAATGCCAAAATGTTCAGAAACCTTCAAAACTTCAGAAATTCTGATTTTTGGACGATTACTATAACTTACCCTACGAAAAGTTTAAAAATGATAGTAAAAAATTGATTTTATTTTTTTACAATAATTTAAAACTGACTGAAATTCTACTTAAGGGGCACGCCCAGTGTGAGAACCTAAAAAAAAGGCCATTTATGAAAATTAAATAAAAAAAAACTAATGAATCCATCTATTCAAAAATGAGGGTATATTTATACATGTTTTGAGAATACACAGTAAAATTTTTGAAATAAAATATTAAATATTCTTGAAATGACACGCAATCTCCGGCAGGGTCAATAAAAGGTCCTCCACTGCTGGTGTCATTGCATCCTTTTCCGTTGATAAAACATAAAAAAAATCTCATTAAACTAAAACATAATGTATGCATGTTACAAAAAAGTAATTTTTTTCCCAAAATTTCAGTTGTTTTTGGCCTGCCAAAATTCGAGTTTTGAATCAGATAAAAAAACTGGAGGGTCATCGTATGGAGTACTATATAGAGGAGATGCAAAAAAAAAATTGATAGCGATCGGGTCATTTGCAAAGCAAATTCAAAAAATGATTTTTCGAGAAAAACGCGTAAGATAAATAGATATATATATATATATATATATATATATATATATATATACTCCCTTAAATGGCTGTAATCCAAAAACTATTTAAGATATCGATTTAAAATTTTAGTATGTTATTTTTGAAGATATAATCTACCTAAATATGGAAAAAATAAAATTTGATTTTTTTTTTAATTTCACACTAGATCGCCCCTTAAGCAATAAAATATTTGCTATTCACTAAAAGCGCATTACTCTTGAAACATGCATTTAAATTTTTTGAACCAGATACAACTTAATCCCTCAATCGATTGTTTATTTTAACGACCCCTATTTACTTTTTCCAGTTCCACCCTCGTGTGCGGATCGCCCCTAACCTCACCGCCGACTTGACAGTCTTCGTCGTCTCCGTCTCCACCGCCAGGGCATTTTTTCTTTCCTATCCTTTCCCCTTGGTGGGGCTATCGGCGTTTGCGCACGCGAGCGCATTTTGCCGGTCGGTGCGCGCACATCACATCATTTCAATTCAATTCAACTCCGTACGAACAGAGACCATACATTAAGTGATAATAATAATAAATATAAAATATAAATATAATATAATATAAAACCGATTATAAAAAATTTATTAAAATACTACAGACCATGACGTACGGATAGCGACACGAAAACTCTGTTTCCCTGTATCCCATCGATCTGTGACATTTAACACGAAGTGATTTGGAAAAGTACTTGAGTGCGTGGGGTGAATTTTACTACGGTTACTATTTCTATTTCTATTACTATTTTTTACTGTTTCTTTTATCAATTGGTGTGTCTTTAATGGAAGTGACGGATATGTCGTCCCAGCAGCAGCCGGTGATGGTGCTGGAACCGCCCAGCCCTTTGACAGGAGCTTATCTTCTGGTCATTGTAGGTGAACCGCACAATCAAGCTCATAAGGAGATTATTTTGCAGAAATTGACTAAAGGTTAGATAGAAAAATCATAATTTTTATACATACATACTTGCATACAATTTTGTCAACATCGCCAATAATCTGGTTGATGGAAACAATCGTCTTCATCCGTCATCAATTGAATCGAGTAACTAAAACAGGTGCAAAAGATTTTTAATTTTTTTACCAAAAACGGTGAACTCTATTTTCATTTTTAATACATATATTTTTGAGTCGGTTTTGCAGTTTAAATATAAGATGAAACTTAAAATTGTAAAACCGCACAATCAAGCTCCTAAGGAGATTATTTTGCAGAAATTGACTAAAGGTTAGATAGAAAAATCATAATTTTACATACAATTTTGTCAACATCGCCAATAATCTGGTTGATGGAAACAATCATTTTCATCAATCATCAATCAAGCTCATAAGGAGATTATTTTGCAGAAATTGACTAAAGGTTAGATAAAAAAATCATAATTTTTATACATACAACTTGCATACAATTTTGTCAACATCGCCAATGATCTGGTTGATTGAAACAATCATTTTCATCAATTATCAATCAAGCTCATAAGGAGATTATTTTGCAGAAATTGACTAAAGGTTAGATACAAAAATCATAATTTTTAATCATACATCTATATCTTAACAACATCGCCAGTGGTGATTCTGGTTCAATTGTACCAAGTTACCAAAACTGGTACAAAATGTTCTTAATTTTTAGGTGATTTTAACTGTTTTATTAAATGACAAATAAAAAATACATCTATTAAATATAAATCACATAATAAAGCAACAAATATCATGCTAAAATTTTATATTTATTTCATATAAATTTAACAGATTTCAATTTCATTTAGTGATTTAAAATTACTCCATTTTCTAAGTTACCAAAATTGGTACAAAAGGTTCTTAATTTTTTGACAAAAACTGTGAATTTTATTCTCACATTTTTTGATACATACAATTTTGTGCAGGTTTTGCAGTTCAGATACCGATTAAAACATTTTGTTTGTACCCGAAATTCTGTACTCTATCATATTTTTAAAAATTATCTATTCATATTTTTAAAAAAATCATATTTTTAATTGTTTAAAAATACCTACTAATACATAACCAAAAAAGTTTCTCATGACGAAATTATTCTGCAGAACTTTTGACTAAGGCTCAAGAAATTGACAAAATATTTATTCAAAATTGTATTTTTAAATGGTTTTTCTCTATTTTTTTTTGTTATAATTTATTTCTGTTAATCAAGACTTTAATGTATTATTTATAAAATTGATAGGGACAAAAAAAAGAAATAATACAAAAAAAAATACAATATAGTTTTTTTTTCTAATGAACACATTAAGGAGCTTATTTTATAATTATTGACTCAAATTAAAAATACTCGATGAAGTATTTTATTTGTAACAATTCTACACGAATTTCTGGGTTTATAAGTATTAGACATCTAAGACTTTTTTGAGTTGTTTCAAACTCATAGTGTTGAAAAATATAAAGGATTAAATTGAAAAGATTTTTTCACAAAAATCTGAAACTGAAGATTTGAAAAATTTGAAAAATTTGTTGTACATTCAAAAAATTATTTTGTTCTAATGAAAACACTAAGAAAATTACTACATAAATAGTTACTCAAATTAGTTTTTCTTTTTTAATAAATAGCAATCAGAATATACAAACTACAATTAGTGAAGAATTTTATTTACAATCCTATAAAAATTTCTGGGTTCAAATTAATTGATTGAATGATTTTCATTTACAATTTTATATTCAAATATCATCTTTTTTCATTTTATATTCATTTTTCAATTTATTTCAATACCGCCAAATATTTAATCTCTATGAAGAAATTGCGGAGATTATTATTGTAGAATTAAATTGATTCATTATTAATTATGAATCAATTTCAAAACTGTCGATGAAAATTTATATTTGTAGTGCTACAATAACAGCATATAGCTTTTTAAAATTTTATTATTCATTTATATTTATATCGATAAAAATTAGCGAAATAAACTTTATTTTGCACATACAAGTTGAATATTTTAGCTTAATTTTAAATAAAGAAAATTATTACTTGTCTTACAAATTTACAGCATTTTAAAATATCAATTTTAATTAGTCTTGGAAAATTTTACGATGATTTATTCAAGTTGGCCAAATATTTCATAGAGTGATTTATTAGTAATTATTACTGTGTTTCATGAAAATTAAGATAATATCAAGTTTATTACAAGAAAAGTAATCAAAGTCATAAATTTAAAGATTTAAACAATATAAAGCATTAACAAAAGAAATTATTTTTTTATAGAAATTGACCAAAAATTAGAAAAATTGATAAAGATTCTCATTTATAATTTTACATTCAAGTTGTTTTAATATTATTAATTATTTGGTTCATATTAGAAGATTATTTTGTGACAAAATTTCTCGCTGAAAAGATTTGTTTATAATATTATTCTAATTTCTATACCTATTTATAACTATTATTATATTTGACTTATTTACAAGTTATCTTATAATTTGATTTATTGTCAAATTAATGAAATTATTTTAAAGAAATTGAATCAGATTTTAAATACTCTATAAACAGTTTTATTTATAAAACTACAGAGATTTCTGCATTTATATGTTACAATTTTTATAATTTTCATTATTTTATTTAAAAGTACTAATGTTAAACAGCATAAAGCATTTTAAAATATCAACAAATTCTTACTAGTATTTTATATTCTCATTAACTATTTTAGAAAAAAATATTTATGAAGAAGTGTTTAAATTAATCATTATTGTGCATAACAAAAATTTTAATTAAAAGATAAAAGTCGTATAGATAATTTTGATCAAATCAAATTCGAAAAAATAAAATGTTTATAAACTAATTGCTTCCAAATTAAACAAATACAAAATGAATTCCATTCAATGACTGTTATTAATATAATATAATATATAATTTTTATTTCATGTTGATAAAACTAATTTAAAATTTAAATTTCTAGAAAAATTGCTTTAGAATAAACAATATTAAATTGAGTTTTTATTCCATGACTTAATTAATAAAGACAAATAATACTAATGATTTTTTAAAAACATTTTACTTACTGTATATGTATATTTATTTAAAGTAATAGGTTTCATTTTATGCATATTGTTTTAAATAATTTTAACTATTTTATTAAATGACAATATAAAAAATACGTCTATCAAATATAAATTCTATGATAAAACAAAAATATCAAACTGTAATTTTGTATTTAATTCGTTTAAATTTAACAGATGTCAATATCATTTATTTGTTTAACTTACTCAATTTTTTCATTAAAAACTAGTAAAAGGTATATTTACCAAACACAAAAATTAAGTTTTTATATTAAAATAAATTATATTTTTTATTTATTTGTAGTCGATTAAGTGTTTTAACCAATTCAATATATTTACCGAATAAATATTTACTATTTAAAAAAATTCCATAATTGTGTTTTTCTCGGTCACGAAATTAAATATAAATGAAATAATTGATTCGCTTTGACAAGTTGCTTGTAAAAGCTGAATGTATCGATCATAAAAATTATGTTTTCAATGTAATTGATACTTAAAATGCTAAAAATACCATTATATAATAAAACTTATTGATGTATTCTTCAAAGGAATAAATTGCCATAATAAATGCTAATCGAGGAAAAATAAACTTATAGGTAAAAATCATTTAACTGTTATAAATTTTAATTGAAAAAAAAGATTAATCAAATAAGACTATTTTATAATTAATTATTTTTCATATATAATTTCCTTTATTAAATAAATTAATATCAACATCCAATGGTTAAATAAATATCGAGTAATTTTTCAAGTATTACCTAAAGACATGATTTGTTTCTCTTCAAATTTTAGTTCAAGTGGTTTAATCACTTAGAAATAATTTCTTGGAAATATTTTAATTTAATTTGAAGTGCTAAGAAATTAAATATAAATTAAACAAACCACAATTATGTCAGCAAAGTTTCAAGAATCTCGTTGAAATGTTTTATTGAAATTAAGTATTTATATATCATTTAATTCTCAATTAAGAATTTTAATCAAATATTTAACCTCGTGTAAAATCGCGATTTTTTCTTCGATTTTTCCAAGCAAAGTCATAATTAAATCAATCAAAGAAATATTTTCACTCGTAATTATTTTTAAAACACGGTTAAAAATTATTTCTTCTAGTAAAAATTCTAGAAAATTCGCTTAAAAAATTGATAATTTGATTCAAAATATTTTTGATGCAATATTTTTGATAAAAAGAGTGAATTTTATCAATTGCAATTGCAATGGCAAGTATTCTTAAAATTTTACCAAATATTACAATGCTTTGGTCATAAAATAAATTTGGAGCTATAGATAATAGTGAGTGCTAAAAGTGGGTGAATTTTGGGTCAATCCATTACCTTGTTCGACTCTGAAACTTTTTATAACAAATTTGTCTTAAAAATTCACACAAGCATTTTTTACCCAAATATTTTTTACAAACATCCCTCTATTTTTTTAAATTTTTCGTGTTCTGAATTTTTTAGTGTCGGAGTCTATTCTATTTCTCCTAAGTATGTCAGTATGATTTTATTTTAAACACGCAAAGTACTGCAGATTTTTGTCATAAACGACTACCCTCAAAAAAAAATTTAATCATGAAATTGCTGCATTAAAGCAAATCAAAACGATTATACTTCGTCATGCCATATGTCGTGTTAAGACGACGACATTGTATGTATGTAGTTTCACGCTATAATAAAGGGTTTTACATAAACATACTAATTATTATATATTTTTATATAAACCTTTGACTAAATTGTATGTTGTGTAATATTTAGATACACATAGGTAAATGATTAATAGAGCTAAAGTAGATTTAAATAGATGTTTGGTGTAAGACACGTTGTATGAAATTTTTGAGAAATTGGATGAAAAATATTAAAATTGTTTGTTATTTAAATTAACAAAATTTCTATAAAATGTTATTTGTGTTTGCAATAAATTAAGTTTACTCCAGATTAAATTTTTAAAATTTTTTTTCCATACTATTCATAGAAATTTTTGGTAGCACCTACAATGTATAAATCGAGTGACGACCCGGTTGATCAGGCGTCCGGGTCGAAAATACTCTGTTTATTATTTTTATTATTATGTTTTTATCAACTTGCTTTTTTTTGAATAAAGCGCAAAATTACTTCAAGTTAAATTTCCACCATTTTTTCTTCAATACTCTTCATAAAAATTTTAGGTAGCACTTAAGATGTATATTGAGTGTCGACCCGGGTGATTAGGCGTCCGGGTCGAAAATATCCTGTTTATTATTTTATTATTATGGTTTTATTAACTTGCTCTTTTTTGAATTTTGCGAAAAATTATGTAAACCAATACAAATAAACTTACGTACTAATTCATGGTGAATATATATATACTTTATAAATTTTGTTGGCAGAACTTAGAACGTATATTGAGTGTTGACCCGGGTGATTTGGCGTCCGGGTTGACGGTATCTTGTTAATTATTGTTATTATTATGTTGTTATTAAGTAGCTCTTCTTTGAATTTTGTGGAAAATTTTGCAAATCAATACAAACAACCTTACGTACTAATTCACGGTGATTATATATATATACTTTATAAAATTGTTTATGACCCGGGTGATTTGGCGTCCGGGTTGACGGTATCTTGTTAATTATTGTTATTATTATATTGTTATTAAGTTGCTCTTCTTTGAATTTTGTGATAAATTATGAAAATCACTACAATTAAACCCACATACTAATCATGGGAGTTACCTATAGTTGTTTTTAAATTGGTTATCTGATAAGGATAATATTTTCTCAGATTTGCTTCGACTAGTTATTTCCTTTTATGGTATAAGTATATCTGTTTGTCTATCGTCTGTCGTCTGTCAGAGGAACTGATAAAACTAAAAGCCGAGGAAACCTTAAAAATTTGCAACCTACTCATCGTAGTAGTAGACAGACCATAGACGCCTACCATCTAACTGCATCGCGAAATGCATAAAAATCAGGTTTTGACAACATTTTTATTCAAACAGTTTTTAAGATATGGGAATTCAATAATCGTAATATTTTATATTCATATTTGATGTATCTAGACTCCACTCATTGGAGTGAACTTTAGATAATTACTTCTTTTTTTCTTCTTTTATTATTATATTATTATTATTATTATTATTATTATTATTATTAATATTATTTTCTTTCGATTCCTCTCGTTTGTGTCACAATAGCTTATAACATTTAATTGTTATTAATTCGAATATTTGATCTATACTTCTTGGCATTTGAATTAGTACTGAACCTTGCTAGCCAATATTTATATCTTTTTACTTGCACAAGGTGTGCCATTTATATGTGATGAATGAAAATGTTGAATAACTTGAACAATTTTCATTAAATTCTGGTAAAGTTTTTTTTATTATCAAATTTAAGGCTTTGCAATTTTTTTCTGGCTAGGTTAGAAAAACAACGATTAACGACCCTTAGATCACGCACCCTGTACTTTTCGGTTTATAACGATTTTAATATTATTTTGTTATTCGATATACTTACCTCATTACTAGTTTACTTAAATATGGAATCTCATACTAAGTACTTACTAACATGTTATTATATAACATTTATTGGTCACCTCAACAAAATTTGACACCTAAAATGTGTAATTTTTTTTCTTGAAGAAAGTTGCTTAAAATTCTAGAAAATAATCGGGGAGCCAATAATTTTAGCAAAAAATAGCAATGTTATGATTATGCTGTATTACGGGTCAATATTTGTATGAGTTGGTAGTAACGAACTGTGAAAAAACTATATATTTTCTGTGCCATCAGGCGTTTTACACATAAAACCTAACCTCCAAATGGACAAATGTCAAATAACAATTTTATTATAAATGCAACTTTTTTATGTCTGTTTGGTAACACATACGAAAAGTTAGATATTGTCACGATGTTTGTCCTGAATATACTCTTAAACTACTGAACCGATTTTAATTTTGATGTGTGTGATTTCACTATTACAAAAAATAGTAGAGTAAATTATAGCAATCGCAAAAACTCAAAAATGAAAATTTGTTTATATCTATACGTGTTCAGATATTCCGGAACATTTTGGCATACCTTAAAAAAAAAATTGATGTATGATTTTGCGAACACGGATAATCGATTTGAATTCAAATTCAAAAAAACATTCTATTCTTACTGATAAGGAGACGTGCTGATTAGTTTTTGGCAAAGGTAGGTTTATCCGTTTTGGAGTCACGTGGCAAAAAGTGCCAGAAATGGTATTTTAGTTTTTGAGATAACGGAGCGTCAGATTTAAATAATTCAAAGAACATTTTATTTGTATTTACAAAATAAGAAATTGATGAAATTTTTGTAAAGGCAGGTCCAGCGTCTCTGGAGATTCAATAAAAAAAGTAAAAAATAATGCCATTTGGCGGTCAAAAATGAACATTAGACATATGTACATTGCATTATCATATATTTTATAATGTTTGTGATGATAAGTACAAATTTTGTGAACATTTATATGGGTTCCGTACCAATGTTTACACGTTAGACGGCTACGCGGCGCTTACCGCTCTGATATTTTGAATCCAAATCTGCTATGCAGTGCGATTGCTCAAAAAAATGTTGAGGATTTAAAAAAAAAATCAAAATAAAAAAATATGATTTTTCAAAAAGGTCAATTATTTTCAAAAATTTCAAAATTTCTCAAGAATCTACAGTTTTGCAAAAGTTTAGTACTCCATAGGGAAAGTTACAGCAATTTGGTGATTTTTTTTATTGTTTATTTGTTTACTTTATATAAACGTACATCAGATATAGACATTTTATAATTAATCTTTACACTTTTATTTTATTTGCTTTATATAATTGTATAGTGCACCATATATCCTTTTCTTTGTCAATTATGTTATAAAATTGGTTGGAAAGGAGATTTTTTTTCGGTGTTACAAAATGTTTTCCTCCCCTGGTCCTCGGCATGTTTTCTGGCTTCGATCCTAGTATAGGCGCGGCCGACGACGTGGAAGGAAGTCATGAAATATAACTTTACTTGCGACCAACGGATAAGAAATGGAAGAAGTGCTATATGACATACAACATACATAAGATACATTTACAACACATATACCACACACATACGACATACATACAACTAACATACGACATACATACCACATACATAAGACATACATACCACATACATACGACTTTCATACGACATACATACAACTCTCATATGGTCGTCGACGACCATAATAAATATTATTATTTATATGAATTTGTACCGGGACGATGATGCTCGTGTAACATAAAACACAAAACAATTTGTGAATTGTTCGAATCGATAACGCGAAAACAAATCGCAGATTGTGAAAGATATTAATGTTTTGACGAGCAATAATATTCCTTGGAGTAGAAATTGGACACATTCTGTAGTTGTTGAAAAATTCGTCTGTGAAATTTTATTTAGGGATACAAAGCTATCTAAGAACTTTTAATACTTACACTTTACAACTTTAATACTTACACTTTAGAATATAATTATATTGTATTATTGCTTTGGGCGTTAAATAAGTAAATAAATAAATAAATGAAAATGCAAGTGCAGTAAGGTTGCTTAAGTCGTACCCACTAAGAAAATTATTCTATAATATTTAGTACTAATAATTCAAAAAAATCTGTAGTATTTACTGAAATTCTATTTAGATGGATTTAAAGTGAGTGTATGGGATTTTGTGTCAAGTTTTATTTATTGTATATGAACTCTTCGGAAAAATAGGCTGACTGTGCATACTGATAGATTAACTAGTAAATTTTCAGATTAATTCCAACCGAGAAAAATAATATCAACTCCTAGTGATCTATTTGAAGTTGAGCAAACCTAATGCAATATTTAATTAAATTAATACAATTAATACAACTTTTTAATTATTAGGTTGTCAAATATCTCCCTTCCGCTTTTTTGCTCTTGGTTTATAATACAAAAAGGCGGAAGGGAGATATTTGACAACCTTATATTTAAATTTTCTAATTAATTTTAAGAATGTTACAAGTAGATACTGAAGAGCTTACATATTATATAAACAATGACAAATAAATTAAGAAATTCAAGATTTCCTTAAGAAAAAGTACTATAGAAATGTGCAGAACAAAGAATTAACAAAATCATGATTTGGAAAACTAAAAAATGAGCAAAGTTGCAAATTATCTCAAAAAGAGAGGATGGGGTATTCTAACTTAGAATTTAAAAAAATCGTTTCTGTGTTTTTGGATATTTTCAAAGGTTGATTATTCAAGAATGTGTGTACCAGAGAGTTTTTCGAGATTAAAATATACATTCTGAAAAATTATTCGTTTTGTTGAATAATTCTAAAATCATCATATTTTATTATATTTATGAAAGTTGCAAATATTAAGTTGAATTAAAACTCTTAGAGTCAATAATACATCTTAATTACATAATTTGATGAAATATGTGTTTAAAATATTTAAGAAGTATTCACAAATTATTTTTTTTAACTGTTTCAACTTTTCACTTGTAAGAATGTTATAAAGTAGGTACTGAAAAGCTCAGATATAAAAAATGACAAATTAATTGGAAAATTCAAGATTTTCTGAAGAAAAAGTACTATAGAAATGATGATTGTTTTTAAGTCACTCAGAGTTTATAGAAAACTTAATAACACTTTGAGTTATGGAAAACTTTCTTTTTTGGAAATAATTCAGATAAAATAAACATTATTTTTAACAAATAATTTAACATTACCTCGAAACTCTCCTTAGAACAATATGCTAAGCCTAATAAAATTTTGTCATTTTTTTCTGTCATTGTTTTTTTCTTTCAGCTTAGAGATAAACAACTGATGTTTATTTGATTAACTTCTATAATTATTTAATCTTATTATTTATTAATTATAATAATAGTCACAATATTTAAAAAATAAAAATTTAAAATATTATCTCCATTAAATTCCAATTTCTACTATCAATTTTTTATACAACTATTCGAAGCAATTTCCTTATAAAAATATTTGAACTTTCATAACTCTTATTTCAATAGGGTGCTTTTTTATGGGACACATTTCTCAGGGCTTTCACCCTTAAATAAACATAATAAAAGTCTACAAAAGTTCAAACACGATCGATTTCTATAAATTCACTACAAAAAGAAAAATATTTTTCTCGTTTATTAATTATTGAATTCCAATTACATAAATATACTTACTTTTTTATTTATACTTTCCAAATTAGTGGTTTATATATAATTTATTTTATCGTGTTCGTATATATTATTTTTATAGTAAGTAATAATAGCGATTTTATGTACTGCCATAGATACGAGACAACCCTATAAATAAACTCGATATAAATTATGCACCCCTAAAATAATACATTGACGTGTATGAATCATGCATTCCTAAATAATTGCCATAGGGTTCCCTATTTTATTTTCTAATTATTATATCGATGTGTCACATAATATATATATACTAGCTGACCCGGCAATCGTTGTTTTTCCATAAAAAATATTTTTAGTATAAAATGTTCAGTACAAAAATAACTGATTGCAAATGTGGTGCATAAGTGTAAGGAGCAACTAACGAAAAAATATATGAATAGTTTACCCACTGCAAAGCACGCCACATATAAATGTCCCTTAATAGTCTTTGCAAGAACCAACTTAATCTGAAACTGATTCTCAAAAAATCCCAAACAATTTAAGACGATGTTAACCGTGCATATTATTAATTTAAACCATAATATAGATTTTTTCAAACCACAAATTTTTCATTTTGAAGAGAACGTAATTAAACGAAGATTTGCTGAGGGATTGTTTTTGCAATTACATAACGACAAAGTCATAAACAAACGTTATGAAAATACGGCCCTGAATGAAACAAACACGTGGTTCCTTAATAGCGTGTCAAGATTTCTTAAAAAATGACAAGATCCCATTGCTTTTTAAATTTCCCGTAAAATTTGAACACATACTAAAAACTGCTTTAAGATCAAATGTGACATTTCTATCTCAAACTCCGAACAGTAATTACATAGTTTCGACAACTTGTCAAGTTATCATTTTTATTTGTGTGTTTTATCATATGTGATGGTAAAAAATATATATTATATCAATGTGCATATACTAATACCATGGATTAATAATGGTTTCATATGCTTTATTAGGATACAAAATTGTAAGTGCTTTATTATTATTAATATTATTGTTTTTCTATGAAATTTCCTACATATTATTTATTTAGTTTTAATTTGTATAGATAAATTGATTACCACCGAATGAAAGCTAAGATGCTAGCCGAAACGTATGGATTTTAAAAAAAATTCTAAATATTCTCATACCATTTTTATTGATGTAACGCCCGACTTTAACTCAAATTAAATATATATATATATATTATATATATATATATATATATATATATATCTTTTATATTTATAATCCTCGACTACACTATATGTAGGTATTACAAAATA
>NW_020537324.1:73310401-73342264 GCF_003426905.1 Ctenocephalides felis | reverse complement strand
ATTTAGTAAAGAAAGCCAAATGCGACATGGATAAGTTTAAAAAATAATGTATATGCTATGCACTTATGGCGTTATTTATTAAACAGAATTTATAATTTTCATCTCCCAATCATCATATACTATTGACTGTATCTTATATTATTTTAATTTCTGGCACATCTCAGCTGCTTTTCGGCAATAATAATGTTAGACGTTACATTTTTCATGTATATTATATTCTAATATTATCTAGGCTCATATGTCAGCTAAATTCAAATTTCAAGTGAATTGGCATTTCTAGCAGAAAGTACTTAAAAAAATATATCTCGTATTTTTAATCATTTATATTCATTAACTAATATGCTTGTACATTTTATTTCGTTGTCCATATGTTTAATTCCAATGTTTTCAATGTCAAACAATGATAAGTATTTTTTTTTGTAAATTTTGCCAATTATTTCTACAAAATTACTAAAGCTTTATTGTTCATTAAATCTTGAATTTCCTTTGACAAACCCTAAAAAGAATTATCAAAATCCGATTAACCGTTTAGGAGAAGTATCAAATCATACACCCGTACAGAAGAATTTTTATATAATATATATCATTTATATATTTAATAATCCTCGACTACATCCATGTAGATATTACAAAATACATAAAACTAGAATAATATATATAAAAATCACATTACAGAAATTAAAGTGCATGCGCAGTTCTAGAATTTACAATTTAGTATCTTTTTTGGGTTATTCCTATAAAACGCTCGAGCGGCTTTATATAATGAAAATGGTAATAAAATATTTTATGGACAACGAAATAAAATGTACAAGCACATTAGTTAATGAATATAAATGATTAAAAATACGAGATGTAATTTTTCTTAGTACTTGTCTCTAATAATTGTAACAGGTAATTGATATAGACTTTTACCAAAAATACATGTAATAGGTCCAGTAGCGTTCCTAATATTATTATATAGATATATATTATATAGATGTAATTCTTTTACCTTTCATCCATATTTTTCGATTATTTTTTCAATTTTAGGTTTCGTTCAAAAATGATTTTGCTCGTAAACTATGAATGTCGGTCGGAGTGTAGCGGAGTGAAAAAATTAAAATTACAAAAGTAATTGTTCGTAACCGACGAGATTGTGACGTCGATGAATTTGCTGCCGTCGATGTTCTGAACAGCAGAAACAAAGTCTGCTACAAAAACCGTTAATGTTGTTTTGGCGTTAAATAACGTGCAGTGTGTCCGTTGAAAAATAAAAATTTATTGAAAAATTAATGGATTTTAGTAAACTTTAAATTTAATAAATCCGTATATACATTCAGGCAGTGACATTGTATATACATTCAGCCAGTAATGATCGTAATCGTGACGAATCATATTTTGACTAACTCTTTTAGTATATTTATGGTGAATTTAATATCATGTATAAATGATGATCAATCGTACTTACAAACTTCCCGAAGGAGAAACTTGTTTTCATCAAAAAATTCGATTCGCTAATTTTATGTTTTCTCGACGTTTCAAGCCATTCTGAATCGAATGAGACCAAATTTGGATAAATTATGTGTGAACAATTTTTATACCATAAATTAACGTTTTCTTGAAAACGGCTGGTTCGATTTCAAAAATTTAAAAGCCATTCGAGGTATCTCGATGAAGACTAGCGTTTCTCAGTTTTGTGCGAAGATCGGCCGAACCGTTTCTTTGTGATTTGCAAAAAAGTGTAACACTTTTTGCTAACAATACTAAATCGATTTTAAAAAATCAAAAACTGTTCCAAAGATATTAGTTGGGAATGACACTGATCAGTTTTAGGTGAAAATCTACCGAGCCGTTTTCTTGTAATTAACTGTTGACAAAAAAAAATGTGCCGATTTTTATGAAACTTTTTCACGATAAATATCATTGTCTCATAGAACATACTGAAATATTACGGCCCTACAGAAAGTAGTTTAATTTTAAAAATTCATCAAAGTTTGAAAAAATATTATAGTCAAAATTTGTGTCAAGAGTTGCTTTTGTGATGCGATAAGTCAAATGTTGTCAATTCATTAAAATGTTGAATAATTACCTACAATTTTAGGACTCACAAGCACGTGTCTGTTTAAAATTTAACACAAAACATGTTCACTTATTGTATGTTTGGTTTATTTTCTACATGTAATTATAAAAAAAATGTTTTTTTTTCTGGTGTGATACTTATTAACAAAATTTGTTGAATGATGACACACAATACATATCGAAACGTATGTTATAAATATTTTTATTTGTTTTCTTTTATTTCGACGATTGGCTGAAAATTAATATTCGAAATATAATTAATATAATTACAAATAATTCAAATGTGTTTGAGAAAATTCAATTTGAAATCGCATTGTTAAGATAAAATTGAAAGCAAAAACATGTTTTTTTAAATAAACAGTTGAAAATTTTGTCTAAATATCTAAATCCCAATTTCGATTGGTAAAGTCAATTATTACGCTTATTGGGAAGTATTTGCAACTTGCCTTAAATCAAAATACCACTTTCAACTAGTATCTTAGTATCTAGTATCTTTGAACCATATGATTACATATAGCATTCTTATAAGATTCCCATTAGACATTTACTAGAGTCATTTCAGAAGCATGTTTGGCCTATACTAGTTTTTCACAAGATTTTTAGCACATTTTTATAAGGTTCAAGTAAGATTCTCAATCAAAATCTTATCGTTATCTTACCAGACCAGATTTTTACTAAAATCGTGCTACATTCTTATTGCATTCTTATTACACCTTATTAGATTATCAATACCCACCAAAATCTCATTAAATTTTAACCAGATTCTAGCTAGATTTTTGTTGGATTGTGAC
This sequence comes from Ctenocephalides felis, assembly GCF_003426905.1. Taxonomy (NCBI): domain Eukaryota; kingdom Metazoa; phylum Arthropoda; class Insecta; order Siphonaptera; family Pulicidae; genus Ctenocephalides; species Ctenocephalides felis. Next base: position 73,339,415 of record NW_020537324.1, on the reverse strand, counting down.
TGAATACTTTTTTAAGTTAGAAATTTAACTTTTTCATTTTAATTTTCAATTCTTTTTAGATTCTTGCTAGTAGCAGCCTTTATATACACTTTCAGTGCATAAGTATATATATTTTATATATAATTTAAAAAAAAAATCTGTAAATAATTTTCCCAACGACTTCGACTCTATTCCCTTACTTTACACATCTACATACACACATACCTATACTACAGCTGATGGCGGGGTTTCAGTTCAGTATTGATTTTCAAGTCAGGAAACCGAATTGCTATAGTATTATAGGGTAATGTTACTTTACCAAACAGTTTTAGTCTGAAAACTAGGTATTGTTGAAATAAATATCAAACCAGGTGAGATAAAACTTAAAGAAACTAGCGGGGTGCATGGCATCGTGCCTTGAGGCAAATTGCTGGATCTTCCCGTACCGTAACAAAATGTTCGAGGAATATTAAATATTTTCATATAGATTTTTATAAATATTGTAACATTGTCTAATATTTATAAGAATTATATAAACTGAATTGCAAAGTTGAAATTATTTGTCAAAAGTATATTAGAACTTTAGTCAGAATTAAAATTAAAATCTTAATTATTTTCAATATAAAAAAAATTTCTTCAACAAAAAAAATTGAAAAAAAAATTGAAACAAATGTTTTTTCTTAAAAGCAATTATTTTGTTGATAGTTTAGTTCTCTCAAAAATTGCTATTTTTTGCACGTTTACCTCTGTATCTTCGAAATGGCTCATTACGAATTGAATGTTTTTTAGATCATTTAAATCTGGTACCCCGTTCTCTCAAAAACTCGATTTGTATTTTCTGCACTCTTTGCTCTTTATCTCCGTAACTGCTGGACCTGCCTTTAAAAACTAATCAGCACATCTCCCTATCAATAGGAATCGAATGTTTTTTGAATAATTCAAATCGGTTGATCCGTGCGCCCGAAAACGTGGACGAAAAAATGCGAACACACAAAACACACACACACATCAATTTTTTCTGAGGTATGCCAAAATGTTCAGAAACCTCTGAAACGTGAAGATATGCGATTTTTTTTTGATTTTTGGCTCATTACTATAACTTTTCCTACGGGAAGTTAACAAATATGCCAAAAATAGTAAAATCATCCTTAAAATCAATTGCTATGATTGAACCGAATGTTAAATCGGACATTCTTTTATTTTTCATGTCTTACTGTATCAATACTTTGTATAATTTTTATATATAGAAATTTCAGTAACATTTCAATGTATCCATATATGAAAAATGGGTTCATTGCAATATTGCATGCAACCCATCAGAATAATTAGTCGGTCGTTTATCTTTCGCATAAATAAATGTGTTATAATAACCCGGCACGGTTCTCTTCATCTAATACTAATTATTATGAACGTTCTTGGCAAAAGAATCTTCTTATTTTTTCTTTAATGAATTTTATGTAAATTGCGGGACCGGTGAACTCACTTGTGCGAAAAAAATATCATATCAAAAGTAACAGAACAACAGTGAACATATAATAAAACTAGTGGTGTATGGCATCGTGCCTTAAAGCAAATTGCTGGAACTTACCGTACCGTAATGAAATATTCGAGAAATTTTAAACGTTTTCAAATATATTATTACAAATACTGTAACTTTCATTATTTTGGCTATCTTGTTATATCTGAGCAAATCGAATGTAAATCATAAATCAATTTATCTCCAGAACATTAACAATCGTCATTTCATTTCGAATTCAATTTAAAAACCAAAAAAAGTTGCCCAATTTACACAAAATTGAAAAAGTGCTCACGCACAGTCACAGTCTAAACGCATTTGCAAATAATTCTGTGCGACATTTTCACTTATACTGTGCTTAGCTTGGCGGCATTTTCATATTCCAGTACATGAACAGTCTAAACGCACTTGGGTTAACATTTGCACCAGAGTGGCGCTTAGACAGTGCTTAGCCTGGGTAATTTTTTGAATTTTTAACCCAAAATTACATTTCTGTAATTAATATAAAATTGAAAAAGTGCTCCAGTATAAAAACAGTCTAAACGAACTTGCAAATATATTTGTACCGGGTTGTCATGTAGACTGTGCTTAGTCTTGGCGTTTTTTAAATTTTTACTCCAAAATTACATTTCAATAATTCATTTATCTAAAATTAAAATTATTTTTTGGAAATAAAAAACATTGAAATTTTGAAAAAAAAAATGCTTTTCCTAAAAACGAAATGATTCTCTGCTTCGTTCTATCAAAAACTACCATTTAACTCCGTATCTCCGAAACAGATGAACCTGCCCTTATCAAAATCAAATCATCACTTCTCCACATCATAACACATTGAATGTTTTTCGAATTATTCTAATCGGGTGGTTTGTTGTCTCAAAAAAAAAATAGTTGCCTAATTTACACAAAATTGAAAAAGTGCTCCCGTTTAGTCACAGTCTAAACGCATTCGCAAATAATTCTGTGCGACATTTTCACTTATACTGTGTTTAGCTTGGCGGCATTTTTTACATTTTTCAATAGTTTTCACAAAATTGGAAAAGTGCTCCAGTACGTAAACAATCTAAACGCACTTGTGTGAACATTTGCACCAGAGTGGCGCTTAGACTGTGCTTAGCCTGGGTAATTTTTTGAATTTTTAATCCAAAATTACAAAAATATTTTATGGAAAATAAAAAAAGATGTAATATTTTATTATCCTCAAAAGCGATTGTTTTGTCAATACAAGCAAAAAGTTCTTTGAAGCATTTAAATCGGACCCTTAGTTCTCTCAAAAACTGCCATTTTTTTTACATTTAGCTCTGTATCTCCGAAACCGCTGGGCCTACCTTTGTCAAAAACTAAATTTGCAAAAATTTTCATTTTCGATTTTCGGCCCATTACTATAACTATCCTATACGGGAAGTAATAAAAAATTGAAAGATATATTTGGAAAGGATTTTTAGGTAACAGAATTTCTACTTTGTTCGAATTAGGACTGGTAACAATTGACTTTTTCCATCGACTAGATTGATTGGAAAGATAATATCGCATTTAAACTCAATTGCACATGGATACCTTTTATGGTACCGAATAACGATACTCTGACTAAGACTAATTCTCGTACACCAATTTATCGATGGAAACGATCGAGTCGTTAAATTCATCCGATAAGTTCTAATTGAGTAATGAATTAATTATTAGAGGAAGGGCTTATGGATGATGTTCCATCCATATATGGTGAAGGAAAATGGATCGATAATGAAACATATCTTTCTAAAATGATGATACGGATTCTGCATAGGTTCGAGAATCTTTATATGTCTTTGACTCCTAATATTAATTTATTACCCTTCTGCCTCTAAAAACAAAGTGCAATGTCTTGTACAGGCGCAAAGGCATAGCTCATATTTTATTATCCAAAAAATAAAGTACGAGTATATGGCCAACTCCTTGGTGAAGTCAAAACAGAAACAGAAGTCTCAGGAAAATGTTATTTATATACTAATGTCAGATGTTGATGTTGATGTTGACTTGCCCCGTTCTTGTAGAGATATTTAAAGTCGAAACTTGTTCGAGGAAGGCTATAAACATCAAAGCTTTTATGCCTGGATGTGAGTTTTGCACAGATTAAAGTATCTGGAGCATTAAGGATGTGACTGGAGGGCGAGAAAGTTAATATATGAATTCTAAGTAATACCTACTTCATTTTTCTGTGTTACAAAATCTATAACTGGTGGTGCCTTGAGGCAAATTGCTGGAACTTTCCGTACTGTAATTAAACATTCGAGGAATTGAAATTATTCAACGATTGTTTTAAATAGAATATTCATTATAAATGCATACTGTAAATTTATAAGTGCTTATTCAATTGGGCTACGGGCGTACAACTTATGTGTTTTCAAAACTATACTAAATATATATATATAACTATATATATATATATATATATATATATATATTTGATTTTTTGAAATTCTTTCAAAATTTTGAAATTTTTTTAAAAGTTCGAAATTTTTTGGAATTTTTGAAAAAAACCTTCTCTTTTAAATTTTTTTGAGAATTTGTAAATTTTTAGAAAATATTTAATTTTTTTTTTGAAAATCTCGAAATATTCTCAAATTTTTGTAAGAAATCGATTTTTTTTTAAATTTTGTTATTTTTTGAAATTTTTTGAAAATAATTTTTTTTCTTGAAAATGATGAATAATTTCGAAAACTTGAACTTTTTAGGAGTTTAAATTTTTTTTCAAAATTACGAAAATTCTTTGAAAATTTCGAAACCTACGAATTTTGAGCACTATAAAACCCCATGGAATATATAAAATGTAACTTTGAATACAACAATTAAATATCGAACGAAATAAAAAGCGACTTCGCTTTTTCATATATAGCTTAATATTGTTTCTAAAACACGTTATAAAACACCGATTTATTAAGATTTTAATTGATATAATTTTGTTTCCTACATGATTTTCATTAAAATGTATATGTTTGGGGACTACTATCATTATATATTTTCATTTATATAATTCTAATTTACATAATTAAATATCATCATTTCTTTCTCACTCACAATTGTTCGTGCACTATTTGTACTCGAGGTTTAATTATTTATAACAATTTTCTCAATATTTGTAAAAATTTTACTTAAGTATTAAATGAAATTTGATTTATTATTACTAGAGTCAATGTATCTCTAAGTAAGGTTGTCAAATATCTCCCTTCCGCCTTTTTGTATTATAAACCAAGAGCAAAAAAGCGAAAGGGAGATATTTGACAATATAGTATTACTGCAATGATTGAATTTACATAAACAAATATATCAACAATAGTAAAATTATCCTTAAAATCAATTGATATGATTGAACCGAATGTTATATCGGACATTCTTTTATTTTTCATGTCTAACTGTATCAATACTTTACAAATTTTTTGGAATTTTTGAAAAAAACCTTCTCTTTTAAATTTTTTTGAGAATTTGAAAATTTTTAGAAAATATTTAATTTTTTTTTTGAAAATCTCGAAATATTCTCAAATTTTTGTAAGAAATCGATTTTTTTTTAAATTTTGTTATTTTTTGAAATTTTTTGAAAATAATTTTTTTTCTTGAAAATGATGAATAATTTCGAAAACTTGAACTTTTTAGGAGTTTAAATTTTTTTTTCAAAATTACGAAAATTCTTTGAAAATTTCGAAACCTACGAGTTTTTTTATAAAAGCATTTTTTCACACCGTCTACACAAGCAAAATGTTTTTCGAATCATACAAATCGGTTGTTTCATATTATGGAAAATGTCGAGGACATTTGTTAAAACCATATAAATGAACTTCAAAATTAAAAATCTTGGCACGGAACCCAAAAAAATTGACACAAAATGTGTACACAAATGTGTATTTTTTTTTTTTTGAAAACAAAATTTTTTTGATAAAAAAATGTTTTCTTCATTTTGACATATTTTAGAAATTCTGAACTTTTTTTTCAAAGCAATCGTACTGTTTTAACTGCATAGAGGCGATATATCAAAGCGCGTAAGCGACGCGTCGCACTCTAACGGATAAACACTGGTATGGAACCCATAGGAATGTAAAAAAAATATACTTATTGTTAAAATCTCTATAAAATATCTGATAATTTGATGTGCATATGTGTAATGATCATTTTTAACCGCCGAATGGCATTTTTTTCTACTTTTATTATTAGATCTCCGAAACCGCTAGAATTGCCTTCATGAAAATTTGATCAAATCTTTATGTTGTCAATACAAGTAAAATGCTTTTTGAATTATTCAAATCGGACGCTCCGTTCTCTTAAAATATGAGTTACTGTTTTCAGCACTTTTTGCCCGGTATTTTCGGAACGGCTAGACCTGCCTTCGCTAAAAACTAATCAGCACGTCTCCTTATCAATACGAATCGAATGCTTTTTGAATTATTCAAATCGGTTGATCCGTGTTCTCGAAATCGTCGACGAAAATCTGTATCCGCACATACATACACACACGTACACACACACACATACATCCATTTTTTCTAAGGTATGCCAAAATGTTCAGAGGGTTTTGAAATGTAAAGATATATAAAAACTTTCATTTTCGATTGTTTTTGCGATTACTATAACTTGCCCTACGGGAAGTTAAAAATCGATTTTTTTGCCTTACGGGTAGTTAACTAGTACAAAATTTTATGTCAGTAATCACTAAAAAAAAATCTATCATCCACCGAAATCTTTTTCCTTCCAGTTTTCTTACTCCCGAATATTTTCCTATAAAATTTATTTTCCTTTCCTCGGCTTATTTGAATTTGTTGATATGTTTCATTCTGCCGGAGAGGAAAATTTGATTGTTTTTCTTACCTTTTTCTTTCCAGACATGTTGAATGTTGATGTGGGTTTTCCACTTTCTTATGTATAATATAAATTCATAAGAAGTAACGGTTTGTAGGTGTATCATACGTGAAACGAATTGTTCCGCTTGTCTTTTGACTCAGAAATTGACATATGGAAAAAGTTAAGGGAATGTTTTTGGATGATATTTGATCTCTGAATTTATAATTTGACTTCAAAATTCGTGAATCAGAATAATATTTTACCCTATTCCTTGAAAATATTAAAACAAATTAATCGTTTGTGCCGTGTACTAAACGTAAGTTTATTGATTAGAAATTATTTCTATACTAGCTGACTCGGCAAAAGTTGTTTTGCTAAGTAAGGTATATTCTAAACAATTTCTAGAAAATCAAAAAAATTAATACTTCAAGTGTATAAGGATGTGTTGTTGTTTGAATGCTATATACAATGAGGCATTATAAAAACAATAAACCCCATTATTAGTTTGTCTATATTTTGTCAATACAATCAAACTAGAAGTTTTATACACTTTCTATAGAAAACATGGTATAATCCAATTCAAGTCTTTTTTGGTCTTTCGACTTATTGATTACGTTTCAAGTTTTTCAGATTCTTTTTCGATTCTGGATTTTGTGTATAATTGTAAATAATACTACTGAGCTTATACAAAATTTTAAAATTTCTGCAAGAAGAGATAGAAAATGAATTAAGCATTTCTTCTTTGACCTGCTTTTCGAAAAGTTTCAAGTAACATTCGATGAAATAAAGTAAATTTAATAAAAAGTATATATGTAGAGCAGGACGAGGCACAAAGGTCCAATTTGACTTTGAGCAAATATTAATTATATTATAATAATCAAACCAATTATATCACAACAGATAACACATTTCGAACGAACAATTATCTGACTACGTTCAGTAAAACTGCCAGCTACTTCATCATTGTAGAAATGTGCTTTTTTGCCGTCTTTCAAAAATTTGTTATCTAGAACTTTTTACCCTATAGGCGCAGTGACTTGAAACGATCAGGTGGCAGAAAGGTTTAAAGCCTTATTCTAATTTTAAATACTACCAACGGAAGAAAATACTTTTATTATGCATTTTCAAAGATTACCGTTTTCAAATCAAGGTTATAGCTGGTTATACATCTTTTTTTCTCTACTTTCAAATTTTGTTGTTAAACAATGCTTAACTTTACTGGTTTTTTGACACATCGCTGGTGGACTTTTTTAACCCCAGACCTTCATATATTACTATCTATTCTTCGATAAATTCTGGGAATATATAACTGGGAAATTGCTATTCGACAAAATGTCCCTTTTGATCGATGCCAAATTGAGGTTCTAAATTTAAATAACGTAAATAAAAAATAATATAACCTAGAAAATATTTTATAAATACTAATGAGTATAAAATTGTGCAAATGAGATCTTTCAGAGCACCGTGTTTGAAAAAATATGATAAAAAGTGCATTTTCATATTAACATTTAAAAAAGTTGATATTTTGAGTCTCTAGTGACACTTGCGGCCCGTTTAATAACGTTTTTGTGTATAAATAAAACTACAAACAAAACTACTTACCACAATTTAATCATAATTAAATAATATTCACGTAAAACATCCTATTAAATGTAATTGAACATAATCTGTCAAAATCGTTTGACATTTCAAGTATTAGCCAACGTTCATTGTTTTATTCAAATTACGCTTCTACGAAAATTTTCAAATTAAAAATGTAAAATTTCTACGCGATTTTGAAATAAGATCTCACCTTTCCGACCATCTCTGGATTGGCACGAGTTTTTCAAGACTGAGACTGGCCAAATCGGTTTAGCCATTTTCGAGTTTTACTAAGACATTTGATCGAGAGCTCGATGTTTATATATAAGATTATTAGTAGATTCTATTGTCAAATATCTCCCTTCCGCTTTTTTGCTCTTGGTTTATAATACAAAAAGGAGGAAGGTAGATATTTGTCAACCTATTATAAATCTTTGAAGTTATTGAAATGGAAAATATTTTTTAGGCAAGGCAGATATTACAACTGTTCAAAGAATGAGATTATATCGGTTTTAGTACGACCTCCATTTGTGGTTGGTGAATATATCATCACAAGCAGGAAAAAAATATTCGCCTTTTTTCCTTCAATTTATATACTAATATCGTGTCTCGTGACAAGTTATATACCATAAAGTGTCTTCACACTGTTTAACCATTACGGTACCAATTTTTCCGAGTAAACTGCATGAATTGTGTGAATCGGAACAACTGACAGACGTGAAATAATTCCGACGTTAGTTGTCTTCATTTGTATTATTTCTTGAGAATAATCCACTAAGAATATGCTCGTTTGTCGTCGTCGTCGTCTTGGTCATTGATGATTGAGTTGAGAGATTCGATGACGACGATTGTTTAACAAATGTGTTAGACACGACGAGTTCTTGTTCTGTTCTGTTCTGTGTCTAATCAAGCGTTTTGCCTCGAAGGTATGCCCGATGGCAAATTGGCGGAAAATTGCTCAACTATGAGATTCCGAGTTAAGTTGTACGAGGAGGGAAAATTATACGAGCTGCGAGATTTGATATTGGAGAAGGAATTGGTAAAACCACAATATGTAGACACACACACATAAACACACACACATACATATATATATATATATATATATATATATATATATACTAGCTGACCCGGCAAATAATGTCCTGTACACATGAATAATTTTTTTTGTTAATGTTGTAACATTAACTACTTACTACTTACTTTATTGATTTGTTCATAAATATCTTCAATTCAAATATTTTTTTAAATTAACTATTTAACAATTAATCAAAATAAAATATTCAGTTACTCAAAATATAAATACAATAATAAATAATATATAGATAACATTTTGTCATTATGGAACGATGATGATAATGCGTCTTGATATTTGGTCTTCATTTTGATTATTTTGGAATTAAGTGAACATGAATGCGCTTCTATTCTTATTTTTTCCCTTTTTTTAAATAATGGAGTATTAAAAACTATGTATAATTGTTTGAATTATGATATTTCTCTATACTTGAAATTATTCTAAAACTAAACTTCGAGGATTAAAAATAATTAATCAATAGAGTTTGATAAATAATTAATAATTGTTTTAAGCATTTTCAAATTGATTATTTAAATGCTAAAAGTGTTTGTTTGCAAGAAATGTAAACAAATATGTATAAACAAAACTTAATCTAGTTGAGCTAGAATGAAGGCATTTAAGAACATTATCTCGGATAAAATTTTGTGATTTTTTTTTTGGAATTTATAATGTTTTCCAATAATTAGAATTTTTGTGAGAATTATACATGGTTAATTTTGACCACCCAATGACATTTGTAATTTTGTTTTCGTGAATCTCTGAAACCGATAATCCTGCCTTCCAAAAATGTAATAAAATCTTCATTCCGTGATAACAAATAAATTATTCAAATCAGTCGTTCTCTTTCTTCAAATATAGATTACTCATTTTTATGTACTTTTTGCCCCGTATCTCCGAAACGACTAGACCTCCTTTTGAAAAAAACTAATCAAGCACATCTTTCAAAGGACTTTGAAAGGTAAAAATATGCAAAAATATTTTCGATTTTTGCAAGTGTGTATTGATTGTTCCGTGTTTAGAACAGAATTGTAACATATTTCTAAAAAAAATATTTTAATAAAAATTGTGAAATGCATTGATCCGGCGATTTTTACTGTCATTTTTCTTATTGTGCCACAGGCGTACTTTTATTTTAATTTCGGTAATTTTTATTTGATGACCTTATCCGTGGCTTAACGTTAAGAGGTATGGCCTTGCCTCAGGCAGCCTGATATCATGCTGTAATAATTGCAATAGTGCAATAAATTTATAAGTATAGATATAAATAAGATATAGATTAAAATAATCTTTCAAAATCCTGGCTTTTTCATGGCGTTGTTAAATAAAATCTAAAAAATATATCAATATTATAGAAGTTCTAATAATAAAATTGTTGACATATAGATAAGTGTTGGTTTCGGCCATGTAGTGTTATTATTTTAAAAAAAAGTTAATGAAGAAATATTGTTACAACACCTCACAAAAACTAGTAAAATCTTTTCATAAATTTTCTAAAATAATCTCATTGCTAGTTTTTTCTATTCTAGTGTTAAAATCATCCAACGATTTAAAAACCATTACAAAACGTGGATAAAATTAGTTTTCCCTCAGTCTATTAATCTGTGCACTAATTATCGACTGATTTGAATACATATTAATCTTCTAAATTATCAATCAGAGTACAAAAATAGCGATTTGCCATCCGAATGCTTTTTGAGATGCTAATTGTTACACGGCGAATCATTCGAGCGAATATTCTAATGAGCATATGCATCGCGTTATAAGCGGCGCGTGCGCCTTATAAACGGTTTCGGTCTATTTCTTACAACGGTAATAATAGTAATATATATATATATATATATATCTTATTTAGTCATTGAACTCTTTGATAACGATTTTTGTGATTTTGTTTGTTGAGGTTTAAGTTGAACCAAAAGTGGCTTAGATTTATAATTTATTTTAGTAGTTCAATAAAAATATTTAGGAAAATTATTAATTATTGTAGACACCACATATTTTTCATCCACATGTCAATATATTCCTCTCCAATTTATTTTTTTATCGCCATCAATTTTCTCCCAAGATGGATTTTCTATCGACGACGTGTGAATTAGCAGAGCAAGTTCTGCAAAATAATAAAAAAAATGAGCAAAAAAAAGGCCAACACATGCATCATCTTCGACCATGAGTGTTAAGAAATAAATAGATACGAGAATTCAAGAAATAAAACTAACAAGACTCAAAGAAAATGAATTTCTTAATGATAAGATTGAGGCGCTTCCTTCAATGAATCAGCAAAACAAGATAAAAAAATAGATAAAAATTACTTTATAGAACAACTAAAAATCTTTAAAAATTGATGAAGATTTATTTTATAATTTTACTTCGTTGTTCCTTCATCACAAAGGATAATGAAACCGATTTATATTATGCATACGGAAATTCCGGAGCGATTCAATTTACCGGAATGTCCGAAACATGTACTAATTTACCGGAACAACGTATGTAATCGACATGGGCACATGTGTTCGATGGTCAATGCCACATTTTGACATTTATCTTCGGTTTGAGAATTAATGGAAATAGTGATCAATCTGGGTAATTAAATCGCTTTTATGTGGAATCTATATCACACTTTATGTGGAATTTATATCACATTTTATGTGGAATCTATGTCACATTTTAAGTGAAAATGCATCACATTCTATGTGGAATCGATATCACATTTTTATATGATGATTAGAAGGATTTGCAAAATTTTTCTTTTGAATTTGTAGAGATGTGCAAAAATTTTACGTCTACTTTTTTACCAAAAATCAAACACTAACCAATAATTCAAACAGTAAAAACTGTTTACGATTTATACTAATTAGTGGTTCGTAATTCATAAAAAATGAGTCTGACTGTTCCTTCCTGAAAAATTGTTCGAAAATCAATTATTACTTTGTGTCTTTTACTACCAATGCTACATATATATATATATATATATATATATATATATGTGTGTGTATATATCCCGTATATATCTCGTATATATATCCCTCGGTATCGGATTTTCCCGAGTTGAAAGGTGAAAGGTGAAATCAATTCGAAATGCAAAGCTACAGTTGTTGTTCAACTATAAACTATAGTTACAGTCCTGTTGAAATCCAACACTTCAGCCTTGTATTTTCAGACTCAATTAAAACTAGACTGCTGCTTTGTTTTATTTTGTTTCGATTCGATTTGATTGCAAAACGATTTGCGATTCCAATTAATACCGACGACGACGACGCTCCATTGTTTTTAGTTTTTATTAGGGCTTTGTTTCGCAGGCTTATCTTTATTAATTCACGGTTATTTAAATATTCATTTCAATATCGCATTGTTTTAGCAATTAAGGACAATACACGTTTAAAAGACATATATTTTAGTTATAAAAATAGGACCTCTAAATCACTGAAACTCAAGATCAAACACTTGTTTCCATATACAAAATTAACTGTTACGATTGTGACTTTTCATACATTGGCCAGACGTGATAAAATTAAGATAATAGACTTAAACAGCATAATCTGATTTTAAAAAATGTAAATAATATATGCAACAAAACAGCCAGTATTTTTTCATTTATTACTTGCTTCCTGAAAAATTTAATGTCTTCTCTGTGGCATCTCTGTTTCATCCCTATAATATTTCACATTGTCAGGATTAAATTGAACCATTATCGCAAGGATTTTATCGTCAATGATGTTAATACATTATCCTGCACAATATAGGGGATGATGCAAAGGGCAAACAACTACCCTAAAATCCTTCACACAATGTATTTAAACAAGAAATTATGCGGGGTTGATTTTCAGCAATATTTGTGATTTATTAGACGCTTTAATTAAAATATGTAAAATAAAAAAAAACTTGTTTGAATAAATTGAAAAAAAAAATTCTCAGAACTATGTGTGTGAAGTTTTCTTCGTGGTTGCCGGTTAGAATAGAAATAGCAAAAATGTACAAGTATAAGAAAAATAAAAAGAATACGAATAGAACACCCTTGGGAAATCCTTTTCACCCTTACAGTTCGTATGTCGAAAAATTTGTGAGAATTCTGGCTGAGAATTTACCAGGAAGGTCTCGTTACATGTATGTGGATTGTGGATCCTGCATAATTTTATTTACATTTTTTCGTTCGAAGGAAAATCTTGAGAAAAGTTAACACATAAGACAGGGGAGAATTTTCTTAGATTTCCGTATCTAAAATATTTTATACATGACATATTGCCAATACTAATCTTGTAAAAAAAATCTAAAAATACTGATGTTGCTTAGAAAATAAATTGTAACGAATGCACTTGATGTTATATAGGCAAAAAACACAAAATATTTACAAGAATCTACATATCTGTAATTTAAAAAAATATATAATCAATACAAGACCATGCTCTCGAAATGCATTATTTGTTTCAATACTCTTGGTATCTTATTATTTTCCTAATTATGTATTTATATATTTCTAAATCTATTCATAATTTTATTTACATTTCTTCGTTCGAAGGAAAATCTTGAGAAAAGTTAACACATAGGACAGGGGAGAATTTTCTTAGGTTTTCGTACCCAGGATAAAATATTTTTTACATGACACATTGCCAATACTAATCGAATGTAAAAAAAATCTAAAAATACTGATGTTGCTTAGAAAATAAAGTGTAACGATTGCACTTGATGTTATGTAGGCAAAAAACACAAAATATTTACTAGAATCTACATATATGTAATTTTAAAAAATTATATGATCAATACAAGACTATGCTCTCGGAACACATTATTAGTTTTAATACTCTTGGTATTCTAATATATTTTTAAGTATGTATTTATATATTTCTAAATCTATTCTGAATTTTATTTACATTTGTTTACATTTCATTTGAAGGAAAATCTTGTGAAAAGTTAACACATAAGACAGGGGAAAATTTTCTTTGGTTTCAGGATAAAATATTTTTTATATGACACATTTCCAATAATAATCAAATTTTATTTAAATCTAAAATTTCTAATGAGTGACGTTGCTTAGGAAGTAAATTGTAACGACTGCACTTGATGTTATGTAGGAAAAAAATCAGAAAATATTTACAAGACAATGAATCTACATATATGTAATTTAAAATATTTATAATCAATACAAGACTATGCTCTCGGAACACACTATTAATTTCAATGCTCTACATAACTGTTATTAAAAAAAATTTAGTCAATACAAGACCATGATCTTGGAACACATTATTAATTTCAATACTCTTGGTATCATATTATTTTCCTAAGTATGTATTTATATATTTCTAAATATATTCATAATTTTAATTACATTTCTTCGTTCGAAGGAAAATCTTGAGAAAAGTTATTACATTGGACAGGGGAGAATTTTCTTAGGTTTCCGTACCCAGGATAAAATATTTTTTACATGACGCATTTTCAATACTAATCTTGTATAAAAGAATGAAAAAAATACTAATGTTGCTTAGAAAATAAATTGTAACGATTGCACTTGATGTTATATAGGCAAAAACTCACAAAATATTTACGATACAATGAATCTACATATATGTATTTAAAAAAAATTATAATCAATACAAGACTATGCTCTCGGAACACATTATTAGTTTCAATGCTCTTGGTATCCTATTATTTTTCTAAGAATGTATTTATATATTTCTAAATCTATTCATAATTTTATTTACATTTCTTTGTTTGACGGAAAATCTTGAGAAAAGTTAACATACAGGACAGTGGAGAACTTTTTTAGATTTTTGTACCCAGGATTAAATATTTTTTACATGACACATTGCCAATACTAATCTTGTATAAAAAATAAATAAAAAAAATACTGATGTTGCTTGGAAAATAAGTTGTAACGACTGCACTTGATGTTATGTAGGCAAAAATCACAAAATATTTCCAAGAATCTACATATATGTAATTTAAAAAAAATTAATCAATACAAAACTATGCTCTCGGCCCACATTATCAGTTTCAATACTTGGTATCCTAGTATCCTAGTATTTTTCTAAATATATATTTATATATTTCTAAATCTATTCATAATTTTATTTACATTTCTTCGTTTGAAGGAAAATCTTGTGAAAAGTTAACACATAAAACAGGGGAGAATTTTCTTAAGTTTCCGTACCTAAAATATTTTTTACATGACATGTTACCAATACTAATGGAATGTAAAACAAATCTAAAAATACTGATGTTATAAAATAATTTGTAACGATTGCACTTGATGTTATACGAGTATAGGCAAAAAAACACAAAACATTTACAAAAATCTACATATATGTAATTTAAAAAATTATAATCAATACAAGACCATGTATTCGGAATTTTGTATTCTATTATTTTCCTAAGTAGGTATTTATATATTACTAAATCCATTCATAATTTTATTTACATTTTTTCGTTCGAAGGAAAATTTTGAAAAAGGTTAACACATAGGATGGGGGAGAATTTTCTTAGGTTTCCGTACCCAGGATAAAATATTTTTTACATGACGCATTTTCAATACTAATCTTGTATAAAAGAATGAAAAAAATACTAATGTTGCTTAGAAAATAAATTGTAACGATTGCACTTGATGTTATATAGGCAAAAAAATACAAAATATTCACTAGAATCTACATATATGTAATTTAAAAAATTATAATCAATACAAGACCATGCTCTCGGAACACATTATTAGTTTCAATACTCTTGGTATCCTATTATTTTCCTAAGTATGTATTTATATATTTCTAAAACTATTCATAATTTTATTTACATTTCTTCGTTCGAAGGAAAATTTCGAGAAAAGTTAACACATAGGACAGGGGAGAATTTTCTTAGGTCACCGTACCTAAAATATTATTTACATGACACACTACTAATCTTGTATAAAAAAATAAAAAAAAATACTGATGTTACATAGAAAATAAATTGTAACGATTGCACTTGATGTTATATAGGCAAAAAACACAAAATATTTACAAAAATCTACATATATGTAATTTAAAAAAATTATAATCAATACAAGACCATGTTCTCCGAACACAATATTAGTTTCAATACTCTTGGTATCCTATTATTTTCCTAAGTATGCATTTATGTATTTCTAAATATGTATTCAGTCGTTGTCATAAATCTGCCTTCTTTCTATTTAATAATACTTTTCTGAACTCAAGGAAAAAAGAAAAAAGTTTTCTTTTGCTTCTGAATAAATAGCAGAGCTTATTGATGAACAGAAAAGCTGTATTCGATTTCTTTTTGTTTTGTTTACAAGTCAAGGAAGGAATATATATATGTATATATATATATATATATATGTATATATATATATACATATATATATATATATATACATATATATATATATATATATATATATATATATGTTATAAAAATTGACATTTTCTGGAAAAGCATTATTTTGTATGTTACACCTATATTAAATTTTTTTCTTCTACCAAATTATAATAAAGGATATAAATGTCGGACACGGTTCATATAGAACTTTTTACCGTCAGACACATATGACTTACATTGCATTGAACGTGTTAATAAATATTATGATCCTTTGGTATTCAAAAATATTTTCCTATATATATTACATCTGGTGTTATCTTTTACTTCGTGAATTTCTCATTTCAATTCGTACATCCCTTATTTTGAGCGAATTCTCCTGTCAGCTGCCTGACAATAACATTTCCAAGTCGGAACATAATTTCGACAAGTCTGTAAGAAAACGTATAAACCTTTCATATGGAATTAGACTTTGTAAAATATCGCGTGAACACCACTCAAACATGATGAATAAATTTGTTTCGAGTCGATAAACGGTTATGGGGTTGTAAGAAACTGGATAACTATTTTTAGGCGGATTATGAAATACACTAGTAAACTACATACTAGGGTTTATACAAAACCGACATTTTGGAAAACCGGTTTTCGAATTTTGATTTTACTAAAAAACCGGGTTTAACCGGTTTTCGAATTTTATATAGAAAATAAATTTTTGCTCGAATATTCTGTAATTTATCCGCAAATTTAGTGTAATTTAGAGCAGAATTTGACTGAATTTATTTATTGTTCAACTTTATAGATAGTAAACAAAATTATTTCAATTTTAATTAGTATAACTAAAAAATAATAGTTTATCTGGATTAAGTAACTTTGAAAATAATTATTCGTTATTCATGCATCATTTTCACATATAAGAATAAAAATATTTTTATGATAGTTTTTTTTTTTTTTTTTTTTTTTTGTTACAATTTATTTTTGTTAATCAAGACTTTAATGTCTTATTTACAAAATTGATATGAGCAAAAAAAAAAAATACAAAAAAACAAAAATGCAATACATTGAATATAAAATGAAAAAAGTTAAAATAAAAATTAAATTAAAACAGTAATACAAAAATAATAACATAAATGAACGATGACGTGATGATGTATGCCGCGAACTACGTCAGGACGCGTGCAGACATTGGGCTAGGTGTTTGATTTTTATGATAGTGAAAGGAAAGTTTTCGAATAAATAAAAATGATACATTTTTATATAAAAAAACTTCATTAAATTAAAAAAAAAAAAAAAAAAAAAAAAAAAAAAAAAAAAAAAAAAAATTAGATACATGTTGATACATACTTGTTAATAGCAATTTTAGTTTTAAGAACAATTGTTATGAACAACTTGTTAATAGCAATTTTAGTTTTAAGAACAATTAGCTAAACTCGGGTATTGTCTGTTCCAAACAATTTTAATTAATTAATTCTAATCATTCTAATTGTTTTTTTGTTTAATAAAATATGATTTCAAAAAATTGAGAACGTCTATCGAATTGCTACTTAGACGTGTCCTTTGTTTACTCACAAAATTTCTTGAAATAGAAAATACTCTCATACTTGCGACCAAATTATGCTTAATTGTTTTTAAAGCCTGATATAATAATTCTAAGTTTTTTGTTCTTTAATTTGTGGCTTCTAGGTATTAAAACTCTTTTTCTAAATTTTGAGTAGATGAAGTTACTTCTTCAAGAAGATGTCACACTGATTTAAATTAATATATACACTGGTATAAAATTTAATATAAACAAAACTTTTCTGGGAACCATTGCAGACTTATAAGATTTAAAATGCTATTGAACCGATATGATTTCAAGAATCAAAACGCTTTCATCTATCTTTTATATTTGGCTATATTTGGCATTTTCTATTTATACAGTGAAAACCGGCTTTTTTCACTAAAAAACCGGTTTTCGAATTCCATAATTGACGCCAAAAAAACGATTTTGAAAACCGACAGACCCTACTACATACATACTGCTGTATATCAAATTATATATATACACAGTCTCTAGATACTTACGAGTCCTGTTTTATTTTTTCTTAATTTAGGGACCGATTCTTCCGCATAACAGACAAATGTTATGGCAGGGCCATGTTACTCTTCGACTTTCAAACATTATGCTACTGAGTCATACTGAGTACTGTCAAAATGTCATGCATTTGCTGTGCATTCAGGCGTTATACACAAAAACTGCAACGTCACTCGTATGTTATGAAGCTGAGTCAGAAATACCCTGTTATCTAACATCGTTTTTTTGACATTTGTGCGGTTTCTACGTAAAGTTTTCTATCTGACAGCTTCAGAAATATGGAAATAAATAGGCTTTTGTCAATATTAGTATGGAAAGCTGTTCATAACATAGCCTTGCCATAACACTTTTCTGTTATGCGGCAGAATTGGTCCTTTATTTTTTCTCAATAGTAATTTCTATAACTATATATTAGTTATAGTAAGTATATATTAGTAAAGTGGCCCCCATGGTCGTCTTTGCGCTGTTGCCTGAAAATATCGATCGTCGGCGTTTGCCGGCGTTATGAGTTGCCTGGGTCACGTGCCAGTGCTATAAAACTGTACGTTGTACCGGCAAGGTACAACTAAGGGATAAGCTGTAAACTAACACACACACATATAAACATACATTATTACCAAGGTATGCCAAAATGCTCTGAAACCGTCAAAACGTGAAGATATGCAAAAAATTTCATTTTTGGTTTTTGGACGATTACTATAAGTTACTCTGCGAGAAGTTGAAAATTGCTTTAGGTTTTGGGCAAATTTAGAAAACAAATTCATTTAAGTTGTACCTTTAGCCTTTTGTGATAACATAACATGTTTAAAATAAGAGTACCTTGCAGATTAGCTTTAGCTTTTCTTGGTGCACTTTATCTTATTTTGATAAATCATATTTCTTTGATTTTGCCAAAAAGCTATACGTACTGGAAAAAGTATCGATGCTACAAACTGTATGATTGCAAGAGCACGGATACTACTCTTCATAGAATATTCAGTACTTTTCACTAAAATTAAACGCATGTGCAAGATAAAAAAGCATGGATACTACTCTTCATAGAATATTCAGTACTTTTTACCAAAATCAAACGCATCTGCAAAAGAGACCAAAAATTCATTAGAAATCATATTACACTATCATTATAAATTCTGTTGACTGTATCCAATGTGCTGAATCAACACTATATTCAATATTAAGGGTTAACCCTTTGCACTCGGATGCCACCGCTCCGAAAGCCGTACTAGTTTTGCAATTATCGAGTGGAAAGGGTTAAAAAGTTTGAAACTGTATTTTTTTATTGACTGTTACTCAGTACGTCTTTCGGCAATAAATATTTAGTTTATTGACGTATCTGTATAATAATTTTACACTTGTTTATACAATAGAACGACTTAGAGAAACATCGGTTTCAACTTTACTCCAACCTTTCTTGATAATAACGTAAGAATCTAATTTAATTAAAGCACTTTGAAGTCTAAAAAATTTACTTTACTAATTTACTAATTTGTTTTATATTAGCTGATTTAATTTCACTTCTTAAATAATTTGTCTTTCATCATATTTCACGTTTTTTATTATATTTTATTATAGAGTTTTCTCATATCAACTTATTAACTTCCTGTAGGGTAAGTTATTGTAATCGTCCAAAAATCGAAATTGAAAATTTTTGCATTTCTCGACGTTTTGAAGGTTTCTGAACATTTTAGCAAACCTCAGAAAAAATGGATATGTGTGTGTATGTATGTATGGATACAAACTTTCGGCCACGTTTTCGTGCGCACGGATCAACCGATTTGAATGGTTCAAAACACAGTCGATTCCTATTGATAGGGAGATGTGCTGATTAGTTTTTGGCAAAGGTAGGTGCGGCCGTTGCGGAAATACGGAGCAAAGAGTGCAGAAAATAGAAACCGAGTTTTTAAGAGAACGGAGTGTCCGATTTGAATGATGTAAAAAACATTCTGCTTGTGTTGGCAAAATAATTGTTTTTGAATTTTTTTTATTTCACTTATTTTTTTGCAAACAAATTTTCTGTATATCGAAAATAATTCAGATTTTAATTTAAATTTTAAATGAATAACTTTAACTTTGTAATTCAGTTTATATAATTCTTATGAATAAATATTAGACAATGCTACAATATTTATTATAATCTGTTTGAAAACCTTTAATATTCCTCGAACATTTTGTTACGGTACGGGATGTTCCAGCAATTTGTCTTAAGGCACGATGCCATACACCACTAGTTTAGTAATTTATTTTATATTAGCTGATTTAATATATTTTTTGAGAGAAATTGTTATTTATTATAATTCACGTCTTTTATTATATTTTTAATAGAGTTTTCTCATATCAACTTCATTTTTTTAATTTTAATTTATATTTAAGCATATACTCTTTATTGCATTTGTGATATAGTGATATTTTGGGAATACTAAATGTGTATTGTATTAAATATAAAATCTATTTTTTCACATTTTATATATAACATTGTTTTCTTTTTGTTTCAGGTGAGTGTTCATTGGACTTTTACTTATATTGCAATTATTTAATTATATTGCAAAGGAAGCAAGTTTTGGTATGTAGGATAAGATTTTTTAATATCATTCAGATGTATATCCATTTGTATGTCTATATTAGATCAGAGATACGTTTTATGTTTCTGTTTTAATAATGAATAGTGAAAAAAGTAACAATAATAAATTAATATAGTACAAAGATATGAATGAACATGATAAACAAATCAAATTTAAAATCTGTTCAATATTTTTGGAGTCCTTTTGGGGCAAACATCATGACACTTGATATATATATATATATATATATATATATATATATATATATAAATGTAGATATCCGACGATGTTTAACTATAAATAGTCGGTGTATTATTTCGTTTGTTGAGCTTTGAGTTGATGTTCTGAATAGAGCACTTAAAGCTGCTATCCGCCCTGTTAGCTACAGATAATATTTGGCGAACACGACGACTATAGTATACTATAGTAGACTATACCTACTATGATGTCATGTGTATCCTCTTCACGAGTATATCATTTGATGAAAGCAATGCCGTGTCAAGAGACTAAACTCGGGATACGAAATGCGAAATGTCAATTTGGGTAAAGGAACGAATTATATAGGTTATCAGCATTATGCCATGAATGCACAAAGTCAATATTAGAACGTACACATTTTATGTCAGAAGAGCGATTTTGCGAGTGTTGAAGGGAATTTCACATTAAAGACCATACTAAACTGAAGAGCCAATTGGCAATCTTTGGTAAAATAGAAATATTATGCTACAGATCTATAATCGTATGAGTTGGTAGTCATAAACTTTCAAAAAGCTTTGTATTTGCGGTGTGATCAGGTGTTTTAAACATAAAACCTAACCTTCAAAGTGTACCATCAGCGGATAAAGAAATAAGTTTCTTTAGGATGGACAAAATAGTGCAAATGTTTGACAACCAAAAATCTATTTCACAGAATTTTTATTAATCTATTATCTCTTTATAATTAATCTATAACATATTATATTCCTCGAATATTTTTGAAGATACCATATACCACCATACCATACCAAATACCATATACAGTTTACAATTATTTTGAGTCCTAAGTACCTTTCACACAAAAACCGACATTTCAGAAAACCGGTTTTCGAGTTTTAATTTTACTAAAAACCCGGTTTTAGCCGGTTTTCGAATTTTATATAGAAAATAAATTTTTGCTCGAATATTCTGTAATTTATCCGCACATTTAGTGTGATTTGACTGAAATTATTTAATGTTCAATTTTATAGATAGTAAACAATATTATTTTTATTTTAATTAGTAGAACTAAACTTATCTTGATTAAATAAGTTTGAAAATAATTATTCGTTATTCATGCATCATCATTTTCACGTATAAGAATAAAAATATTTTTATGATAGTGAAAGGAAAGTTTTCGAATAAATAAAAATATTACATTTTTAAATAAAAACATTCATTAAATTAATATTAGATACATGTTGATACATACTTGTTAATATCAATTTTAGTTTTAAAAACAATTAAGCCGAGAACAATTGTCTGTTCCGAGAAATTTCAATTAAGTAATTTTAAACAATCTAATAGTTTTTTCATTTAATAAAATATGATTTCAAAAAATTGAGAACGTCTATCGAATTGACTTAGACATGTCCTTTGATTACTCACAAAATTTCCTGAAATAGAAAATACTCTCATACTTACGACCAAATTATGCTTAATTGTTTTTAAAGCCTGATATGATAATTCTAAGTTTTTTGTTCTATAATTTGTGGCTTATATGGTTTAAAACTCTTTTTTTAAGTTTGAGTAGAGGAATTTACTTCTTCAAGAAGTAGTCACACTGATTTAAATTAATATATACACTGGTATAAAAATCTAAATTAGTATATACAAAACCTTTCTGGGAACCATTGCAGACTGTGATAAGATATCAAATGCTATTGAACCGATACGATTTTAAGAATCAAAACGCTTTCATCTATCTTTTGTATTTGGTTATATTTTATATTTATACAGTGAAAACCGGCTTTTTTCACTAAAAAACCGGTTTTCGAATTTCATAATTTTCGCCAAAAATTTGGTTTTTAAAACCGGTTTTTGAAAACCGACAAAAACTAGTATGGGGTACTTCTGACTTCAGTAAAACATTAACATACTTTAGCTTCCCCAAAACTAGTCATTCTTGTATAGACATATTTTTGCTTTGAAATGCTTGAAAATATGTTGTGCAGAGAGGTTTTAAAGTAGCGTATTAAACGAGAAAATGTATTAAACGTGATCGTCTTACAGGATATATCTACTATAGCCTATAGCTATTCTATGCACTACTATCATAGCTTCGGACAGCTGTGCAGCTGTGCGGGCGATATCGATCGCATCAGCCTCTACAGGGTGTCAACGAACCCTCATAGTGTCTATAGTATAGTATAATATAGTCAAGTATAGTGTAATAAGGGGCATCGGTGACGTCACTAGGCGGCAGACACACATTACGATGCTGTCACAGGGTGTGTCCTGTCTGTAGAGCTATAAAACATAACCTATAAGCCTCGGGACTATGGCTATCACGTTACACTAATTGAATTGCCAGACGGACAAATAGACAGACAGACATACATATATAGAGAGCATGTTTAAAGGAAAGTCAATGTTTGATCGATGCAATTTGGGGGAGGTGGTGTCGTTGACTCGATTTGATAATGGGGTTGGATTTTAAGAATTTTTAAAATTGTAATGGTGGAACTGTACTCCTATATGTAAGCACTCGATATGAATGAAGTATGAAGTTTTTTCTAACTAGACTCTTACTAAAATATTACTAAAATCTTTTAATTCTTAGTTGGATAGTTTATAGGTTCTCGCATGATTCAGACTGAAATATTACAAAACTTACAAATTCGAAGCAAATTTTTAAACTAGATTCCATTCAGGTTCTAATTAGAATCTCACTAGATCGCAACTATAAGACACTTTCGGCCTTATAAGACACTGACCAGACTTTTATAAGATTTCCAGGAATGTTGTAAAATTCTTAATAAATTCCTATTAAGTTCTAAAAAATCCGATTTGCTAGTTTTACGTTTTCTCGACGTTTCAGGCCATTCTGAATCAAATGAGACTAAATTTGGAGAAAGTATGTGTGTGTGCCTGTATGAACAGATTTTTGAACTTTTTTCGAACTTTCCTCGAAGATTTCTTAAAAACGACCGGACCTATTTCAAAAATTTAGAAACTATTCGATAAGGACCAGCGTTTGTCAGTTTTGTGCAGCAATCTGCCGAGCCATTTCTTTGTATTTTGGAAAAAAAAGTGTTAAGCTTTTCGTCCGCAAGCTTATACTACCGAATCGATTTTAAAAAATCAAAAACTGTTTGAAGGATATTAGTTGGGAATGATACTGATTAGTTTTAAGTGAAAATCTACCGAGCCGTTTTCTTGTAATTAACTGTTGAAAAAAAAATTAAGCCGATTTTTATGAAACTTTTTTCGGCGATATACATCATGGTCTTATAGAACTTACTGTAATATTACTGCCATACGACAAGTAGTTTAATTTTAAAAATTTATCAAAGTTTGAGAAAATGAGTAGTTTGTTTGACGTTTGTTCAAATTAAAATTAGACGATTTACTTGGTATAACGATAGAGAACTTGGTCTTAATAAACATACTAAAGCATTAAAGTTCCACGGAAACTGGTTCAATTATAAAAATTGTTGATATTTGAAAATTTGCTCTTAGAAAATACTCCGAGTTAATGTGTTCGTTCGTTTTCAATTATGTGTAATAAATCCACTCGGAATACTTTTAATCACTCATAAATTAATTTGTTTTTTTTTGGATTAATAAGTCGATTATTTACACATATCGGAAAGTTCATGTAACTTGCCTCAAGGCTAAATACCAATTAGTTAGATAATTTAGTTAAAAATGTATCAAGGAAACTTAGAGTATCAAGAAAAAAATTGAGATAAAATTTTTACATTTTCGACTCGAATGGCTTTTAAAACTTGTGGTTTTTAAAATGAGGTTTTCAAAAAATTTCAATATTTAAAAAATTGATTAATTTTTGCAAATATTTGAAACTTCAAAAATTCCGGAAAAAAATCAAAAAAGTCGATTTTTTTAAGATTCAAAATTTTGAAAAAACTATTTTCAAAGAAGAAAAAAAATTGAGATAAAATTTTTACATTTTCGACTCGAATGGCTTTTAAAACTTGTGGTTTTTAAAATGAGGTTTTCAAAAAATTTCAATATTTAAAAAATTGACAAATTTTTGCAAATATTTGAAACTTCAAAAATTCCGAAAAAAATTCAAAAAAGTCGATTTTTTTAAGATTCAAAATTTTGAAAAAACTATTTTCAAAAATGTTGATCAAAATATGTGTAATTTTACAAAAAAAGTCCATTTTTCCAAAATGTCCCAAAAAAATTCAAAATTCTCAAAAAAATCCAATGGTTTCAAAGTTTTAAAGCTTTTTTTAAAAACGATGCCATGCATCACAATCAGTTTACTTTTCCTCCGTAGAAATGCATGCAAATGCCCTTTTGCGAATTGTTGCTATGCGCCGACGATCGTCCATCCACTTTAACGCGAGTTTGCGTAGTGCGGCGCTCTAGCGCTCTAGCGCCTCTCTTCATTCGTTCCTTCGACCAGGAAGCCCTACACACAGCCCTCACGATAGATACATCGCCCTTTATTTCCGAATTATATCACATCTGTGACCTCAATACCTAAAGGGAAGCCAAATGACGCGTTATGGACGCACCGCAAAAATTTAAAGGGATAAAAAGTAAAGGAAAACAAATTGAGGGAAAGTGCGAGTATTGATGAGTAAAATAATTAAACTAGGTGTAAGTGGCATTTTGCCTTAAGGCAAGTTGCATAGTTAATTGACTTAGGGAGCGTTCATTAATCACGTGAGCGAATTTTTAAAGATTTTAGGACCCCCTCTTCCCTTGGTGATATTCAAAATTACCCCTCTCGCCGTGTATTTTTAGTCGCGTGAAAAAACTGCAGCATTTTTAATTTTTTTTTTGAAGATGTTTGAACTTTAAAAAAAAAAATGTTAAAAAATAAATACACGTGATGTATTACTAGACACTTCACCCCCACGTAATTTTACGTGATTTTTTGTCAAACCCTTAGTTATTATATTAGTAAAGGATTAAAAAATTACCAACTTATTTGATTTTCGCTTTGCTGGAATTATATTAAATGAATTTAATTTATTCAACATTTTTCATTCTATTTTGTGTTTATGTCAACGGTGATCAGTACAAAAATATTAAAAAAATATTCAGGGTGTATGTCCTAAAGATGAGGCCTAATATTCTAATTCATATAAGTTTTTTTCTTTCTTGGTACAAAGATTCCTTCGAATAAACTATATAAACTTTAAACATAATTTCGAACATGGTGTTGGGCAATTTCAAATTCGCGTAAAATATGGATATAAACGGATAGAAGCTCATTAATTCGAAATGTTCCCATTTATATGCAAAGAGCAGACACACATTTATGTATATATATACACTCACAGCACCGTCTGCTCACCGAGAACAATTTATGACGGATTAAATAGTCATACTGTTTTAATTCACGTCAAAAATTATAACGAAATTGAAATGAATATTAAAATTGTTAATGTAAATTATATTGAAAACTATAGGTAAATGAATGAATGAAATATATGATTTATGGAATCCGATTCGCTGGTTTAATTATTTTGTCATTGTATTTGCCTTAAGACAAGTTGACACTTACAGCTAGTTCATTTTTTATTATGCTACTATCTAGCATATATAGTGTCAGCATTATTAACTTCCCGAAGGAAAAGTTTATGTTTTCATAAAAATATCCAATTCTCTAATTTCATGTTTTCTCGACGTTTCAAGCCATTCTGAATCGAATGAGATCAAATTTGGAAAAAGTATGTGTGTGTGTGTGTATGTGTATGTGAACAGATTTTTTGCCCTAAATCGACGTTTTCTCCATAACGACTGAACCGATTTCAAAAATTTAAAAGGCATTCGATGTATCTCGTTAAGTCTTATAGATCATACTAAAATATTACGGCCCTACGGCAAGTAGTTTAATTTTCAAAATTCTTCAAAGTTTGCAAAAATTAATATCGTTTTTCTGGCATTTGTCAAAATTAGACTTTTCATCGACGTTTTCTCGAAAACGCCTAAACCGATTTCAAAAATTTAAAAGCCATTTGATTTATCTCATTGAGGACTATCGTTTGTCAGTTTTGTGCGGTGATCTGCCAAGCAGTTTCTTTGTAATTTAAACGTTTCGTCCATGTTTAAGCTTATACTACCAAACTAATTTTAAAAAATCGAAAACTGTTCGAAAAATATTAGTTGGGAGTGATACTGATTAGTTTTAGGTGAAAATCTACCGAGCCATTTTCTTGTAATTAACTGTTGAAAAAAAATTTAAGCCGATTTTCATGGAATTTTTTTGGAGATATATATCATGATCTTATAGAACTTGCTGAAATATTACGGTCTTACGACAAATAGTTTAATTTTAAAAATTCATCAAAGTTTGAGAAAATGAGTAGTTTTTTTACGCTTGTTAAAATTAAAATTAGACCATTTATACTTGGTATAACGATAGAGTACTTGATCTTAATGAACATACTAAACCATTAAAGTCCTACTGAAACTCGTCCAATTGCAAAAATTGTTTATTTTTGAAAATTTGCTTTTAAAAAATACTCCGACCGGATTGACGTGTTCGATTTTCAATAATGTGTGATAAATCCACTCGGAATACTTTCAATCACTCATAAATTAATTTATTTTTTATTGATTAAGTCGATTATTTACACATATCGGGAAGTTCATGTAACTTGCCTCAAGGCAAAATACCAATACCAACTCGTTTTAAATCATTTTGTATACAAAAGACAAAAATTCAGCTGCAATTCATCATTTCGCCTCAGAAACTTCATAATTAACAGTTTATAAGATCAAATAGCTCATCTTTAGAAATTTTGAAATGCAAGTATCTTACTCCAACTTATACATTTTTCCCTAAAATTCTTAGCAAAATAAGAAATTTTTGAACAAATAAAAACGAAGTGTTCTAAAATAATTTACAACAAATACCATTATTTTTATATATTTCTGTGTAACATCGCCTATGTTTTCCTACAACGATCGTATTGCATGTCTCATATATTTTCTCTCTGACTATTATTACTTCCAAGTCTTGTCTATGTGTATCTATTTTTGATGTTGGGGTAGATCAGTAGACACAAAATATTACCATGGCATTAACACTACATGCTGTTGGTGTTGATGCATATTTATTTAAGACTCGAATTTATTTTTAGTTGTGCCAAAGATTTCCCAGTCATAATAGATAGAAAATAATACGTGACGAAAGGTTCGGATATATGGAAATATGAAAAAAGTTTTATATGTTCTAATTTGATCTCATTCGATTCAGAACGGCTTGAAACGTCGAGGAAACATAAAATTAGCAAATCTGGCGAAAACCTAAAATTCTCCTTCAGGAAATTAGTTAATTTATCGAATCCGAACTGATTCTCGTTACAAAATTGGCTCCAAAAATTATTTCAAAAGTTATAAATAATTGGATATAATTCTAGAACTTTCTACATCAAATCAGCTGAATCTTTTACTACAACTGTTCAATTGAATTTATAGCTCGCACTTTTTGGTTTCTTTGAAATGCATCTCGTGTCTTCCACAAATATTCCTGGAATGATTCTCCAGCATGCATCAATGTCAGCATGTACAAAAAAAGATATTGTGGCGCTTAAAATAAACTATATATAAAACAAGATGGTGTTTTTATTTTTATTAACTTTATTTCGCATAAGTACCATCTGTTTGCAATGTGGCTGCTATTTTGGAATGTTGGTAAAAGATACACAAATGGTAATAGAGCCTCTAAAAAAATTTACACTTAGTAAATAAGTAAATTTTTTCTTGTCAATTAATTACCCTTCGAAAAGTGTTCGACCATAAGTTTTTATGTAATCAAAAAAAGTTATCCAAGATCCAGTAATTCTATCAACTTAGGAAAGTTCTTAATGCTGAAAATAAAGCGTAAAGTTTTCTGTGAAGTTTGTGAGGCGAAATGATGAGTTGCAGCTAAATTTCTGTCTTTTGTACACAAAATTATTTGAAATCTTTTTTAACAC
>NW_020537324.1:73292273-73309401 GCF_003426905.1 Ctenocephalides felis | reverse complement strand
TTTTTATTCATAATTTTTATATTTGCAATATATTACCATACTTTTTACTTTATATATTTTTATTTACATGATGACTTCAGAGAAAAAATCTTCTACATTATTTCGTAATATTTTAAAATTTTGCAAATCAATTTTTGATGCAATAAATAACTTTTATATGAAGATATCAAAATTTAAATTTAATATATCAAAATTGAAAAGGCTTACTACCGGGTAACCTTTTACATCTAATGTTTAATATTTCATATATCATCAAAATTACTGAATGTCTTCCTTTTTGTAAAGACAGATTGTAATTCAATAGAGAAAAAAAATATAAAGATATAATTTTACAGTGTTCTTTGTGTCTTGTTCAAGATATTTCTTGAAAATGTCAATGTCAATGTGAATTATATGCCATCATAACATTGATACGACTACTTATTGCTATTAATCTTATCAAACAGTTAAAATAGATACTTTTAATTCAGTCTTATTGATTCTGATCTGATAATTTTAATGCACCTTAAAAGTCTATAAAACTATAATTTCTACAGTTTTTTATTCTAAATTATTCCGGCTGGTAAAATAGCAGTAAAATCGATCAGCGATTTAAAAGCATTGAATAAAACGGATAAATAGTTTTTCCCCAGTCTATTACTCTGTGCACTAATTATCGACTGATTTGAATATATATTAATCTTCTAAATTATCAATCAGAGTACAAAAATAGCGATTTGCCATCCGAATGCTTTTTGAGATGCTAATTGTTACACGGCGAATCATTCGAGCGAATATTCTAATGAGCATATGCATCGCGTTATAAGCGGCGCGTGCGCCTTATAAACGGTTTCGGTCTATTTCTTACAACGGTAATAATAGTAATATATATATATATATATATATATATATATATATATATATATTATTTAGTCATTGAACTCCTTGATAACGATTTTTGTGATTTTGTTTGTTGGGGTTTAAGTTGAACCAAAAGTGGCTTAGATTTATAATTTATTTTAGTAGTTCAATAAAAATATTTAGAAAAATTATTAATTATTGTAGACCCCACATATTTTTCATCCACATGTCAATATATTCCTCTCCAATTTATTTTTTTATCGCCATCAATTTTCTTCTAAGATGGATCTTCTATCGACGACGTGCGAATTAGCAGAGAGCGTTCTGCAAAATAATAAAAAAATGAGTAAAAAAAAGCCAACACATGCATCATCTTCGACCATGAGTGTTAAGAAATAAATAGATACGAGAATTCAAGAAATAAAACTAACAAGACTTGGAGAAAATGAATTTCTTAATGATAAGATTGAGGCGCTTCCTTCAATGAATCAGCAAAAGAAGATAAAAATAGATAAAAATGTTTTTAGAACAACTAAAAATCTTTAAAAATTGATGAAGATTCGTTTTATAGTTTTACTCCGTTGTTCCTTCAAAACAAAAGATAATGAAACCGATTTATATTTAACATTCGGAAATTCCGGTGCGATTCAATTTACTGGAATGTCCGAAACATGTACTAATTTACCGGAACAACGTATGTAATCGACATGGGCACATGTGTTCGATGGTCAATGCCACATTTTGACATTTATCTTCGGTTTGAGAATTAATGGAAATAGTGATCAATCTGGGTAATTAAATCGCTTTTATGTGGAATTTATATCACATTTTATGTGGAATCTATGTCACATTTTAAGTGAAAATGCATCACATTCTATGTGGAATCGATATCACATTTTTATATGATGATTAGAAGATTTGCAAAATTTTTCTTTTGAATTTGTAGAGATGTGCAAAAATTTTACGTCTACTTTTTTACCAAAAATCAAACACTAACCAATAATTCAAACAGTAAAAACTGTTTACGATTTATACTAATTAGTGGTTCGTAATTCATAAAAAATGAGTCTGACTGTTCCTTCCTGAAAAAATTGTTCGAAAATCAATTATTACTTTGTGTCTTTTACTACCAATGCTACATATATATATATATATATATATATATATGTGTGTGTGTATATCCCGTATATATCTCGTATATATATCCCTCGGTATCGGATTTTCCCGAGTTGAAAGGTGAAAGGTGAAATCAATTCGAAATGCAAAGCTACAGTTGTTGTTCAACTATAAACTATAGTTACAGTCCTGTTGAAATCCAACACTTCAGCCTTGTATTTTCAGACTCAATTTAAACTAGACTGCTGCTTTGTTTTATTTTGTTTCGATTCGATTTGATTGCAAAACGATTTGCGATTCCAATTAATACCGACGACGACGACGCTCCATTGTTTTTAGTTTTTATTAGGGCTTTGTTTCGAGGGCTTATCTTTATTCACGGGTATTAAAATATTCATTTCAATATCGCATTGTTTTAGCAATTAAGGACAATACACATTTAAAAGACATATATTTTAATTGTAAAAATAGGACCTCTAAATCACTTAAATTTAAGATGAAACACTTGTTTCTATAAAATCAATTTTGTAAATTTTCCATATGTTGACAATATTGTGAAACATCTATCAAAAAGTCCTTTCGGTTAATGCTGAAATTAAAATTTTTATATTGCAATTTCAAAAACAAAACTGTAGATATAATATACAAAATCAACTGTTGCGATTGTGATTCTTCATACATCGGTCAGATGTGTTAAAATTTAGAAAATAGACCGAAACAATATGATCTGAAATCTGAAAAAAAATAGATGATAAAAATTTTAAAAAAAGTAATATATGCAACAAAACAGCCAGTATTTTTTCATTTATTACTTCCTAATAATAATTTAATAATTTCGAACAATAGATATGTACATTCGATTATAAAAATAGGGCTTCTGAATCACTAAAACTCGAGATAAAACACATATTTCTAATAATGACATTTTTTGACAATATTTTAAACCTATCAAAATTTTTTATACTATTATTTTACAAATAAAACGTTAACAAAAACGAAAATATGATGAATTATGACTAAATCAACTGTTACGATTGTGACTTTTCATACATTGGACAGAAGTGTTAAAATTTAGATAACAGCATGATTCGAAATCTAAAAAATAGATAATAAAAATTAAAAAAAAACGTAATATATGCAACAAAACAGCCAGTATTTTTTTCATTTATTACTTACTTCCTAAAAATATTTTTTCTTATACACTGATATAAAAAATGATTTAATAATTACGAACACTAGATATGTACATTCAATTATAAAAATAGGGCTTCTAAATCACTAAAACTCAAGATAAAACACATATTTCTAATAATGACATCTGTTGACAATATTTTAAAATTTCTATTAAAATTTTTTATACTGTTATTTTACAAACAAAACTTTAACAAAAACAAAAATATGATGAATTATGACAAAATCAACTGTTGCAATTGTGATACTTTATACATTGGTTAGACGTGTTGAAATTTAGAAAATAGACAAGAAATATAGATAAAAATTTAAAAAAATATGTAATATATGTATTTATCTCATTTATTTTCTTGTAAAAATGATATAAAAAGTTATTTAGCATCCCTGTTTCATCCCTATAACATTTCACATTGTCAGGATTAAATTGAACCATTATCGCAAGGATTTTATCGTCAATGATGTTAATATATTATCCTGCAGAATATAGGGGATGATGCAAAGGGCAAACAACTACCCTAAAATCCTTCACACAATGTATTTAAACAAGAAATTATGCGGGGTTGTTTTTGAGCAATATTTGTGATTTATTAGATGCTTTAATTAAAATATATGAAATAAATGAATTAAAAAAACTACTAGATTTTCTCATAAAGTGAAGTTTTCTTCGTGGTTGCCGGTTGGAATAGAAATAGGAAAAATGTATAAGTATAAGAAAAAGAAAAAGAATACGAATAGAACACCCTTGGGAAATCCTTTTCACCCTTACAGTTCGTATGTCGAAAAATTTGTGAGAATTCTGGCTGAGAATTTACCAGGAAGGTCTCGTTACATGTATGTGGATTGTGGATCCTGCATAATTTTATTTACTTTTCTTCGTTCGAAGCAAAATCTTGAGAAAAGTTAACACATAGGACAGGGGAGAATTTTCTCAGGATAAAATATTTTTTACACATGACATATTGCCAATATTAATATTGTAAAAAAAATCAAAAATACTGATTTGCTTAGAAAAAAATTGTAACG
Source organism: Ctenocephalides felis (assembly GCF_003426905.1). NCBI lineage: Eukaryota > Metazoa > Arthropoda > Insecta > Siphonaptera > Pulicidae > Ctenocephalides > Ctenocephalides felis. The sequence continues at coordinate 73,305,231 of NW_020537324.1, read as the reverse complement.
AATGCACTTGAGTTATATAGGCAAAAAAACACAAAATATTACAAGAATCTACTACTGTAATTAAAAAATATATAATCAATACAAGAGAATGCTCTCGAAATGATTATTTATTTCAATACTATTGGTATCTTATTATTTTCCTAAGTATGTATTTATATATTTCTAAATCTATTCATAATTTTATTTACATTTCTTCGTTCGAAGGCAAATCTTGAGAAAAGTTAACACATAGGGCAGGTGGGCATTTTTTTTAGATTTCCGTACCCAGGATAAAAAATTTTTTATATGACACATTTCCAATACTAATCTTGTATAAAAAAAATAAAAAATATACTGATGTTGCTTAGAAAATAAATTGTAACGATTGCACTTGGTGTTATATAGGAAAAAAATCACAAAATATTTACAAGAATCTACATATATATAATTTAAAAAAAAATATCAATACAAGACCATGCTCTCGGAACACATTATTAGGTTCAATACTCTTGGTATTCAATTATTTTCCTAAGTATGTATTTACATATTTGTAAATCTATTCATAATTTTAATTACATTTCTTCGTTCGAAGGCAAATCTGGAGAAAAGTTAACACATAGGACAGAGAGATTTTTTTTAGATTTTCGTACCCAGGATTTAATATTTTTTACATAACTCATTGCTAATACTAATCTTGTATTAAAAAAAATAAAAAAAATACTGATGTTGCTTAGAAAATAAATTGTAATGATTGCACTTCACGTTATGTAGGCAAAAAAACACAAAATATTTACAAGATAAGATATCAACATATATGTATTTAAAAAAATTATAATCAATACAAAACTATGCTCTCGGAACACAATATTAGTTTCAATATTTGGTGTCATAGTATTCTAGTATTTTTCTTAGTATATTTCTAAATCTATTCATAATTTTATTTACATTTCTTCGTTCGAAGGAAAATCTTGAAAAAAGTGTTCTTAGGTTTCCGTACCCAGGATAAAATATTTTTTACATGACACATTGCCAATACTAATCGAATGTGAAAAAAAAATCTAAAAACACTGATGAAAATAAATTGTAAAGACTGCACTTGATGTTATATAGGCAAAAAATCATAAAAGATGTATAAGAATCTACATATATGTAATTTAAAACAATTATAATCAATACAAGACTATGCTCTCGAAACACATTATTAGTTTCAATATTCTTGGTATTCTATTATATTCCTAAGTATGCATTTATATATTTCTAAATCTTTTCATAATTTTATTTACATTTTTTTGTTCGAAGGAAAATCTTGAGAAAAGTTAACACATAGGACAAGGGAGAATTTTTTTAAGTTTCCGTACCCAGAATAAAATATTTTTTAAATGACACATTGCCAATACTAATCTTGTATAAAAAAATAAAAAAAATAATGATGTTGCTTAGAAAATAAATTGTAACGACTGCACTTGTTGTTATATAGGCAAAAAACACAAAATATTTACAAGATAATGAATCTACATATATGTAATTAAAAAAAATTTAATCAATACAAAACCATATTCTCGGAACACATTATTAGTTTCAATACTCTTGATAACATTATTTTCCTAAGTATGTATTTATATGTTTCTAAATCTATTCAAAATTTTATTTATATTTCTTCGTTCGAAGGAAAATCTTGACAAAAGTTAGCACATAGGACAGGGGAGAATTTTCTTAGATTTCTATACTTAAAACATTTTTATATGACACATTGCCAATACTAATAAAATGTATAAAAAATCTTAAAAATACTGATGTTATTTAGAAAATAAATTGTAACGATTGCACTTCATGTTATGTAGGCAAAAAATACAAAATATTTACTTGAATCTACATATATGTAATTTAAAAAAATTATATAATCAATACAAGACCATGCTCTCGGAACACATTGTTAGTTTCAATGCTTTTAGTATCCTATTATTTTCCTAAGTATGTATTTATATATTTCTAAAAATGTATTTCATCGTTGATATAAATCTGCCTTATTTCTATTCAATAATACTTTTCTGAACTCAGGGAAAAAAAGAAAAAAGTTTTCTTTTGTTTCTGAATAAATAGCAGAGCTTATTGATGAACAGAAAAGCTGTATTCGTTTTCTTTTTGTTTTGTTTACAAGTCGAGGAAGGAATTTATATATGTATATATATATATATATATATATATAATAAAAAAAAATACCAAAATTTCTTGGAAAAGCACCATTTTTCAAATCACACCTATATAAAATTTGTTTTCTTTTACCAAGTTATAATGTAATGTAATATAATAAGGAATGTAAATGTCTGACATGACTCATGTAAAACTTCTTACCGTCAGACACATATGACTGACATCTCGCTTAAAGTGTTAATAAATATTATAATCCTTTGGTATAAAAAAATATTTTCCAGTATATATTACATCTGGTGTCATCTTTTACTCTGTAAATTTCTCATTTCAATTCGTGCATCCATTATTTTGAGCGAATTCTCCTGTCAGTTGCCTGACAATAACATTTCCAAGTCGGAACATAATTTCGACAAGTCTGTAAGAAAACGTATAAACCTTTCAATATAGAATTAGACTTTGTAAAATATCGCGTGAACACGACTCAAACATGATGAATAAATTTGTTTCGAGTCGATAAACGGTTATGGGGTTGTAAGAAACTGGATAACTATTTTTAGGCGGATTATGAAATACACTAGTAAACTACATACTAAGGTTTATACAAAACCGACATTTTGGAAAACCGGTTTTCGAATTTTGATTTTACTAAAAAACCGGGTTTAACCGGTTTTCGAATTTTATATAGAAAATAAATTTTTGCTCGAATATTCTGTAATTTATCCGCAAATTTAGTGTAATTTAGAGCAGAATTTGACTGAATTTATTTATTGTTCAACTTTATAGATAGTAAACAAAATTATTTCAATTTTAATTAGTATAACTAAAAAATAATAGTTTATCTGGATTAAGTAACTTTGAAAATAATTATTCGTTATTCATGCATCATTTTCACATATAAGAATAAAAATATTTTTATGATAGTTTTTTTTTTTTTTTTTTTTTTTTGTTACAATTTATTTTTGTTAATCAAGACTTTAATGTCTTATTTACAAAATTGATATGAGCAAAAAAAAAATACAAAAAAAACAAAAAATGCAATACATTAAATATAAAATGAAAAAAGTTAAAATAAAAATTAAATTAAAACAGTAATACAAAAATAATAACATAAATGAACGATGACGTGATGATGTATGCCGCGAACTACGTCAGGACGCGTGCAGACATTGGGCTAGGTGTTTGATTTTTATGATAGTGAAAGGAAAGTTTTCGAATAAATAAAAATGATACATTTTTATATAAAAAAACTTCATTAAAAAAAAAAAAAAAAAAAAAAAAAAAAAAAAAAAAAAAAAAAAAAAAAAATTAGATACATGTTGATACATACTTGTTAATAGCAATTTTAGTTTTAAGAACAATTGTTATGAACAACTTGTTAATAGCAATTTTAGTTTTAAGAACAATTAGCTAAACTCGGGTATTGTCTGTTCCAAACAATTTTAATTAATTAATTCTAATCATTCTAATTGTTTTTTTGTTTAATAAAATATGATTTCAAAAAATTGAGAACGTCTATCGAATTGCTACTTAGACGTGTCCTTTGTTTACTCACAAAATTTCTTGAAATAGAAAATACTCTCATACTTGCGACCAAATTATGCTTAATTGTTTTTAAAGCCTGATATAATAATTCTAAGTTTTTTGTTCTTTAATTTGTGGCTTCTAGGTATTAAAACTCTTTTTCTAAATTTTGAGTAGATGAAGTTACTTCTTCAAGAAGATGTCACACTGATTTAAATTAATATATACACTGGTACAAAATCTAAATTAATATATACAAAACCTTTCTGGCAAACATTGCAGACTTATAAGATTCCAAATGCTATTGAACCGATATGATTTCAAGAATCAAAATGCTTTCATCTATCTTTTATATTTGGCTATATTTGTCATTATCCATTTATACAGTGAAAACCAGCTTTTTTTCACTAAAAAACCAGTTTTCGAATTCCATAATTTTCGCCAAAAAACCGGTTCTTTAAACCGGTTTTTGAGAACCGACAAACCCTACTACATACATACTGCTGTATATAAAATTATTTTTGTATAGTATCTGAGTACTTCTGGATACCTACGAGGCCTGTTTTAGAAAACTGTTATGGCAAGGCTATGTTACGCTTCCCCTTCCATACATTTTGCTACTGTCTATGAATCATACTGTCAAAATGTCATGTATTTGCTGTGCATTCAAGCGTTTTACACATAAACTGCAACGTCACTCGTATGTTATGAAGCTGAGTCAGAAACACCCTGTTATCTAACATCGTTGTTTTTTGACATTTGTGCGGTTTCTACCTACTAGCAACCTCAGAAATACGTCTGACTGCACACCAACCACATGGCTTTTGTCAATATTTAGTATGGAAAGTTCTTCATAACAAAGCCTTGCCATATCATTTTTCTGCTATGCGGCAGAATCGGTCCCTTATTTTTTTTCAATAGTAATTTCTATAACTATATATTAGTTATAGTACGTATATATTAGTAAAGTGGCCCCCATGGTCGTCTTTGCGCTGTTGCCTGAAAATATCGATCGTCGGTGTTTGCCGGCGTTATGAGTTGCCTGGGTCACGTGCCAGTGCTATAAAACTGTACGTTGTACCGGCAAGGTACAACTAAGGGATAAGCTGTAAACTAACACACACACATACACACACATCAATTTTTGCTAAGGTGTTCCAAAATGTTCAGAAAACTCTGAAATGTGAAGATTTGCAAAAAAATTTAATTTGGATTTTTAGACGATTACTATAACTTACCCTACGGGAAATGAAGATTAATTTAGGTTTTGGACAAACATATAAACCGAATTAATTTAAGCTATACCTTTAGTCTTTTGTGATAATGTTTGTGAGTATGTTAAAGATTTGCTATTATTGGTGCACCAATCTTGTTTTTGATAATTCATATTACCATGATGTTGTCAAAAAGCTATATGTACCGGAAAAAGTATCGATGCTAAAACAATATTGTTCGAAAAGTATGGATACTATTATGTATCGAATATTTAGTACTTTGACTAAAATCAAACGCATGTGCAAGATAGACCAAAATCTCATTGAAAATTATATTACACTATTATTATAAATTATATTGCCTATGTCAATATGTAAAATCAACACCATTTTCAATATTAAGGGTTAACCCTTTTGATTCGAATGCCGCTGCTTCGGCAGCAAAACACATACTAATTCTGCAATTACCGAGTGGAAAGGGTTAAAAAATTTAAATCTGTATTTTTTTGTTGACTGTTATCCAGTATGTTCATCACCAATAAATATTAAATATAATGACCAGTAGAGATATTACTTTTGACAATTGTTTATACAATAGAATGTCCTAGGGAAACATTGGTTTCAACTTTACTCCTACTTCTATGGATAATAACATAAGAATCTAATTTAATTAAGGCACTTTGAAACTACCCAATAAAAAAATTATTTGCTAATTTGTTTTATATTAGCTGCCTAAAAATTTACTTCTTAAATAATTTCTCTTTTATTAACATTTTAAAGTTACATCGTAGTACAAATCTTGATTTAATGAAAAATGCCTGAATCAGAAGTTTCATGAAAATAATAAAACAAACAAACTAAGATTATTAATTAGAAATTATTTCTATGTTATTCGTAGTTCCTATTAATCTTTGAAGTTATTAAAATAAAAAATATTTTTTAAGCAAGACAGAAATTACAGCTGTTTAAAGAATGAGATTATATCGCCAGCGAAAAAGTAAAAAAAAAAATTCAAGCAGTCAATGAATGTATGTTAATTTTAATTACATGAAGTTCTTCGAACACAATGATGAGTGAAGTTGCAAAAACAATATTTGTTTAGGGGTTGTTTAACATAATCCACTTTATGAACGAATATTATAGAATTTAATAATCAACAATTATTACTTCATTTCTCTAATGAAGGATCATTTCTAAATGCTAATTACAATGACAAACCCATCATGTCATATTTGAAATATGACTTTAATTACATTATTGTTTTTAAATATCATACATATTTTTAATGCAATCATAAATATATAATTTATAATTTATCATTATATAAATGTGTATAATTGTCGACACTAATAAATGTGTGCATCACGAGTGTTACCATATTATTAATAAATATTATTCAAAATTGTTATATGATGTATTTATTTTTACTTAACTTGAATTTGCTACTTTATCAGTAGTAAATACGTTTTACTTCAAACGCGTGTGATCCTTACGCGCACTCTTTTTTATTATTTTATTATAGAGTTTTCTCATCTCAACTTATTTTTTTATTTATACATAACTATGTAATTTTTACTGCTTTTGTGATTTGGTGATATTGTATGAATATTAAATATATATTGTATTATTTGCGCAATTTTTCTAGACATTTTTTAAATAATATTCTTTTCTCTTTTTTTCAGGTGAGTGATAATTGGTTATTTTCTCATACAAGTGGTGCAAGTTTGGTATGTAAACTGAGAATAGTTTTTTCAATATCATTTTAATGCATATATATATATATATATTATATATATATATATATATATATATATTTTAGTATACAAAATTTAGGAAATACATTAGGTTTAGTACCACAAAACACTTCGCACAAAATTCGCTCTTCTGGCATAAAATGTGTACGTTCTAATATTGACTTTGTGCATTCATGGCATAATACTGATAACGTATATAATTCGTTCCTTTACCCAAATTGACATTTCGCATTTCGCATTTCGCATTTCGTATCCCGAGTTTAGTCTCTTGACACGGCATTGCTTTCATCAAATAATATACTCCTGGTCGTGGAGTTGGAGAAGAGGATACACATGACATCATAGTAGATATAGTCACTATATAATACTGTACTATAATATACTATAGTCGTCGTGCTCGCCAAATATTATCTGTAGCTAACAGGGCGGATAGCAGCTTTAAGTGCTCTATTCAGAACATCAACTCAAAGCTCAACAAACGAAATAATACACCGACTATTTATAGTTAAACATAGGCGGATATCTACATATATATATATTAGGGTGGTCCTTAAAATGGTCATTTTCGAATTTCCTTGCTCCCAGGGGCTCAAATGGTTCCAAATTCATAAAAAACAATTCTCTGAAAATTTTAGCTCTTAATATTAACGTTTAGATAGAGCGCAATTCAATCAAAGTTTGTATGGAAAGAGCATGGAAAAAATTTTGAAAATTAAAAAAAAATGTTTTAGGTGTAACTTAGCGATAAATGAATGAGTTTTATTCATTCAATTGTTCACTAAATTACATCTAAAAAACATTTTTAAAATTTTTGAAAATTTTTTTATGCTATTTCCATACAAAACTTTGATTGAATTGCGCTCTATCTAAACGTTAATATTAAGAGCTAAAACTTTCAGAAAATTATTTTTTATCTATTTGGAACCATTTGAGCCCATGGGAGCAAGAAAATTCGAAAATGATCATTTTAAGGACCACCCTAATATATATATATATATATATATCGATTGTATGTGGGTTGAAATATTAAGAACAATATAACAATTTGTTAGTACAACTTTGCTCTGCATCTAGAAACTCACTAGCAAAAGTAATTTTTCTGACTCATCAGAATTGCCACAAGCATTTTGCAACAATTTGGGAACTTCGGCAATCAAAATCTTGTTCTTCAATTATCTTCGATTTTTCAGTATTTTATGTATTCAGTGCCGTTCAATTTTGAAAACGATCTTTTTAGCCTCTTGAAACATTAACCCTCCGTCGGTCGGATATTTTTTCACCTAAATGAGTTTTTGGTGTCTTATGTATTAACGATTATATAAAAAAATCAAGAAATATAAAAAAACGTTGCTTTTTTTGTTAATTTTTCTGTTTTAAATGAATGAAGAACAATATTTATTCTTTTTCGGCGCCTTTGAAATGAATGTGTGCATTACTCATCCGATTTTCAGTGTTTGTGATGACCAATAAGTTTGGTAGGTTTTCAAGAAACTCTCGTCATGAAAATACTAACATTCATGTTAGAACACATAGCAAAGAATATAAACGACGCAGTTTGAATAGAAAATACTATGAGAAAAGACAAAATACTGGTTTACATATATCAAAAAGCGTATATTTCATACAAAATGTATGGGTGGTCTAGACAGACCTTTCCGACCGTTCGAAGTATAAAAAAGTTAATATCTTTATAATTATCCTTCTGTACATTTTTTCGTCCTGTTTTTATCATTGATCGACAGCTAATAAAATTTTAGGAAAAGTCAAGAAATTTCAAGTCGATAGGATTACTAGAAGTAATTTTTTTTTAATTGAAGTCGAAAAAAGTCTGGCCAGACCACGCCGACCGACGGAGGGTTAATAAGTGATCTGTAAATCTTCAGAAATTTTGCACGTTTTTTTCCATGATAGGGTCACTCGATGAAGCCATACGACCAAAACTATAAATTTTCCAATTTATTAAATTCATCTACATTTTGCTTCTTTCTTTGCTCACTTCATAGTTTTTTACATTTTTTTCTATTCCATAAAATGGTACTTAAGGTTGAAACTGGTACGCAAAAGTTTAACAGCTGACTGAGCTTAATTTGTTGTTTATTAATTTATATCTAAAACTTTTATTAATTTAATTTTTTGAAGTTATACTTCTAACTAGACTCGCAAAATGTTCTGGATATTCTGAAACTGTTCTATGTAATATATAATTTACAGTACTATATAGTGTATAGTCGGCAAATAGTCTGAAAATATTCTAGATCTGAGAAAGTTCTAAATTGTCTGAAAATGCTCAAGAAATGCTCTAGGTTGTCTGTAAATGTTATTGATGTTCTCCTAATTATTTAAATATCCAGATGTTTTATTTAGTCCTAAAATATTTTATGCAGTACCAAAATGTTATAGATAGTAAATTGTCTGAAAATTTTGCAAACGTTCTGATACCATTACAAATGGTCTGAAAAAAATACAAATCGTCTGAAAATATTGCAAATCGTCTACAAATGTTGCAATCTTCTGAAAATATTGCACATTTTATTAAAATATTTCAAATTATCTGAAAATGTTTGTGAATCATCTGAAATTGTTGAAAATTATCTGAAAGTGTCCAAAATCATCTGAAAATGCTGCAAACTGTATAAAAATGTTGCAATTGATCTGAATATGTTACAAATCTGGTGAAAATATATTAGATTAAGATTAAGAGCAAGTATGAAATATATTACAAATCGTCTAAAAGTGTGATATCAAGTCTGAAAAAGGTTGCAAAGCATTTTAAAATGCAGAAAATCGTATTAAATTGTTCCGAATCAACTAAAAATGTTGCAAATTGTCACAAAAATGTAGCCTAAAATGTTGCAAATTGTCACAAATACTCAAGATTAATATATTTTAGTAATATTTTAGTAAGAGTCTAGTTACAATAAACTTACTACTTTATTCATATCGAGTGCTTACATATACGAGTACAGTTCCACCATTGCAACTCTAATAATACCATTTTAAAAAATTCTTAAAATTCAACCCCATTATCAAATCGAGTCAACGACACCCTTAAATTGCATTGATCAAACATTGACTTTCCTTTAAACATAGTCCGCATGTGTATGTCTGTCTGTCTATTTGTCCGTCTGGCAATTCAATTAGTGTAACGTGATAGCCATAGTCCCGAGGCTTATAGGTTATGTTTTATAGCTCCACAGGACACACCCTGTGACAGAGTATCGTAATGTGTGTCTGCCGCCTAGTGACGTCACCGATGCCCCTTATTACACTATATTGACTATACTATACTATAGACACTATGAGGGTTCGTTGACACCCTGTAGAAGTGTAGAGGCTGATGCGATCGATATCGCCGCACAGCTGCACAGCTGGCCGAAGCTATGATAGTAGTGCATAGGATGATAGCTATAGACTATAGTAGATATGTCCTGTAAGACGATCACGTTTAATACGATTCACACCTGCCTCGACATTTTTTTTACGTTTAATACGTTTTAATAAGTTCAATATGCCAATGCAGAATGCACTGACCTTTAAATTTGTTTGCTCTTTTCTGTTAATCATAAAGAAACGGCTCGGCCGATTATCGTACAAGACTGATAAATGCTAATCATCAACGAGTTACTTCGAATGATTGAAATCGAAGATCGAAAAATCGGCTCGCAATAGTCGATTTTGATACCAAACTAGTGGGGTGTATGGCATCGTGCCTTAAGACAAATTGCTGGAACTTCCCGTACCAAAAACTAAATTTAAAAAAAAAAACTTTACAAAACTATGAAAAAATTAGATGTTCGAGAAATTTTTAAATTTTTGAAAAAATGTGACTTTTTTGAAAAATTACACACTAGTCATTAACAAGTTAGATCGAATGGTTTTTAAATTATTGAAATCGAAGATCGAAAAATCAGCTCACATATACACACACATAGTCAATTTTAATGCCCAACTAGAGGTGCATGGCATCGTTACATCTTCAATAATAGCAAGAATTCTAAGAATCCATATTCAAACCTAAGTTTGTAATATTTCAATCTGAATCAAGTTGGAACCCAGTAACTTTCCTAAGGAATTAAAAAATTTTAGTAAGCCTTAAGACAAATTGCTGGAACTTTTGTACCAAAAACCAAATTAAAAAATAAAACTTTACATCACTTTGAAAAAATTAGATTCTTGAGATATTTTGAAATTTTTGCAAAAATGTGACTTTCTTGAAAAATTAGATTTTTGTTATATTTTGATTTTTTTTGTATTTCGTTTCTTTTTTGAATATTCAGAACATTTTTTAACTTCCCGTAGGGCAAGTTATAGTAATCGCAAAAAAATCGAAAATGAAAATTTTTATATATCTTTACGTTTCAGAGGTTTCTGAACATTTTGGCATACCTTAGAAAAAATGGATGTATGTGTGTGTGTGTGTGTGTGTGTATGTGTGTGTGTATGTATGTATGTGTGTGTATGTATGTGCGGATACAAATTTTCGTCGACGATTTCGGGAACACGGATCAACCGATTTGAATAATTCAAAAAACATTCGATCCGTATTGATAAGGAGACGTGCTGATTAGTTTTTGCAAAGGCAGGTCAAGCCGTTCCGAAGATAGGGCAAAAAGTTCCGAAAAAACGGTAACTCAGTTTTTAAGAGAACGGAGCGTCCGATTTTAATAATTCAAAAAACATTTCACTTGTATTGACAAGATGAAGAATCTATAAAATTTTCATAAAGGTAGGTCTAGCGGTCGGAGATATAGAGGAAAAAGTAAAAAAATGAGCCATTTGGCGGTCAAAAATGATCATTAGACATATGCACATCAAATTATCAGACATTTTATAGAGATTTAACAATAAGTATAAATTTTGTTAACATTCCTATCGGTTCCGTACCAATGCTTATGCGTTAGACAGCGACGCGGCGCTTACGCGCTTTATATTTTGTCCCTATGTAGTTTAAGCAGTACGATTGCTTTGAAAAAAAAAGTTCAGATCTTCCACAATATGTCAAAATAAAGAAAAAAAAAATTTTTTCAAAAAAAAAAAAAAAAAATTTAAAAAAAAATTTTTTTTTCAAAAAAAAAAAAACTAATTTTTGTCCAATTTATAGTTTCTCAAAAATCTTATTTTTTCAAGTAATTTTTTTCAAAAATGTTAATCGTTTTAAAAAAAAATAATAATTATTGGTACGGGAAGTTCCAGCAATTTGCCTTAAGGCACGATGCCCTAATTGCCTTAAGACAGAATTCCACTTACAGCTAGTTTAAGAAATCGCGTTGCATAGCTGATTTGGAGTCGAAATATCAAAGCGTGTAAGCGCCGCGTAGTCGCCTAACGTGTAAACATTCGCACGGAGCCCATACAAATGTACACAAAATTTGTACTTACCATTATGATCTTTATAAAATATCTGATAACACGATGTACATATATCTAATGATCATTTTTGACCGCCGAATACACACAAGCACACACATACATCGAGTTTTTTCTAAGGTATGCCAAAATGTTCAGAAACGTCTGAAACGTAAAGATATATAAAAATTTTCATTTTGGATTTTTTTGCGATTACTACAATAACTTACCCTTCGGGAAGTTAATAATTCAGAATGACCTAATAAGTCGAAAAAACATAAAACTAGCAAGATTAATTAAAAATGTCAATAATTAGAATTTTAAGAAGAATTGTTATTAAATACAATTCTATTAAAAATGTTTTTTAAATCAAATTATAGTTATCTGAGAGCATGCAAAAAATTGTATTTGAACGATACAATTATGTTTTTGAAATACATATAGGCCGGGAATAGCTCAGTCAGTAGCATGCCCGACTAAGGCGTCAGGATACTCGGTTCGAGTACTAGCACTGACATATAATTGTTATTTGATTTTTTCTCTATCTATAAACATACAATCAATCACGTCAGACCGATTTTCAGATCAAAACTTTTGCAATATTTTTTGGAATTTTTCACACACATATATTTATTAATTAACAGTTAATTACGAAGCCCAAAGACTATTTTCAACTAATGTCTTCCGAAAGGTTTAATATAATTTTGAAATTGTTTCAGAAGTTTTTATTTAATTGTTGAAAATAAAGAAATGGCCCGAACGTTAAAACGTAAAATACCTTTTTTTAATATTTATTATATATTACAGAACGCTAAGAAACTATAAATTACCGGAAAGTTCAAAATACAATATTTTTGGTTTTACTATTTAAGACTTATTTTATATATATTTTTGTAAAATATGATATTTACTAACTTACTAAAAAGAAATTATTTATTATTAAGCCAGAAGAATATTCTATAATAATATTATTTTTACCCTACACAAATTTAA
>NW_020537324.1:73216001-73291273 GCF_003426905.1 Ctenocephalides felis | reverse complement strand
TTTCTATCAACATTAGGTCCAGTCCTCCCTTAATTTTCCCTAAAACTGACATCCTCCACCATCATTTAAATTATTATAACAAAATTTTAGTCATTAATGTTGCTCTTTGTAAGACTTATTTTTCACTTTAATACGGAACTTTCCGGTTTTAAATTGGCGTCTAGACCAGGCCAGACCAACCCGGTAGTTGATATAAATGATGTGAAGATTTGACCGCATCGCGTGCAAGCAAATTAACAAGTGACTCATTCGCTCCCATAATATGCAAAATACATGCAAAAGTAAATTTATATGCGAAAATCTAAGAAAATGCAGACACTAATGGACAAGATTTATCGGAATAGATTGCTGAGGATAAAGTAAATATTAAATGAAATCTTGGGAAAAAATTGTTCTGGACTATCCAATAATATACTTTTAATCACCAAAATCCTGAATTTCTAGTATTTTACAATTACTATGTCATATTATTTTTCTCCATAGTACAATAGTCTAGAGGACAATGACTCAATAATATGAGGCATGCTAATTATATTTGAAACGACGACGACGACTACCACAAGGAAGAGACTATTTTGCTAGAACTTGCTGGTGCCAGATGTAATTACTCTTGTATTCATTATTGTTGTCTGACTCAGCATACATTGTCATTAATCTTGGTTCGAAAGATGAAATGCTATAAAAAATCACCAATGATAATAAACTTCTGAAAAAAAATTGATAAATCTAGTGGCGACTCGAAGAAAATTACTGGAAACTCTTGTACTGTAATTTAAATTTATTGTCAACTTCGAAAAGTTTTGAAAAAATGAGATTTTTCAAAAATGTGATACAATCATTGAAAAATCAAAAAAAAGAGTGCGCGTAAGATTCACATGCGATTGAAGTAAAATTTCTTTGCTTTTGTACAAGATGGCAAAGTCAAAATAAATACATACATCATATAACAATTTTGAATAATGTTTATTTAATACACGTGATGCACACGTTTATTAGTGTCGACCATTATACACATTTATATAATGATAAATTATAAATTATGCATTTATAAAAGCATTAAAATATGTATAATATTTAAACACAAAAATGTAATTAAGATCATACTGCAAATATGACATGATCGGTTTGTCATTGTAATTAGCGTTTACGATTTAAGTCTTCATTAGAGAAATGAAGTAATTGCTGATTAATAAATTCTTTAATATTTGTTAAACTAATTATGTTAATTATTAAACTAATTGCTAGCTAAATTTTAGATAATGATTTGAAAATTTACTTTTAAAATATAAATTATATAAATATTTATTTAAAATAAGTTTTAAAAAGATCTCAGTGACTATACATTCTGAATGCAATAAAATTGTATAAACGCAAATTAAGGTAAAACAATGTCAAAATTTTAAAACAAAAGAAAAAAAATATAGGACATTTTCCTTTCATATTTATGTCTATTCCATTAAAAGAATTTCCAAAGTACCAATTGAAAAATTGCTGTTAAGATTTGCTTCAAAATATTAAAAATATCTGTATATATTTTGGATTATAATAATTTTGTATGATTATATAAGTCATGAATTTAATAATATTTTTCGGAGTTTGCAGTTCTATAAGATATCTGAGAAAAAGAATTTAAAATAAAAGAAGCTTTAGAGATATATGTATTAACATCACAAAAAAGGAAATTACAATAAACCAAAGAAAAGTGTTTCATTATTTGACTTTTTCGATCAAGATGTTAACATATTGGAAAATGTATTTTAAACTTGTAATTTCATTAATTTAAAAATATACAAAGTTTTGTTTTTATTATATTAAAAATATATAAAATAAAAATTTTGATCTATTTTGGCAGATATTGCTTTAACAAACCTTTTATGTAGAAAATCTTCATACATGTTAAAATTAATTCATTTATCACACTTTTAGATAGTTCCATTAAAAAACGCCTGAACAAATATTGTTTTTGCTACTTTACTCCTCACCTAATAATTGTGTTTGAAGAACTTCATGCAATTAAAATTAACATACATTCATTGACTGCTCTTATTTTTTATACTTTTTCGCTGGCGATATAATATCATTCTTTGAACAGCTGTAAAATCTGTCTTGCCTAAAAATATTTTCCATTTTAATAACCTTAAAGATTTATAGAAACTACGAATAATGTAGAAATAATTTCTAATCAATAAACTTACGTTTAGTACACGGCACAGATGTTTAATTTGTTTTATTATTTTCAAGGAACAGGGTAAAATATCCTTCCGATTCAGGCATTTTTCATTAAATCAAGATTTGTACTACGATGTAACTTTAAAATGTTTATTTATCTAGTTTTACTTCAAAAAATTGAAAAAAAATTATTTAAAAACATTTTTTTAAATCCATTTAACTTATATTCTACTTAATTTTTTTACATTCAACTTCTGATGTACTCTCATGTACATATTTTATATCTATTTTTTTTAAAACAATTCTTTACTTCAAATACATAATTTTACCTAATGCCTAAATGTACATTAGGGCAATTTTGATGTTTGCAAACCCAATCTTTGGAGCAATTTTTTTATGTAGTGCAATAATTACATCGCCACTCCAATACGATATTTTTTAAAAATAATTATTACATAAATTGAATCTATTTCTATTACTATTATTTATTAGATAATTTCCAGTGCAGATCTGTTTTTTTAGCAAAATATATATTAAAAAAATGCATGAGAACAGAACAGACTAGCTTTTATACAACAATGTAAGAATAATAATACAATGGACAAGCAGTGTGTGAGATAGTTCTGAGAATTTTTGCAAAACAGATAAATAGACAACGACGTTCATATTATATTTACATTTCCTCATCTCATCTGGTTTTTGCACTCTAGACAAAAAAACATTGAAGTTTCAGCAA
The DNA here is from genome assembly GCF_003426905.1 of Ctenocephalides felis. Taxonomy (NCBI): domain Eukaryota; kingdom Metazoa; phylum Arthropoda; class Insecta; order Siphonaptera; family Pulicidae; genus Ctenocephalides; species Ctenocephalides felis. The sequence goes on along the minus strand of NW_020537324.1, from coordinate 73,288,368 downwards.
AAATCTGGATAATTAGCAAACTTGTATAATGCAGAATGGTAAAAATAAAAATTCTTTACAGTCATGGATATCGAAAATTTAAATCATAGCATTATTTTATGCTTCAAGTCATTCTGAATCATTTGACACCCAAATTTGATATAAGTAGAAATTTGATCTTAGTTGATTTATTGTGTGTCATTGTTCTGAAGACTCGAAACGTATACAAGACAAAATTAAGTTTTCAAATCAATTTTTTAAAATTTTTATAATATTTCTATACTGCGTCTTTCAATCAATATATCTGCAATGCATTTTGTAAGACTTCTTCTAATACGTGACTTTCGTTCGTTCTAATCAGATTCCAACGTCGAGTCGGTTTCATTATATTTCATATCGAATAATTGCATTAATCTTGACATTTTATGAGAATTCCTCGATTGGATTCATTACTTCTATATACGATCTCGCATATTTGTACAAGTACTTGTATGGAGTCGAGACATTCTTTTGTTACTTATAAAAAAACTCAATTTTTATATGATATTAGCTGACCCGGCAAACGTTGTTTTGCTAAGTAAGGTATATTCTAAACAATTTCTATAGAATCAAAAATATTAATAATTTATGTGTATAAAGATGTGTTGTTTGAATGCTATATACAATGAGGTATTATAAAAACAATAAACCCCATTAGTTTGTCTATATTTTGTCAATACAATCAAACTGGAAGTTCTATACACTTTCTATAGAAAACATGGTATAATCCAATCCAAGTCTTTTTTGGTCTTTCGACTTATTGATTGCGTTTCAAGTTTTTCAGATTCTTTTTGTATTCTGGATTTTGTGTATAATTGTAAATAATACTACTAAGCTTATACAAAATTTTCATATTTCTGCGAGGAGAGAAAGAAAATGAATTAAGTATTTCTTCTTTGACCTGATTTTTGAAAAGTTTCAAGTAATATTCGATGAATTAAAGTGAATTTAATAAAAAGTATATATGTAGAGCAGGGCGAGGCACAAAGGTCCAATTTGACTTTGAGCAAATATAAACTATATTGTGAAAATCAAAACAAGTATGTCACAACAAATAACACATTTCAAATGAACAATTATCTGACTACGTTCAGTAAAACTGCCAGCTACTTCATCATTGTGGAAATGCGCTTTTTTGATGTCTTTCACAAATTTGTTATCTAGACATGTTTACCCCATAGATGGGGTAACTTGGAACTGTCAGGTGGCAAACAGGTTAAATGTCTTATTTTAATTTTAAAGGTATATTACAAAAAAATTACGTTTTTAACTAATGTTAAAAAACTACCAATGGAAGAAAATACTTTTATTATGGATTTTCAAAGATTACCGTTTATCTCCCGATAGCAAAGTCATGGGAATGAAGGTTATAGCTGGTTGTACATCTTTTTTCCCTCTACTTTCAAATATTGTTGTTAAATAAAATCGATGGTGGACCTTTTTAACCCCGGATTTTTATATATTACTATCTATTCTTCGATAAATTCTGGGAAATTATAACTGGGAAAATGTTATTCGGCAAAATGTCCTTTTGATCGATACCAAATTTAGGTTCTGAATTTAAATAATATAAATGAAAAATAATATAGCCTAGAAATAGTTTTATAATTACCAATGAGTATATAATTATACAAATGAGATCTTTCAGAGCACCGTGTTTGAGAAAAATATGATTTGTATAAATAGTGCTACAACGTCAAAAATGCATTTTCATATTAACATTTCAAAAAAGTTGATATTTTGAGGTTCTAGTAACACTTGCGATCCGTTTAATAACGTTTTTGTGTATAAATATAACTACGAACAAAACTACTTACTACGATTTAGTCATAATTGAATAATATTCACATAAAGCATCTTATCAAACGTAATTGAACATGTGTCAAAAACGTTTGACATTTGACGTATTAGCCACCGTCAATTGTTTTATACAAATTACGCTTCTACAAAATTTTTCACATTAAAGAATGTAAAGTTTCTACGCGATTTTGAAATAATATCTCACCTTCTCCTACTGATTAGCACATTTTTTTCAAAACTAAGACTGGCCAAATCGGTTTAGCCGTTTTCGAGTTTTAGCGGATTATTTTATCAAGAGCTCCATTTTTATATATAAGAATATATGCTAAAAATTAATTTTCATCAACAATCTTTGACTTTTTTATAGACGGCAACCCAAATAGTTATCTCTACGCGATGGATTTTATTATTACAATCTAAATATTTTATCCCATCTCCAGGTCGTCGTCGTTGTGCCTTTAAATAACTCTTTGCATAGCAAAGTACAAGACACTTACAGTAAAGTACACAGCAACATTACTGCAATAAGAGCTTTTCTTAGGAAAACGGAAAAAGAGGCAAGTGGCACTTTTATTTTAGTTCAGCAGACAGACATAGACACGGAGACACTCTTAAACTACTAAGGCTTTCGTAGAACCGGGAACAGAATAAATAAAATAAAATGCATATAGTTAAAGTAAAACAAATTTCTGAAATGTAAGATACAAACATATATTCGCCAAATATTTCAAATGTTATGTATATATATAATCTAAAGTATTATGAATAGAGAGAATATTAACTTCAAACTAGTGGTTTATGGCATCGTGCCTTAAGGCAAATTGCTGAAACTCCCCGTACCGCAATGAAATATTCGATAAATATTAAATGTTTTCAAATAGATTATTATAAATACTATACCATATATCTTTACAGAAAAGTAAATAAACAAAATTCAGTCAATTGTATTCAAAATAAAGAACATTGTCTAATATTTTTAAGAATCATATTAACTGAATTGCGAAGTTAAAAATATTTATTTGAAATATACAATTTGTCACACATTTTTTTCATTATATGGAACTTGAATGGACTAATTATCTATACTCGAAGCATTTGCTGACATTTTATTATACAATATTTATTGCAAACGTTTCGATACTAAGTTTGTTTTCAGTGTAATATAAACTAATTTAATTGTATATCATTTAAGATTAATTGAATCTGTATACAACAAATTATAGAGGATCAACCTTATGAAAATGACCAAACTTGATACCTGAAGAAACATTTTATCTCAATGTTAAAAATTGATATATTTTATAAAATAAGTATTTACCTAGGAAGAAAAATCGATAAACTTTGGGTGAAGTGCGGACTAGCTTAAAATTAATATTAGAAGCTATAACTTTCAGAAAATTGTTTTTTTTTTTATCATTTTGGAAGCATTTCAGCCCCATGGGAGCAAAGAAATTCAGAAATGTCCATATTAAGGACCAATTAATTGTCTAGATTGTAATTTAATTCACATAGGTGAAACAAGCCAGAACTCAATGAAACGTTTACAACAACATAAAAACAATTAAAAAAATCCAAGACAATTTAAAACTATGATAGTAGAGCATATTTATACTTTAAAACACAATATGGAATTTTCTAACCCGACTGTACTACAATTCGAACAAAATTTATTCAAACGAAGAATTATAGAAGGATCTTTTTTAACTATTTACAGCAATAAGACAATAAATAAACGGAATGAACTTAAAACGCTGTGCGATACAAATTTCTTTTATTTAGATAGTATTTCCAAATTTCTGACAAAATAATAAAAACGACGCGCAAAGGATTCGCAATTCGTTCCACACATGTGTAGAATCTTGGTAAAAAATATTTTTAAAAAGTCTTCTCTCCATTATATCTTCAACCAGTCTACGAACAACACACTATCCAATTGTGATTTTTTAAATTAGTATTTTGTGAAAATATTGTGTAATTACAAGTTTAATGTTTATTATACATAGTGTAGTGCATTACCATATCCTGATACCATGAAATATTAAAATTTTTCAATTTAACACTAAGATTAACTAATTGTAAGTACTATTTACTATTTTATTTTTACTTTTCACTCCAATTCAATTGTTTTAGTTTTTAATTTTATTTTTAGTTTCCACTGAATGAAGGCTAGGATTATAGCCGAAACGTATGGATTTAAAAATATATAATATATAATAAATTTTTGAAAGAAATTCATGTTTTTTATTGATGTTATGCCCGATTACTAGACTTTGTTAATACATATGTCAACATCAAGTTCAGAATCCTACATATATATATATATATATATATATATACATATATATATATATATATATATAATATGTGTATATTTTCAAAGTGCAAAAAGCACTTCTAATAATAACCGCAAATACACATAAATATAAACATCAGCGCCACACCACTCCCCTCCATTGGAGGGTTCATGAATATTCACGATGCAAATTTATATCGTTGCAGTAGTTTTTTTCTCTGTCGTTTTATTATTCGCCTTTGCTACGAATACTTGGCTCTAAGTTGGCACTATTCTATTTCATTTTATATTTCTGTCAGAAGGAAAAACGAGGCATAAAGTCTAAGTTAGAAAAAAATGTAAAGTGTAGATAGATAAGAAGGCAATTAATTGGATAAAGTATAATGTGCTCAGGTATCATTTACAAACTACATTATTTTTTTTATCAATTTCAATGAGTTTATTCGGTTACTTATCGCAAATATAATCGAGAACGTTTGCATCAAAGAATGAGCAAAAGCTCATCGAGAAAATTCACGATTCCATAAATCGCAAAACGATTGTTAAATCGTTAAATACCACTGGTATTGTTCATATACAACTCGGGCATGGTCAATACTCTAACGATGTTTAAGGACAATGTTGGAAAAAGTGAGGTCCACGGTTCACAAAACTGACTAAATTACTAGTGCTAATTAAAATTGACCTAATTACTACTTGTACTTTCTTACTTAAAAGCTGAAAAATTTAAACTATCAATATACAATGAACTTTGAATTTTTATTAATAATAATTTTTTATTACTACCTACTAATATTTTAATAAAATATAATTATTACTGATAATGTTACACCTTTAACATTTTTAAGAATTTCGGAAACAGGATAAAGTTTTGTTTCACTTTTTTATATTATTTTAAATTTTTGTGCTTTGAATTTAAACACTAGTTTTCTTTACTTTCGCGTATGTTCAAATTTTTCAATTTTCACACCATGAACAATCACAATATTTTTAACTTCCCAAAAGAGAATTTTATGTTTTCCCCGAAAAAACATAAAATTCGCTATTTCGATTCGCTAATTTTTTGTTTTCTGGACGTTTCAAGCCATTCTGAATCGAATGAGACCAAATTTGGAAAAATTATGTGTGTGTGTATGTGAGACGATTTTTGACTTTTCTTTGGCGTTTTTTCAAAAACGGCTGGACCGATTTAAAAAATTAAAAAACCATTCGATGTAACTCAATAAAGACCAGCGTTTGTCATTTTTGCACCACGATTAGCCAAGCGGTTTCTTTGAAAATAGCAGAAACATTGTTTTGTCCAAGTTTTAGCCCGCAATTCTGAATCGATCTTGAAAATTCAAAAACCGTTCGAAAGATATTGATTGGGAATGATATTGATTAGGTTTAGATGAATATCGACCGATCCGTTTTCTTGTAATTAACTAAATTAATAAAAAAAAAATTGCCGATTTTTATGAAACGTTTTTGGCGATAGATATCATGGTCTTATAGATCATACTAAAATATATTACGGCCTGCGGCAAGTCGTTTAATGGTAAAAATTCATCAAAGTTTGAAAAAATATGATAGTCAAAATTTGTGTCAAAAGTTGCTTTTGTGATCAAATTTTGAATTTCACAAATTTATAAGCCATTGGAATAATCTCGATAAGGAGGAGCCACGATTAGGTTTGCGAAAATATTAGCCAAACGATTAGAAATGCCTTTGGATATACCAAAAAAGTAAATGAGCAGTCTACAAAATTTCCAATTGTGTGAAAAATGTTACCATTATTTTAAATGAATAAATAATATCAAGTACTATGTACATGATATATGTAGTTGTGCCAAATTTTTTTTATAGCAAATATTAGGCATCTTTCACAAAATCATTTCTTAAGTTTTTTTCAAATTTTTTTTGACTTTTTGCATGGAATTTAAAACATGGCTATGAAGTTTGTGCACTATATTTATATTTATATTTCCTACAGAACAGTCCTACAAAAATTGATTGAATTATTTATTTATTTATTTATTTATCATATAGCCCACAGAGTACCTCCAGGAGGACTTCAAAATCCAATTTTAATAATACATATAATAATACAAATATACTAATATGTGATATAACATAATATAATTTATAACAAAAATACATAACACAAAATAAAAAAAACTATCAAATTCTTAACGGTAAAACTAAATTATATATGATGGAAATAACATATTAGTGACAAAATATCAAGATAAACTTGTACAGATGGTAATTAATTGTTTTACTGATGTATTGTGAATATCGACATCTGTATTAAATAAGATGAAATTAGAGGACATTAGATCAAAATTTGGAATAATCAGCTACAATTTTAGGACATACAAACTCGTGTCTGTGAACTATAATTAATATAATTTAAAAAAAATTAAATGTGTTTGGAGAAACCGCAATGTTTGGATTTAAGTGAAAGAAAAAACTTTATTTAGAATTAAAAAATTAAAAATTTTATGTGAATGCCTAAATCACAATTTCTGTAAATTAAGTCAATTACCACTCCTATAGGGCAGTTTACGCAACTTCCCTTAAGGCAAAATTAAGGCCACTTTTAACTAGTTTAGGTTGAAATCACCTTTTCCATTTTTCTGACTAATTGTTAAGTGGCTCTTTGTGAATTTATCTTGGACATCTCTGTATTACGGTAATACCTAAATGAAGAGCCGGCGATGCGTGAAATGAGAAAACGCAATAAGACGAAATAAATAAATAATTATTAAGCAACCATCATAGTTATAGATCGCGATTTACTGTTAATAAGCAAACGAAATATGTTGTACTGATATAACGATATTATTGCACGATATTCATATCGATAATAAAAGTATGGTGAACGGACAAATTATCGATAAATATCGCGATAGGATAATAAGATTGATTATTTTATCATGGTTCAAGGACCATCAGAACCTCTGATCTTTACTACCAATTAGGGTTTATACAAAAACCGACATTTCAGAAAACCGGTTTTCGAATTTTAATTTTATTAAAAACCCGGTTTTAACCAGTTTTCGAATTTTATATAGAAAATAATTTTTTTCTCGAATATTCTGTAATTTATAAGCAAAAGTGTAATTTAGAGCAGTATTTGACTGAATTTATTTATTGTTCAATTTTATGGATAGTAAACAAAATTATTTTAATTTTAGTTAGTTGAACTAAAAAATAATAGTTTATCTTGATTAAATAATTTTGAAAATAATTATTCGTTATTCATGCATCATTTTCAGATACAAGAATGAAAATATTTTTATGATAGTGAATGGAAAGTTTTCGAATATATAAAAATGATACATTTTTAAATAAAAAAATCATTAAATAAGAAAATATTAGATACATGTTGACACATACTTGTTAATATCACTTTTAGTTGCAAAAACAATTAAGCTAAATTCGGGTATTGTCTGTTCCTAGCAATTTTAATTAATTAATTAATTAATTTTAAACATTCTAATTGTTTTTTTGTTTAATAAAATATGATTTCAAAAAACTGAGAACGTCTATCGAATTGCTACTTAGACGTGTCTTTTGTTTATTCACAAAATTTCTTGAAATTGAAAATACTCTTATACTTGCGACCAAATTATGCTTAATTGTTTTTAAAGTCTTAAATTGTAAGTTTTTGGTTCTTTAATTTGTGGCTTCTAGGTATTAAAACTCTTTTTTAAAGTTTGAGAAGATGAAGAAAGAAATTACTTCTTCAAGAAGAAGACACGATGATTTAAATTAATATATACTCTGGTTTAAAAATCTGAAGTAATATATACAAAACCTTTCTGGGAACCATTGCAGACTGATAAGATATCAAATGCTATTGAACCGATATGATTTCAAGAATCAAAACGCTTTCATCTATCTTTTATATTTGGCTATATTAGTCATTTTCCATTCTTACGGTGAAAACCGGATTTTTTCACTAAGAAACCAGTTTTCTAATTCTATAATTTTCGAAAAAAAACGGTTTTTAAAACCGACAAACCCTACTACGAATTTATACGAAGATAGACCCGTAACATAGCATTACCATAACATTTCTAATTTATCCGAGAATTGTCTCCACAATATTTATTTATTCTTTTACCAAGACATCGTCGTTTTAATTTCGTCAAAACATTTTAATCTCGATTCATAAATGTTCCCTCATTGTAAACAACCATCAACCCTACAATCCATCATTTCTCCATATAAATGTATCGGTCACGAATACGCCTAGTAATTGCTAGGGTAATCCTAGGAAGGAGCACCCTCCATTCCAGAAAAAAGGGCCCCTCGTGAGTCAGAGCCAGTTTTATATTTGTTTATGATAGAAGCCCCCCCTGTAAGTCTTGTCTAGACATCACAATCGTAAAAACTTGGGAAAGTTGCTTTCCGGAAAAAGGAACTTCAAAAAAAAGGGCGCCTCTGGTATCGATTATCAAATGGTGAAATGGACGAGTGGTGAAATTGTATGAAAATGTGGTAGAAATTTATGTCGATTAGTTGGGGAAAAAATAGTGGTGCATGGCATTGTGCCTTAAGGAAAATTGCTGGAACTTTTCTTACCGAAAATTTAATTTTTTGTAACAGATTTTTGGAACAAAATTTATATTTGAGTTTTTTTTTCTTTTTTTTCTAAAATTAGATTTTTTCACGCGTTAGCTGCTTATAGACGAAATATCTAATTTTTTTCTATACATTTTTTTGGAATAGTCAATTTTCTTAAATATCTAATTTTGCCAGTCTTCTAAAAATTTTGAAGTTTTTTTTTTCAACTTCCCTACGGGTTATTGTAAACGTCCATAAATCGAAATTAAAAATTTTGGAACTTCTTCACGTTTCAAATTTTTCTGAACATTTTGACATACCTTAGAAAAAATCGATGTGTTTATGTATGTATAGATACAATTTTTCGTCCACGTTTTCGCGCGCACTGATCAACCGATTTGAATGATTCAAAAAGCATTTGATTTCTATTGATAGGAAGATGTGTTGATTAGTTTTTGGCAAAGGCAGGTCCAACCGTTTCGGAGATACGGAGCAAAGAGTGCAGAAAATAGAAATTGAGTTTTTCAGAGAACAGAGTATCCGATTTGAATGATCCAAAAAGCATTCAGTTCGTAATGATGGGGAGTAGTGGTGATTAGATTTTGGCAAAGGCAGGTCTAACTGTTTCGGATTTACCGAGATAAATGTGCAAAAATTGCAGTTTTTGAGAGAACTAAGCATCCGATTTGAATGATTTAAAAAACTTTCTGCTTGTGTTGACGAAACGATTGTGTTTTCGAGCCAAGATTTTTTTTTAAAAAATTTTAATTTTCAAAAAATATTTGTTTTACTAAATTTTATTCTTCGAATATTTCATTATGGTACGGGAAGTTCAAGCAATTTGCCTTAAGGCACGATGCCATATAGCACTAGTTAACTTCCCGAAGGGTAAGTTATAGAATTCGCAAAAAAATCGAATTTTACGCTTTTTTCCGAAAAAATATTTTTTTCTAAAATTTATAGTTTCTCAAAAATCTAATCTAAGTAAAAATTTTTTATAAATTTTAATCTTTTTAAAAATAATAATTTTTGGTACGGGAAGTTCAAGCAAATTGCCTTAAGACACGATGCCACAAGTCAAAATCTTATAATCTGAATTAATTACTTAATCCAAGAGTAAGAATATAAAATGCTAACTTAATTTATTTAGTATATACTAAAAATTTAATACAATTTGAACATACTATTTTTCAAGAAATTTTCCAAATGTAAATCACAATCATTTACCACATATAACAATAATGCACAATGAAAATATTTATCCAAATCCATAATTGTGAATATATAATTGCGAATTCATATTTGTTTATTACTCGTATTATAAGCCGAGAATTTGACTTTCAACTAACCTATTTTAAATGCAATCAAAATAAACATTTAGAAATCGGTAAATCCAAATCGACTAAATATTTAATTTTGACGAATGATTCATTTATTAAAATCGTTCATAAGACTATTCTTAGCTCTAAATTCAAAGTTTGAGTATGACTCGTTTGTTGTTCTCGGAATTAATTGTTCCATTCTTATAAAATTCAGGTGTTGACAACCTAAAGTAATAAAGAAAAAAAAATCAAAAATTTTGCATAGAGTCGAATTTTCAATAAAAAATGGCACGTATTTTCATTTTTAATTCATTTGCCGCTAAGTTATACCTAAAATTTTTTTTCAATTTTAAATGTTTTTCCATGCTATTTCCATACGAAGTTTGATTGATTTGCGCACTATCGAAAAGTTAATATTAAGAGAAAAACTTTCAGAGAATTGTTTTTTTTATCAATTTGGAACCATTTGAGCCCTTGCGAGCAAGGAAATTCGAAAATGCCCATATTAAGGACCACCCTAATATATGTGTAACTTGAATCTCAAGAACTAGATATTTTTATATATGCCAAAAAATACAACTACAAATAGGCATGATTAATTTTATTAGCATTTTCGTAAAATCAGTTTCAGTTTTGTTGGTGAAAAATGTTCTTGTAAACGATATTCCACGCCTGGAGCTTCATACCAAATTTATATATACAGATATATATATATATATATATATATATATATATACAATGTATATATATACAATGTATATATCCTCGTATATAATTTATATTGATCGTTTCTCGTGAAAGAAAAATGCGTTTTGCATGAATAAATACAGTTAAGAGTTTATATTTGGTCGCATGAGTGAAGTGCTGACATCACTTTTGTACAAGACCGGAATTATAATCATTGCGAATCATAATCATATAATACAATATGATGAATTTGTGAATGAATGAATGCACGAATGAATGAATGAATGGATGGACGAATGCCTTCTTGAAAAATGTTTGACTAAAACAACGGTACAATGTCAAACAATGCAAGGGAAAATATTGTATTTATTGGAAGTATCTGTAATCGATGGCTTATTGGTTGGTTAAAGGACACTACTAGTGTGAAATTTTCAAAAAATCGGATTTCAATTTTTCCATATTTCAATAGGTTATACCTTCATAAATAACATATCAAAATTTTAAATCGATATCTTAAATAGTTTTTGAGTATAAGAGTATATATGTAGTATATAGTATAACGATCATTTTATCTTTAAACGCGTTTTTCTCGAAACAGCATTTTTCGAATTTGCTGCAGCGATTACTCAAAAACAAATGATCCGATCACTATCAAATTTATTATACATGTTCTATATATAGTTCTCCGTAAAATGAACTATCGATTTTTTGATCGGATTTTGGCAGTCCAAAAACGACCAAAATTTTGGGTAAAATTCGACTTTTTTTAAAAAAACGTCGTCATTTTGTCAATTTTTGATTTTTTTTCTTTATCGTAGTTCATTTTACAGACAATATTGTCTAGTTTAACGAGATTTTTTTGTTTTTTCATTTCATCCACGTAGAAAGCCGGAATCACTGCAGCAGTGAAGGGCCTTATTTTGCCGCGCCGTTAGAGATCGACGATAATTTAATAAATATTTCATTTTTTTCTTCACAAATTTTACTATGTATTATTAAAACATGTATAAATATACTCATAAAATTTTGAAATGATTGATAAAGTAGTTTTTTTAATATAAATTCCCAAAAATTACCTTTTTTTACGCGGTTATACTAGTTGTGCGCCTTAGAATTGCACCAACATATTTTAAATCTAGTTTACATTTACATGAACTTCCCGATATGTGTAAATAATAGACTTAATCAACAAAAAATGAATTAATTTTTGAGTGATTAAAAGTATTACAAGTGGATTTATTACACATCATTGAAAACGAACGAACCCGTTAACTCGGAGTATTTTCTAAAAGCAAATTTTCAAAAATCAATATTTTTTATAATTGAACCAGTTTTTGTAGAACTCTAATGGTTTAGTATGTTCATTAAGACCAAATACTCTATCGTTATATCAAGTAAATCGTTTAATATTTATTTTAACAAACGTCAAAAGAACTACTCATTTTCTCAAACTTTGATGAATTTTTAAAATTAAACTACTTGTCGTATGGCCGTAATATTTCAGTAAGCTCTATAAGACCATGGTATATATCGCAAAAAAAAAATCCATAAAAATCGGCTTAATTTTTTTTTAAACAGTTATCGTATATCTTTTTCTTCAATCGACTAAAAGTAATAAGGAAATGCACAAGAAATAAAAATAATTTTACCATCCTCTCATCTTTCTCTACATTGTTGCAAAATGCTAATGAACTGCATTATTGCCAATTTAACAATACGAAATGAAGACACGACTCGATTTTTATTCGCAATTTTATTTTTTCTTAATTGGCACTCCCTCGGACGCTAATGAAGTAAAACAAGAACAAAACCGGAACGTCGGTTTTAAAATGAATTTTGTCAATGTCTTTGTTTCTTTCATTAATGATGCTGGAGGTCGTAAAATAAATAAGACTCATTTTAAATTGTACAGTCGAACAAAAAATTATTCTGGTATTGAGCATGTGTCAATCTGAACTATAAAATAAATCCTCTTTTTTTTAATCCATTTTATGCTGACAATCAAACTAGGGCAACAAACTTTCATCAAAGAGAAGGCATAATTTTATAAATTATACAATAAATTAGTGGTGTATGGCATCGTGCCTCAAGGCAAATTGCTGGAACTTCCCGTACCGTAATGAAATACTCGATGAATATTAAATATTTTCATATAGATTATTATGAATACTGTAACTTTCATTATTTGTATTTCATAGATGAAATATGAAGAGCTTGTAAATTTATGATGACGTTTTATATGAATTTTTCACTAAAACCAAATATTACAAAACATCTACATTTTTCACTCAATTTAATCCTGTTCAAAAAATAAAAATAAAATCAAAGACTATAGTCTATGGTTTTTTACTCAATTCAGAACATCTACATTTCTTACTCAATTTAATCTGGTTAAAACATGAAAGTCCATGGTTCTTTTATTCCATTCTAACATGTTAAAACATCTACATTGTTTACTCAATTCAATCGTGTTAAAAAATCAAAGACAATAGTCCGTGGTTTTTTACTTATACATGAAAAGTGAATAAACAAAATCTAATCAAGTGGAGTTGGAATGAAGGACCTTATCTCATATTTCTAAGAATTATATGAACTGAATTTCAAAGTTAAAATTATTTATCTCAAGTGTATAAGTGAGCTTTAGAATTTTATCTAAGATTAAAATCTGAATTATTTTTGATATTGAAAAAAATAATTTTGAAAATAAAAACATTTGTTTTTGCTTTCTCCAAAAATAATCGTTTCGTCAATACAAGCAAAAGGTTTTTTGAATCAAATCGGATACTTCGCTTTAAAAACTGCAATTTTTTGTGCATTTAGCTCCGTATCTCCGAAACGGCTAGTCCTGCCTTTACCAAAAACTAATCAACACTTCGTCCTATCATCATTAATTCAATGTTTTTTGGATCATTCAAATCGGATGCTCCGTACTTTTAAAAACTCGATTTTTATTTTCTGCACATTTTGCTCCGTATCTCCAAAACGACTTAATCTGCCTTTGCTAAAAACTAATCAGCACGTCTCTCTATCAATAGGTTTCAAATGTGTTTTGAATCATTCAAATCGGTTGACCGGTGCTCCCAAAAACGTAGACGACATATTGTATCCGCACATATATACACACTCATACTTTTTTCTGAGGTATGCCAAAATGTTTAGAAGATATGCAAAAATTTTGATTTTTGATTTTTTGGACGATTTCTATTACTTACTTCACGTGAAGTTAACAAAATAATATCTAAAACTCTTTCAAAGAAAAATATGATTAATTTTATTAACAAACGACGCATTTCGTATCCCTAGTGAATGACTCATTGATTTTCGTATTTGTTGTTAATCACTTAATAATTATTATCGGTTTAATTACTTCATTATTAGCAGCACTTTATTTTCTTTTGCTTTAAGATTAAGAAAATAAAATATTGTGCATTCTCGAGTCGTGTATTACAAATCGCAAGGAATGCTCGAATGATATCATTTGTGTTTCATAAACATTTCTGATTTATAGGTTTATATTATATTAAAACCGATTATTATTACATCATTTTGCAAAGCAAGCAAAGCAAACAAATTGCCTTATATTCTTCGGAATTTGTATGTTTAGTTTTGCGAGATTAATGAAAATAAACATCGATGACTAATGGCATAAATGGAAATAACAGGCCTTGATCAAAATTTTATCGAATTTTGCTATAATTTTGTTAATTAGAGATTTAAGGTATGACTAAATTTGCAATCTCAATATTTGTTTCAAATACGAATGGGAATCGAACTCTATTCAAAGACTTGCCCTCGGGTGGATCATCCATATATTAAATTAGATCCTAAGATACTCCTCTATAGAAGATATTTGACTTATCATTTTTCAGAACAAAAAAATCCATTTCTACAAAAAACTACACCTAAGAAATATCGCATCCATTCCCCTTTTGATATGATATATCGACAATTTCCCCAGAGACAGATTCGTCTTGATATAAGTGTCATTTGATACAGATTTGTTCGCCTCCTGACATTTCGAGGAATATACAAATGCTTCAGACTTTTATGACTACATTTTATGACGACTATGACTGACAATTTTCAGAGACATACATGAAATAATATATTATTGGCCATTAAAATGAGGAATTAAAAGTTTATGATTTTGTTCGTACATTAAATTGAAATTGCTAGCCATGTGGAGATGGAGTTGAATTATTATGGTTAAAAATTTTGGAGTAGTTTAGTTATTGGCTATAATATGCTGTTTTAGAACATAGTTATTTTAATAATAGTAATTTTGAGTCTTTTTTGTTTATTTAATGATTCCCATTAGGTTCTTATCAGAATCTTCTCGAATTCTGACAGAATTCTTATTAGATTTTTTTACGTTGTTTAAATTCTTCATAAGAAACGTAGTGAATTTTATTAGCAGAATCTTATTAGAATCTTATTAATTTATAATTGTTTCATAATCTTTTATACCAAACACCTCTGTCTGACTGAGATATGGAAATAATATATAAACTAGTTGGTTTGGTATTTTGCCTTGAGGCAAGTTACATGAACTTCCCGAAATTTGCAAATAATCGACTTAATCAATAAAAAATAAATTAATTTATGAGTGATTAAAAGTATTCCGAGTGGATTTATTACACCTGATTGAAAACGAACAAACACGTTAACGCGGAGTATTTTCTAAAAGCAAAAGTTCAAAGATTAATAATTTTTATAATTGAACCAGTTTCCTTAGGACTTTAATGGTTTATTATATTCATTAAGACCAAGTACTCAGTCGTTATACTGAGTAATTCGTCTAATTTTAATTTTAACAAACGTCAAATAAACTACTCATTTTCTTAAAATTTGGTGATTTTTTTAAAATAAACTACTTGTCGTAAGGGCGTAATATTTCAATAAGTTGTATAAGACCGTGATATATATCGCCAAAAAAAGTTCTATAAAAATCGGCTTAAATTTTTTTTTCAACAGTAAATTACAAGAAAACGGCTCGGTAGATTTTCACCTAAAACTAATCAGTATCATTCCCAACTAATATCTTTCGAACAGTTTTTGATTTTTTAAAATCGATTCGGTAGTTTGAGCTTAAATGTGGACGAAGAGTTTAAAACTTTTTTTCGAATTACAAAGAAATGGTTTGGCAGATCGTCTCACAAAACTGACAAACTATAGTGCTCATTGAGATACATCGAATGGCTTTTAAATTTCTGAAATCGGCTCAGGCGTTTTTGAGAAAACGTCGATGAAAGGTGTAATTTAGACAAATGCCAAAAAAAAAAAACGATACCAATTTTTGCAAATTTTGACGAATTTTTAAAGCTAAACGAGTTGTCGTAGGGCTGCAATATTTTAGTATAGAAGACTATGGTATCTACCGTCAAAAAAAAAATCACAAAAATCGTCGATTTTTTTTAAACTGTATTACAAGAAAACGGCCCGGCCGATCTTTACCAAAAACTGATCAGCACGATTCCCAACCAATATCTTTCGAACGGTTTTTGATTTTTTAAAATCGATTCGGTAGTTTGAGCTTAAATGTGGACGAAGAATTTAAAACTTTTTTTCGAATTACAAAGAAACGGCTTGGACGATCGTCGCACAAAACTCAGAAGCGCTAGTCCTCATCGAGATACATCGAATGGCTTTTAAATTTTTGAAATCGGTCTAACCGTTTTTGAGAAAACGTCGATTTACGGCAAAAAATCTGTTCACATACACGCAAACACACACACATACACATACTTTTTCCAAATTTGGTCTCATTCGATTCAGAATGGCTTGAAACGCCGGGAAAACATAAGATTAGCTAATCGGATTTTTTTATGAAAACATAAACTTCTCCTTCGGGAAGTTAAAAAAACAACATCTTTACCAATTCTTTTTACCAGACATGCACGCAGGGGCCAAAGGCATTGTCAGTAAAGTAACCACTATTATCAATAAATTTAAAATAAACAACATGATATAATAATCCATTCCATTATTACCATAATCCATAATAACTAAATTACACCAAATCATTTTAATCAAAAAAAACATAAATTCTCCCACAATGATTCATCCGTCCATACATCGTCTAATGATGCCTAATTTTAATTCTAATTCTAATTCTAATTCACGCGTCTGATGTTGTCTGCCATAAAACGAATAAATTGTTCACGATGTGTGAGTCATGAAGTGATGGCTCGTGTTTTCTGTTTTTTATTTAAACATTTTGTATGTATTGTGGTCGAATTGTAATGGCAATGGTAATGGTGATGGTAATGGTAATACAGTTTCGTAATTTGAGGAAACAATACCAGTACAAATGTGTGTAAATAACACACAACACTCTCTATGAGAGAATTATTGTCTGACGTGCTACTACATAGTGCTACCGATGGATGGATGGATTTGTATTTAGCCAGATTTTGACAACGTTTTATAAGAATAATAAGACATAAATATGAAACTAATGGTGTATGGCAACGTGCCTCAAGGCAAATTGCTGGAACTTCCCGTACCGTAACGAAATGTTCGAGGAATACTGAATGTTTTCAAATATATTATTACAAATACTGTAACTTTGATTATTTTTGCTATCTTGTTATATATGAGTAAATCAAATGTAAATCATAAATCAATTCATCTCCAGAACACTAACAATCGTCATTTCATTTCCAATTCAATTTCAAAAAAAAAGTAGCCCAATTTACACAAAATTGGTCACTGACTAAACGCATTTGCAAATAATTCTGTGCGACATTTTCACTTATACTGTGCTTAGCTTGGCGGCATTTTCACATTTTTCAATAGTTTTCACAAAATTGGAAAATTGCTCCGTACATAAACAGTCTAAACGCACTCGGGTGAACATTTGTACCAGAGTGGCGCTTAGACTGTGCTTAGCCTGGGTCATTTTTTGAATTTTTAATCCAAAATTACAAAAATATTTTTTGAAAAAAAAAAATTAGAAACAATTTTTTTCCCAAAAGCAATTGTTTTGTTGAAACAAGCCGAAAGTTCTTTGAATCATTTAAATCGGACGCTTAGTTCTCTCAAAAACTGCCATTTTTTACCATTTAACTCTGTATCTCCGAAACCGCTGGGCCTAACTTTGCCAAAAACTAATCTCTGTTCTCTCAAAAACTCGATTTCTATTTTCTGCACTCTTGGCTCCATATTTCTGTAACGGCTAGACCTGCCTTTGCCAAAAACTAATCAGCACCTTCCTTCGAACATTAGGTGCAGATTCATATAAAGATTATTTTATATTTACAATATATAATATATAAATAGATTATTTTTTTTATTCAGAATTGGTGCCTTGAGGCAAATTGCTGGAACTTCCCGTACCGTAACGAAATGTTCGAAGAATATTAAATGTTTTCAAATAGATTATTATTAATATTGTAACATTGTCTAATATTTATAAGAATTATATAAACTGAATTTCATAGTAAAAATTATTTTTTAATAGCTTTTGAACTTGAGCCAGAATTAAAATTGAATTCTGAATTATTTTTGATATACAAAAAAAAAATTTAGAAAAAAAAAATTTAATATTTTTTTCTAAAAGCAATTAGTTCTCTCAAAAACTGCCACTTTTTATATTCAGCTCTATATCTCCGAAACTGCTGGACCTGCCTCTGTCAAAATCTAATCAATACTTTTCAGCATCATTACTCATCTCCAAATCGGCTGATCCGTTCTCTTACAAACTGAACTTTTTAGCACTTTTTGCTCCATATCTCCGAAGCCGCTGGACCTGTCTTTGTCAAAAACTAAATATAAACCTCTCACCATCAATAGGAATCGAATGTTTTTGAACCATTTAAATCGGATAATCCGTACGCCCGAAATCGGCATCGAAAAATTGTCTCCACACATACACACACACAAAGATCCATTTTTTATGAGGTATGCCAAAATGTTCAGGAACTCCTGAAACGTGAATTACTATAATTACCCTACGGAAAGTTAAAAATAATAAACCTATATACTGCATTTTATTTAGATAGTTACAAGCTTTCATATTATTAATTGCCTATTATAGTTATCGCAAAAAATAATGAAAGTATTCATATAATTTTACGTTTCAAAAGTTTCTGAACATTTTGGCATACCTTAGAAAAAATGGTTGAATGTGTGTGTAGATACAAATTTTTGTCCACGATTTTAGGATCATGGATCAACCTATTTGAATAATTCAACTAAACATTCGACTCCTATTGACACGGAGATGTGATGATTTGTTTTCGGCCAAGGCAGGTCTAGCTGCTTCGAAGATCCATAAAAAAGTACAAAAAAAATCAATTTATCTGTCAAAAATCATCATTAGACATACGCACATCAAATTATCAGTTATTTATAGAAATTTTAATAAAAAATACAATTTTTCTTTACTGTTTATCCGTTTCTGCTACTTTTTTAATAAAAAAATTTCAAAAAAATTTAAATCTTTTGGGAAATTTGAGCAATTTGTCTTAAAGCACGATGCCATGTGCTCCACTAGTTAATTTTATTTTAATGAACTCGATTTTGAAAACTTTTGCGCTAATTTTTTTACCCACAGTTTCGTAAAAAATCCGGAACCAATTTTGAAAAATTAGTCAAAATCTAAAGACACTATTTGGAAATCTCGGTGATTAGTTTTGGCAAAAATCAGCTAGGCCGTTTCTTCTTAATTAAATATTATATTTTGCATTTTTAGTTAAACTCGATAACGTAATAGAGTTCGTGATTTAATAGAACATCTTAAAATAAAATATTCCTAGTAAAAGTGGTTGCGTTATAAAAAAAAAATATTGTTTGGATTTTTCTGCTGCGTTTTTAAAAAATATTTCGTGTATGTATTTAGCACGTGTTCATTTTCTCAAAAATGTGTAAAATAACTAGTTTTTATATTATTTTTCAATTTTTCCCACAAGTTCTCAAACCCTGTCGATAATAATGTTCCATCAAGGCCGCGAGCGTTGAACCTCTTTGCAACTCTGGCGGAAATTCTCGAAGCGTTGAGATTCTCTTCAGAGCAAATTAAAAAATACAGAAAAAAATGCAATGCGGATTAATTAAATATGATTTATAGGTATTATTGATAAATAATAATAAAGACGCACTTCTTATACTGGTTTTGATTTGATTTGATTAAAATCCGAGGGTATTATGGTAATCCAACTGGATTTTGTCATCGGAAGAAATACAATTCACTTGTATATATATGTAGAAGGTTTTACGATGTTTGTCCGGAATAGACTCCTAAACTACTGAACCGATTTTGAATTTTATGGGCTCAGTGTGTGTATTTATATCCAACTTAGGTTATAGGCTGTAATAAAAATCTTAGTTCATTGTCAAAGTATTAAAATTTTAGAAATTTCAATAAATTTTGACAGTTCGAAAACACTTTGAAATGCCATTTTTAAATGATTGTGGAAACTTTGAGATAAATTGATTCATGATTTATGTTTATATAGGAAAATGTATGATAATGGGGTAGTATATATAGTACGTGTCTGGAATAGACTACTTAACTACTGAACCGATTTTGCATTTTTTTGGCTCACTGTATGCATTTATATCCAACTTAGGTTATAGGCTATATTAAAAACCTTAGTTCATATTTGAAATATTAGAATTTTAGGAATTCCAATTAATTTTGACAGTTCGAAATGACATTTGTAAATGTTTCTGCAAACTTCGAGATAAATTGATTCATAATTCATGTTTTTATAGGAAAATGAGCGATAATGTGGTATTATATAAAGTACACGTATAAATAGTACGTGTAGGGATGTTTGACCGGAATAGACTCCTAAACTACTGAACCGATTTTGAATTTTTTTGGCTTAGTGTGTGCATTTATATCCAACTTAGGTTATAGGATATGAAAAAAATCTTAGTTCATATTTGGAATAATAGAATTTTAGAAATTTCAAATAATTTTGAAAGTTATAAAATTCAAGAAAACAAAGCACAGTTGTCAATGTTACTGGAATCTTAAAAAAAAATCAATTTATGATGTATATGTATATATATATTACTAGTTGACCCAACAGGCGTACAATATCACCTTGGATTTTTTTACCCAAAATAATTGCTTCAATAATGTTGTCTATAATTTTTTACAATTTTGTACCATATTTTAATTTGATTTTGCTAATAAATAATGTCTAGATTACATGTTTGATACTAATAATTCTATATACATTATTACTTAAGTTCATATTTTAAGTGACAAATCCTGTTCATTAGTGCACTATTCAATCTAGGATCAACTAACAAAATATTCTAATTATTACAAATAAAAAACATGTTTCCCATATGATTTACACTTTAATATTGTATGATTTACACTCTAATTTTATATTTACACAAATTATACATAATTTTTAAATAAAATTCCGAATAATTTTTTGAATGAGTAATTTTTTTTTTGTATTCTGAAATGATTTAGTAGAGTAAGGGAAAATATGAGATGCATAAGTTACAAAAAAAATCTGTCAAACTAAATTATATAATTTCATCTTTTGAATTATAATATAATAATTATATAATTTTATCTACCAAACATATACTGTGGTCATTACATTTTTCTTATATATAATAATGGATATATTATATTCTAAAAATGTCTAGGCTCATAATTTAACCTAAATTCAAGTTTCAAGTAAAATCACATCTCTGGCAAGTGACAGTTCTGTCAAAATGTCAAACAATAATATGTTGCAATTTTTTCATTTAGTTCTACAGTATTACTTTATTTTCATAATCATTTAAATCCCTAGAATTTTCCTTAACAAACTTCAAAAAGATTTATCAAAAAACGAATAACCGTGCAGAAGTTTTCACTCATACATCTTTACAAAATTTTTATATATATATTATATATATATGATAAAATTGTTCTTGGGCATCAATCCAGTAATTAAAAACAGTTTTATCGAAAGAAAATGTTTTTATTCAGAGAACATACGTTTCGGGTCTTGATTTGACCCATCTTCACAAAAAAAACACAAAAACACACGAAATTGCACGAAAAAAATAATTATGAAACAAAAAATTGATAAAACGTTGAGTTGTGATAAATTTTAAATAATTGTAAAATTAAAATAAATTATATATTTTATTATAAAAAAGCTTATTCCAAACGAACATGTTGTCAGCTTCGAGTACGTGTTACTTGTAAATATATATATAAGATGATATGATATATATGATGATATAAATATATATATATATTATATATATATATATATATATATAAGATGTATATTACATTTAACAATATTTGATCCTGTAACTAATTCATATTTTTTTCTTTCCAGGTGAGTCCTTTATCCAAGCGGTATGTAATATCTATTAATCATTTGATATCTTCATTTTTTTTTCTGGCAAAACTTTTCCAATATTTTAAAACTTCGATCTAGTTTCCCAAATAGTTTTCGAAGTTTTTGATCAATTTCTTACCTAGTTCTATTCGAAATGTAATTTATTAAATTACAATTATCGGAAACATTTGCATTGATAGCGTAATTGTTGGGAAAGTTTTAAAACTATGGTGAGGAACTTCAAAAGATAAGTTTTTTTAGGTTTTTGTTTGATATTAAAGTTTTGGATGAGATTTTAATTGTTTTTGGGTAAATATTAATTATAAAGTTCCGTAATTTTTTATTGTAAAATATACCGGGTAATTCTGCTTCATAAAATAGCATTGTCATGGCAACGCTATCTTATGCTCGTTCCTTGTTAGAGAAAATGTAAAAACGTTTGTCTATCTGTTGTGTAATCAGGCCTATTTTACATATAAACAAGTCTTAATAAATAACAAAATCTTATGAAAACTGCACCATCTAGAATTTTGTTATTATAACAATATTCTAGAACTAGAACTTTGCTTGTTTATATGTAAAATACGCCTGATTGTACAGAAAATAGAAAGACATTTTCACAGTTTCACTAACAAGAAACAAGCATAAGATTTGCAGAATTGCCCTCATAATTATTAAAAATTTCGTTTAAATCAAAATTCAATATTCTAGTTTGATTTTCTGAGGGATCACCAATATATTAGTAATAAGTTAGAATAGCTAGATCAAAGAAACTCTTGTTTCTATTATAGATCTCTGGTATAGTGTGATTAAAAATCTATCTCTGCAATTAATTTCTAATTTTTTTATTCGATTTTTACTATCGGCGTGCCGTACATGAAATTCGAAGAATGTTCTTAATGACACGCCTCATAAAATCCATTTATGAGAGAATGCAGTTATCCGGCGGAATATTTTATTTTTAATTTTATATTTTATATTTCACATTATATCAAGTGCATGATTTAATTGAAGTCAGGGGAAATCGGTAGAAATGGGAACTATGTAATAGAAATATGTTCTTCATATTTTTATTGTTTTCTATCAAAGAAAAACTTGTGGTGCTTTGAGCCAAATTGCTGGAGCTTCCCGTACCGCGATAAAATATTAGAGGTGCTCTAAAATATTTTCAAATAGAATATTATAAATACTGTTGGTTTTATTAACTTCCCGTAGGGCAAGTTATAGTAATCGCAAAAAAATCGAAAATGAAAATTTTTGCATTTCTCGACGTTTCAAAGGTTTCTGAATATTTTGGCATACCTTAGAAAAAATGGATGTATGTGTGTGTGTGTGTGTGTGTGTATGTATGTGTGTGTATGTATGTGCGGATACAAATTTTCGTCGACGATTTCGGGAACACCGATCAACCGATTTGAATAATTCAAAGAACATTTGATTCGTATTGATAAGGAGACGTGCTGATTAGTTTTTGGCGAAGGCAGGTCTAGCCGTTCCGAAGATACGGGGCAAAAAGTGCCAAAAACGGTAACTCAGTTTTAAGAAAACGGAGCGTCCGATTTAATAATTCAAAAAACATTTTACTTGTATTGACAAGGTGAAGAACCGATCAAATTTTCATAAAGGCAAAGTCTAGCGGTTTCGGAGATCTAATGAAAAAGTAAAAAAAAAGCCATTTGGCGGTCAAAATGAAGAAAAAAATTTAAAAAAAAAATTTAAAAGAAAGTAATTTTTTGTCCAATTTATAGTTTCTCAAAAATCTTTTGAAGTAAAATTTTTTCAAAAAATGTTAATTGCTTTTAAAAAAATAATAATATTTGGTACGGGAAGTTCCAGCAATTTGCCTTAAGGCACGATGCCTTAATTGCCTTAAGACAGAATTCCACTTACAGCTAGTTATTCTTATTTTATGGACAAAATATAAGACAAATTATGTATGTATACATAAAAGTAAATAAACTAGTGGGGCGCATGGCATCGTGCCTTAAGGCAAATTGCTGGAACTTCCCGCACCAATTTTTTTTTTTAAAAAGATTAACATTTTTGAAAAAAAAAATACTCTGAAAAAATTAGATTTTGAAAAAAAGACTTTTTGAACAAAAATTTATTTTGAAATATTTTGGAAATTCTGAACTTTTTTTCAAAGCAATCGTACTGCTTTAACTGCATAGAGACGAAATATCGAAGCGCGTGGGCGCCGCGTCGCCGTCTAACGGATAAACATTGGTACGGAACTAATAAGAATGTAAACAAAATTTATACTTATTGTTGAAGCCTGTATAAAATATCTGATAATTTGATGTGCATATGTCTAATGATCATTTTTGTCTGTCAAGAGCCATTTTTAATTTATTTATTGAATCTCCAAAACCACTGGACCTGTACTCCCAAAAATTTATCAGATCTTCATTTCGTCCACACAAACAAATGTTCTTAAAATCATTCAAATCGGACGCTCCGCGCTCTCAAAAACTTACCATTTTTGTCACTTTTGCCCTTATCTTCAAAACGACTAGACCTGCCTTTGCCAAAAACTAATCAGCACGAATCAGTGGGCTTATCAATACAAATCGCATGTGCTATGAATCATTCAAATCGGTTGATCCGTGTTCTCGAAATCGTCAACGAAAAATTTTATTCGCACATACACACACAAACACACGTACGTCAATTATTTTGAAGGTATGCCAAAATGTTCAGAAATCCTTGAAACGTAAAGTTTCGCAAAAATTTGCATTTTCGATTTTTTCGCGATTACTATAACTTACCCTACGGGAAGTTAAAAAGTTCAAAATTATTTACAAATATAAAAAAAACTTTTAAACATGTCATTTTTTACATAAATGCGAAATTTCTCAAAAATTTCAAAATACTCAATAATTTTCAAAAAATTTTTCAAAGTTCTAAATTTTTTTTATTAATATTTGTTATGGAAAGTTTCAACAATTTACCTCAAGGCACACTATCCCATACACCACTAGTTTTTCTCCCAATGAACAAGAGTTCCTAAGACAAAAAATGAAGCAGACGACTAAAGCTAAATGTATCCATAATTTTAAAAAAGCGTTTTAGGGCAATTTTATTAGAATCTCTTTAAAATTAAAATTATCACACTGAAGTGAAAATTTCTGATAAAACGTAGGATCCGATTAGAATGATTCAAAAAAAACATTTTGCTTGTATAGACGCTGTGAAGAAACGATTCGCTTTTGGGGAAGGCAAAACATTATTTTTTTAATTTTCTAAAAATATTTTATTAAAAATGTCATAAATGCTGATTCGGATTTAATTAACTAGCTAAAATTCTAAAACTCTCACTTATATACGTGTAATATATAATTTCACTTTTGCAATTCTGTTTATGTAATTCTTATAAATATAAGACAATATCCTTCTTTTTAAAGTTATTTATTTACTTTTAATGCAACCGCCTTTTTGATCAGCAATAATTTTAGGAATTTGTTAATTAACTTGGATAAAAGTAAATTAAATAATAATTTGAATATTTGTCTACATAAGAAATACTGAAATACTGTCTTTAAATGCATTGAATTAGTCATAAAATCAAATCATAAATCAATAAAATCAATAAATATTACTACTACTACGGGAAGGTAACTAGTAAATTTCTAATCGACATACCGGTATTAATACCGGGATCCCGGTATTACAAATTTGAGATGTCGAATACCAGTATTCAGATTTTAGTACTATTTTGGAAGCCCTACTAATTCCATCTCTTGTAAAAAGGTGCGGCTTATTTGTCAAATAGTTCATTAACTCATTTTGTATTGAAAATATTAAAGATTATTGCCATTCGTTTTAAAACGTGCTTTAGATCAAAGAGCTTTGACCCCTCGGACTGCCTGGTACCAAGTAGTAGTGTCATAGGTTTTTGCTAGAAAACATATATTTAAATGTCTAGTTTCTATAGTCTTAACAAGTGAAAATTTCTATCAACCGTAAATAAATAGTTCTTACTAAACCTCACTTATTCCATGAGTATCAATTTATTCCCCGGTCTCCCCTAAATCCATTTCCATCGAATTAGTGAAGAGTTCCGATCATCCGCTCTGATTGTTTTTATGCAACGTGTTCTGCGGACATTTCAGATGGATTAATTATGTGTACGAATGCCTTCAGTACAGATTTACAGGGATTAAAAACCATTTCAAGGTAGAAAAAACAATAGGTAAAACACTAGTAGAGGTAAAAACTATAGTCCAAGAAACACGTAACAAAAACGTAACAATTTCTCGTTTATCTTAGTACAACGTAACAAAAACGTAACAATTCCCTGTTTTCTGGTTTTAATTGGCAATCTCAAATTTTAGTGCTATGTAGTTTAATAATAAAAAGTATTAAAGTTTCGTATAATATAGATAATGATATCTTCTATATATATAAAAATAAGTCAGGTTTTCCTTCGTGACGAAAAACTCCAGAACGCACGAACCGATTTCGACAATTTTGCATTTGTAGGAAAGGTTTCGGGCTCCGCAAAGTGTAAAACTAAGAAAATTAGTGGTGCATGGCATCATGCTTTAATGTAAATTGCTGGAACTTCACGCACCGTAATTAAAAATTCGAGTATTGACATTAGTGAGAATTATCAGAATTTTACTTGGTTAAGTCAACGAGCAATTCTTGACGCAAAGAATAATTATGTACATGCACTGAATTTCACCATTCAATCAAAAATTGCTGGCGATTTGGTGACATACCAATGATTCCGACTGGTCTTACGTTTGATTTCAAACGACTGCAATTTCCAGTTCGCCTTGCGTTCGCAATAACAAGTCGCATTTAGAAAATCATTATTTTTCACATGGCAGTTATACGTTGCCTGTTCACAAGTTGGAAAACCATCCGTTTGTTTGTGTTAACGTCAGACCAAAAAACAAAAAATGTGGTTTACCAAAGAGCACTTCAACGAAACAGATAATTGCCGGATTCACTTTCATTTACTTAGAGAAGTTCAACTAAAAAACACTTCATTTTTGTAATCGAAATAAATTCATTACTGTTGTATAATAAAATCAAATTTTTCCTTTTCAAATATAAAACAAACAAAAAAGTTCTTCATATTTCTCACGAAACCATCTGGTGGCGAAACGGAGTTCGTCGGGTCTGCTAGTTATCTTATAATTATCCTTTATGATATTCCCAATCTTAGCTTCAAAATTCCAATTTAATTTCAAATCAATATCTCATTTGATGAATTTCCAATTACCAAAGTGCCAAGCTCAGGCAAAAGAGATTATATTATATTCTATCGCAAATATAATCCTTGTCAGAGTCAATGAATATAATAATTTTTATCTCTCTAATTTTAATTTCAAATGAAATCGATATTTCTGTACATAGTTGACTTTTTGCTCTCCGCGTGAAAACTGATATTTTGTCATTTGTGCAGATTAAATAGGATAAATATGGTTATTTTTAAAATAATGATTTTTATTGAGCTCAGGCAAAAGAGATTATATTATATTCTATCGCAAATATAATCCTTGTCAGAGTCAATGAATATAATAATTTTTATCTCTCTAATTTTAATTTCAAATGAAATCGATATTTCTGTACATAGTTGACTTTTTGCTCTCCGCGTGAAAACTGATATTTTGTCATTTGTGCAGATTAAATAGGATAAATATGGTTATTTTTAAAATAATGATTTTTATTGTGAATTGATTATAGTTGATTTTACAAGATTAATAAGTGAATAAATTAGCTATGTAAAAATATTTACAAAGAGCTCCTTTATTAACTTCCCGAAGGAGAAGTTTATGTTTTCATCAAAAAATCCGATTTGCTAACTTTATGCTTTCTCGACATTTCAAACCATTCTGAATCGAATGAGACTAAATTTGGAAAAAGTATATGTGTGTGTGTGAACAGATTTTTTGCCGTAAATCGACGTTTTCTCAAAAACGGCTGGAATGATTTCAAAAATTTAAAAGCTATTCGATGTATCTCGATGAGGACTATTCTTTGTCAGATTTGCGCTACGATCGGCCGAGCCGTTTCTTTGTAAATCGCAGAAAAGTGAAAAATTTTTCGTCCACGTTTTAGCCCGCAATTCTGAATCGATTTCGAAAATTCAAAAACCGTTCGAAAGATATTGGTTGGGAATCGTGCTGATTACTTTTCTGCAGAGATCGGGTGGGCCCTTTTCTTGTACTAAAGTGTTAAAAAAAATTTTTTCGACGATTTTTATTGTTATTTTTTTGACGGTAGATACCATAGTCTTCTAGATCATACTAAAATATTACGGCCCTACGACAACTCGTTTAACTTTAAAAATTCGTCAAAGTTTACAAAAATTATAGTATCGTTTTTTTGACATTTTTCAAAATTAGACCTTTTATTGGCAATTGCTCAAAAACGCCTGAACCGATTTCAGAATTTAAATGCTATTTTACGATCTGCCAAACCGTTTCTTTGTAATTTGGAAAAAAGTGTTAAACTCTTCGTACACATTTAAGCTCACACTACCGAATCGATTTAAAAAAAATAAAAAACTGTTCGAATGATATAAGTTGGGAATGA
The DNA here is from genome assembly GCF_003426905.1 of Ctenocephalides felis. Lineage (NCBI taxonomy): Eukaryota > Metazoa > Arthropoda > Insecta > Siphonaptera > Pulicidae > Ctenocephalides > Ctenocephalides felis. The sequence continues at coordinate 73,259,833 of NW_020537324.1, read as the reverse complement.
TACTGATTAGTTTTAGGTGAAAATCTACCGAGCCGTTTTCTTGTAATTAATAGTTGAAAAAAAAATTATGCCAATCTTTATTGAACATTTTTGGCGATATATATCATGGTCTTATAGAACTTACTGAAATATTACGGCCTTGCGATAAGTAGTTCAATTTTAAAAATTCATCAAAGTTTGAGAAAATACGTTTTTTTTTGACGTTTGTTAAAATTAAAATTAAATGATTTACTTGGTATAACGATAGAGTACTTGTTTTAATGAACATACTAAACCATTAAAGTCCTACGGAAACTGGTTCAAATATAAAAATATTGATTTGTGAAAATTTGCTTTTAGAAAATACTTCGAGTTAACGTGTTCGTTCGTTTTCAATTATATGTAATAAATCCACTCGGAATACTTTTTAATCGCTCATAAATTAATTTATTTATTATTGATTAAGTCGATTATTTACACATATCGGGAAGTTTATGTATCTTGCCTCAAGGCATAATACTAATACCAACTAGTAAAAGTTTTGATTTATAAATTTTCTTAGAACTTTCTTCGAAGTTCCAATTATATATATATATATATATATATATATATATATATATATATATATATAGCCTTAACATTTTTCTGCCATCTTCTTCAGATCGATGACAGAGTGCATGTAGGAAGGTTCTTATTTTAGACATTGTTAGTGTTAGAAATGATCTATAAATAAGTTCTACTAGACGTTTATAAATATTGAAATCATCGCTATGGTAGGATATATATTTAATAATATCATAACGAACGGCAGACGGCTATTTCTGGATTATATGGATATATGGCTATATATATATATATATATATATATATATATATATATAATACTAAGAAATAAAAGTAAGTGAATCAATGGCACTATAAATAAATCAAAGCATCAGATGGAAAGGCAATTACAATAATACGCTCTTTGTAATGTATTGATTTTGAAATTACGACGACAGATGATGGTTATATGTTTATTTATATACTAGATGACGCGACAGACTACAATTCAAAAGTTCCAAATTTTTTAATATCCTATCCTATACTTCTTAATATCCTATTTGATGTCCTGCCTTTGTGATTCATTTATGGTTTTAGCATAAGTAGTATAAGAAATTCAGAAAAAAATAATATAGTATCTGCAGTAAAAGAACAATATCACACTTGATTTTACCGCACAACATAATTGCTTCAATAATTTAGCCTATAATTTTCATTACATAATCTCGTACGATATATTAGTTGCTTTTTGGCAATTATAATTCCTAAAGTACATTTTACTTACTAATAATTTAATAACATTATTGTTTATGTTAAATCTTAGGAGAATTAATTTATAAAATCTAGTTTTTCAATCTAAGATCAACTTTGCTAAATATTCCATATCCATGCCAAACAAATGAATTTCTGATGAAACAAAATTCTAAATCATTTTTTTAATAAGTAAAAATATTTTTTTGTGGTGTTAATTAATTTAGTAAAGTAAACCAAAATGTGACATGCATTAGTTTAAAAAAATAATATATACACAATTTTGGACCTATTGCGTTATTTATTAAACTAAATTATATAATTTCATCTGCCAAACATATACTGTTGACTGTATTTTATATTATTTCAATTTCTGGTACATCTCAGCTGCTTTTCGGCAATAATAATGTAGACATTACATTTTTCTCGTACATTATATTCTAATATCATCTAGGCTCATAAATTCAGCTAAATTCAGAATTCATGTGAATCGACATTTTTGGCAGATGACAGTTCAAATGTTTTCAATGTCAAACAATGATAAGTGTTTTTCTATAATTTTTCCCATTTATTTCTACAGTATTACTATAGTTTTATCGATAATTAAATTTTAAAAATTTCCTTTAACAAACTCTAAAATGAATCAAATCATACACCCGAACAGAAGAATTTTATATATAATAATCTTATATAAATTACAAGGCGATTTCTTATATTTTAATCTAAATTAAGAGAATATTTTTTATAATATATGGGTATAAAAATATATATGTGTGTATCAAATTAAAATAATTACATCTTATATATAAAATATTTATATCTTATATATATAAAAATATATATCTTATATATAAAATTTTTCTGTACGGGTGTATAATTTGATACTTTTCCTGAACGGTTATTCGGATTTTGATAAATCTTTCTACAGTTTGTCAAAGGTAATTTTTAAAATTTAATGAACGATAAAACTATAGTAATATTGTATTGATTAAGTATATATCTTTTTTTCTGGTGCTGATTTGAATCATTAATTTCCTGAAAGTTGCCAAGAATTTCTTAACAGACATATATTAAAATACACAACAATTTACTACTTTTTGCAACGTGGAACAGCAAACAATAGGGAAGTTTTCCAGGAAAATTGAGAAAGCTCATCGAATTTCTACTTAACTTTATAATTAATTGCGCCTGAGGCTTCAACTACAAAACATACGTTGCTGGGGAAAACTTATTCCATCTGTGGAAAATGTAAAGTTTTTCGTAAAATATAATTGATATATATATATATATATATATATATATATTCTTATAAGAAAAAATTTTCTTCTACCAGCCATCTCTAAGTTTAACTAGAAAATCAATATGAAACTCCGTTAAGAATGTGTGTCACGAAAATTCGGTGTTAATTAGGTTTCGGGGTGGAATTTTAAACAACTTGAGCAAAATTCACCTTTCGGCAAAAGTGGCATTGACGATAATTATCCGCGAAGGTGACTCTTGAAAACTCTTGAAACAAAGTGTTCCGTAATATGTGAAACGTGATGGATGTTACACAATAATAAAATAAGTTGAAGATGTTATGTCTTGTAGAAAATTGGTAATGAAGTATGTATTGAGATACTAACTTAACATGCCGATTTTTCTGTTTGTATAGACCTATATTTCTCTTATAAATCGAAATCTTCCCTTCGTTCTCAGATATTTGTTCGCCAACACTTCGGAGGAAGAAAACCTCTTATTATTCCGCACAATCGAATCAAATTCAGAAGCACATATTCGAACATTCCAATAACCTGCTGTATATAGGTATACAGCAATTCTTTTTCTATATTCTCGAAATATCATCCCCATTGGCACATTCGCCCCCTGCCCTATCTTATAAAATATTCAGTGGCGTCGGTGCCGAAACAACGAAATGAAATAAAGAGCACGAGATTCGAATTTATTTAATAGAAGGACGTTTTATTCGGGAAATGTAATTGGGGACGAAATGGAAAGGAATGGAATTAGTAGATGGTTTTTTGAAATATTCAACTGTCAAAAATAATTGAAATTTCTAGAATTTTAATACTTCAAATGTGAACTGGGATTTTTAATATGGCCTATAACCTAAGTTGGTTGCAAATGCATAAGGTGAGCCAATGAAATTTAAAATCAGTTTAGTAGTTTAGGAGCCTATTCCGAACATCATGACACGTACTATATATGTATATAAACATTTTACACCGACTGGCTTAATTATTGTCATACAAAATGCCAACATCTATTTAATTTATACTATCTCCATGTAATATCTATATTCCGTCCCAACATTAATTTACCCACTTCATCTCCATGAAAATATTTGTTTCCAACTGAAGAAACGTCATTTGCTCATTTTACCCACCACGGTTATTCATTTCAAGTTCGGATAATATATCATTCGAAAACGGACAGTTTTTGGGCCAAAAGACGCACAAACGATATTACATTTTAGGCGGATTAAATACTGACGGAAAACGGTGAATAATTCAGGATTTTTTTGACGTAAATGGTTCAGTAAAGTTTGGGTAAAAAAAAGATTAATTGAAACGGTGAAAATGTATATGAGATGTTTGAAGTATATAGTAATTAAATGCATATAATTTTGATAATTAGTTTTATTTTTTCTAAAACTCCTAAATATATTGGGGTTGATTCGGTTGGCAAAGCGAATTGCAATGATTGTGATTAAGTCAATATCGGTGAAAGTTTCTAATATATTTCTAAGAGACTTCTGAATAATTAAAAATAATATTCTTTGGATATATTCCGTATTTTAGTTGTGACCATCTGACTGTTATTTATATAAAAAAATAATGTTGACATCAAAAAATTTACTGAATCTCGATTCTTTATTATGAATATCTCGAAGCTTTGTTGTACTTTCTTCACTAAATTGTAAATATCTGAAAATTTTGCAAAGAACTACATAAATGTTGTTATTTGCAATTGCAGTAGACACTTCCAGTAAAAACTTGTAAAATTTTCATGGTCATAATATAAACGGTGCGACCTAAGCATATTTTCAAAAATCATTTACTAATATATAGTTGGTTTGTCACTTTGTTTCATCACATTGGTTGGTTCCTGAATATCTCAAATATTTGCTGCACTTTCCTCACTAAATTGCAAATATCTGGAAATTTCGCAAAAAACTCCTTAAATTTAGTTATTTGCAATTGTAGTAGATGGTTCAAAGAATATCTTGTATAAATTCCAAGGTCGTAATACAAACGGTGCGACCTGAGCATATTTTCAAAAATCATTTACTAATATACAGTTGTGATAAATATCTGAAGTCCTTGCTGTACTTTTTTTCGCTAAATTGTAAATATCTGGAAATTTTGCAAAAAACTACTTAAATATTATTATTTGAGAAAGTAGTAGATGGTTTAGAGAATAATTTGTACAAATTTCAAGGTCGTATTACAAACGGTGCGATCTGAGCATATTTTCAAAAATCATTTACTAATATATAGGTGGATCGTTAATAGACATCTCGAATCTTTGCTGTACTTCCTTAACTAAATTGCAAATATCTGAAAATTTTGCGAAGAACTTTATAAATTTTATTATTTGCGATTGTAGTACAATGGCTCAAGAAATAACTTGTACAAATTTCAAGGTTGTAATACAAACGGTGCGACCTAAGCATATTTCCAAAAATCTAACACCTAATTTTTGTAACTATTTCTTGTTGAGAAAAAAAGAATTGGTACATATAGTAAATATATCCATCCATCGATCTTCTCACTGAGATTAAAAATTAAACAAAAAATTAAACCATGAATATTAAATTACTATACACCATTTATTTTTATTACCACAAATCTCAGCCAAGTGCGAATAATTTTCTGTAACGATTTTTATCTGGAAACCGCTCGTACAGAGTAACACAATGGAACAAAAAATCAAGTCTTAGCAGAAAAACTGAAAAAATACATTTATATATCTGGAAAAGAACGTTTCCCTGATAATGAGACTAAAGCAAAGAAATGAACGTTACCATTGTCCGTCGTGGAAAAGCTAAAGTGCCATTCGGGCCATTTTCTTTTCTTGTAATCTAATTTGAGAAGGAAAATGGGCGGCATCAATAAATAACTTTGCTAAATATTTAAGGTCAACCTATATATAAGGGTTGCTCTGGAACTGGATAGTAACGAGAAATAGAGAACTAGGTGTAAGTGTTATTTGGATTGGAAAATTGTTTAGTAATTTGCAACTTAGTGAAGAGTATTTAGTAGAGAACAAATAGTATATTAGGGATTTTTAAAAATAATCTCTGGTCGCACCGTTTGTATTATGAATATGAAAATTGTAGGAATTATTCTTTGCAATGTCTTCTATAAAAGCGAGTAATAAATTTTGAGGAGTTTCTTGGGAAATTTTGAGATATCTGCCATTTTGTGAAGAAAGTACATCAAAGATTGAGATATTTCGCAACCAACTGTAAACTAGTGAATTGTTTTTGAAAATATTCTTAGGTCGCACCGTTTGTATTACGACGTGGATATTTGTACCAGTTATTCTTTAAAGTATCAACTATAGTAACAAATAATAAAATTCATTTTTTTATTTGCAAAATTTTTAGATATTCGCTATTTAGCGAAGGAAGTACAGAAAAGAGTCGTGGTATTGAGTACAAAGCCAACTATATAGCAGTAACATAATTTTTGAAAATATAGTCAGGTCGCACTGTTTGTATTATTCACTTCAAATTTGCTTATGTTATTCTTTGAACCGTCTACTCTAATCGCAAATAATAAAATTCAAGGAGTTCTCTGCGAAATTTTCAGGTATTTGCAATTTAGTAAAGAGTACAGCAAAGGTTTGAGATATTTTGTAAAGAACCAACTGAATATTAGTTGGGTTCGAATATATGCTAAGATCGCACCAATTGTATTATGACCTCGAAATTTATACAAATTATTCTTTAAACTGTCTACTTTGATGGCAAATAATAAAATTTTAATTGAGCTTTGCAAAATTTTCAGTTGTTTGAAATTTAGTGAAGAAAGTACAGGAAAGATCTGAGGAATTCAGAGAAAAACAACTATATATAAATAAGTGATTTTTGAAAATATGCTCAGGCCGCATTGTTTGTATTACAACCTTAAAATTTATGCGAGATATTCTTTGTAGTATTTACTGCATTGTTAAATAATAAAATTTATGCATAACTTTGCAAAATTTTCGGATATTTGCTATTTAGTGAAAAAGTTTGAAATATTTAATAAAGTTCTGTATATTTATGACATGATTTTTGAAAATTAACTCAGGTCGCACCGTTTGTATTACGACCTTGAAATTTGTTCCACCTATTTTTTTAACCATCTATTATATTCATGAATAATAAAATTTAAGGAGTGTCTTGCAAAATTTTCAGGTATTTGCAATTTTGTAAAGGAAGTATAGCAAAAATTTGAGAATATTTAGTGAAGAACTCACTGTGTATTAGTAAATGATTTTTGAAAAATTGTGCAGGTCGTTCCGTTTGTATTGCAACCTTAAAACTTGCAAGACATATTCTTTGAAGTATCTTTCATGATGGCATATAATAAAATTTAAGGCGTCCTGTGTGAAATTCTCTGCTATTTTCAATTTAGTGAAGAATGTACACCGACTGTATATCAGTAAGTAAGAAAAGTTTAATATAAAATTAGTTAACTTAACAATTCGGTGTTTCTAGTTGATTTTTACCTTGACAGCTCTTATCCATATCCCTAACTAATTTTTACCAATACATGATTTATTGAAATACTTTACCTCCAATAAAGATATATTCTTCCGATATAATAAAATTCTTATTTTTTCCTACAATCAGTTTATAATTATTTTCGTGTTCTGCAACGCCCACCGACCAACAACAAGAGACTAGAGAGGATATTTTCAAATTAACCGCAAACCATATATCTTACTTATACTGTATACACCAAGGTTATTAATCTTGTAGGTAAATGCCTTATAAATCACACTCGAAGGAAAGATAATGAGTTTGGTAAGGATGGACATGGAATTGCCGACGATATTTTCCAGATGCTGCCCTTTTTATTATACAACTTCTCGTTGTTAAGTGGAAAACGAAAACAAATTCGTTGGTCAATTCCTTGCCAAAAACGTAATAGAGAAAAAATTTAAAATATTTGTTTAATGAAGATAATAATATAAACTTACGTCATAGATTATGGTAAGAAACATATATTTTTAAGGAGATTTTGATCCATTACCTTGAAGGTGTTATTCAAGTTGGTTTTCTTCATCATTACCATTAAATCCTGATTGTACTATACATAGTTCATGAAATACGGCGATAAAACCGAGGGAAACTATTCTTAGTCGAGTTGAGGTGAAGAGCCCTTGGAAGACCTCTTAATTCTGATAAGATTATCGGGAAGACTAAGTTGTTAACTTTAGCAGTTAAGGCGTTTATAACCATCGCCCTATAGGGCGAAGAAGTCTATACATAAATATTAGGAAACCCATCATCTGAGGCATTTATTTTTCTTGATAATATTCATGACTCACTCCTCCTCTATATTAGATGACATGCAATATTTTTCATTTCGCTAAAAGTAATGATTTCATATTTCAATTTCGTGTCTCAGTTTGATCCCCTGTCAACTTTATGCTCGGCTGATCGTTATTAGAAAATTATGGAAATTCTTATATTATTATAAACCCCCGATGATATCATTTGTAGGAATCTTATTGCTTTTTTGAAAAATATTACATTTATTAATAATGCCTGATAAGAAGATTTATGTATCAAGAATGGTTTATTGAGAAAAGTACATGTCACGATGTTTGTCATAAATGGACACCTAAATTACTGAACCGATTTTAAATTTGATTTGCTCATTTTGTTCATTGGTTCTATATATTTTTCCCTTGTCCATTTCATCAAATATCTTCCCAATATCTTCCCGATACCATCTGGATATATTAATCTGGGACTTTTATCTCGGATATCATTTTTCGCCAATTTCCGCTGACAACTCAGTTCCGTTTTATTTGTGAAAATAATGAGAACGATTTGTGCTAGGATGAGGTTGTCAGGTTGACACTAGTCAGGGTTTGGTCACCTGAATAGTTCTGAAACAAATTTACCAACTTCCTGATATATTGGTTAGAAGAGTATGCAATCGCATACGACGGCTGGTTCACTGTCAATTATAGGTTATGTAATTAAAACTTGCGGTGGAATGACCTAGGTGATGGTGAATTTGTAGAGTTTACCAAAATTTATTGTAAGTTTGGAATAAAATTTATAGAGTTTGTGTTTAACAATTTCAATTGAAATTAGTTTTATGTATCATTTCTGCATAATATGAAAAATAAATTAAAAATTACCTTTGAAAATGAAATTTGTAATTGCTGAAATGTTCTTGTTAATATTTTCTAATAATAAGTAAAATGAGTTTCATGTATTTTTTTGAAACATTTAACAATATTTTTGAAATTTTTGAAAAGTTTGATTTTTTTTTTGAAAAACTTCAAAAATTTCAACATTTTGTGAAAAGTTGATTTTTTTAAGTTAATCAAAAAATTCAATTTTTTTTAAAATTTTAATATTTTTTTGAAAATCTTGATTTTTTTGTAATTTTTTTCACCATTATTGAACATTTAAAATTTTTTGAACTTGAAAAAAATCGACTTTTTTCAAAATGTTGAAATTTTTGGATAATTTTTAATAATCTCGGAATTTTAATTTTTTTGAAAAACTTCGAAATTTTCAACATTTTATAAAAAGTCGATTTTATTGTTTTTCAAGAAATTTAATTTTTTTCAAAAATTTCAACATCTTGTAAAAAGTCGAATTTTTGCAAATTTTTTAAAAATCTTATTTTTTTTAAATTTTTTTTCACCATTTTTAAAAATTTTAAATTTTTTAAACTTGAAAAAATCGACTTTTCTGAAAATGTTAAAATTTTTTGATAATATTTGAAAATCTTGAGATTTTTGGAATTTTTTTAAATGAAATTTTAAATATTTTGAAGAACTTGAAAAAAATGACTTTGTTGAAATTTTTCAAGTTTTTTGAAAATCTTTATGTTTTTTTTAGACCGTTCGCGTTGCGCAACTGCTTTAGAGACGACATATTGAAGCGCGCAAGCGCTGCGTCACATACCTCTATAAAACATTTTATAATTTGATGTGCAAATGTGTTTGTAACGCTCATTTTTGTCAAATGACAATTTATTTAACTATTTTCTTTGCATTTGCCAAAACTGTTGGTCCTGCCTTCCTAAAAAATCAGTCAATTTCTAAAATTTTCAAAACGTGTAATATGCTTTTTGAATCATTCAAATTGTTTTCTCAAAAACTAAATAGCCATTTTTCACACTATTTGTCTTACTTCGAAACGGCTGGATCTGCCTTTTCGAAAAACTAATCAGCACGTCTCCTTATCAATACGAATCGAATGTTTCTTGAATTATTCAAATCGGTTGATCCGTGTTCTCGAAATCGTCGATAAAATTTGTATCTGCACACAAACACACACTCATAAATCCATTTTTTCCAAAGTATGCCAAAATGTTTAGAAACCTGTGAAACGTAAAGATATGCAAAAATTTTCATTCATCAAAAAAAAAAGAAAAAATCAGTCTGTTGAGTATAAATTTAGACATCTTCGTACTGTTTTTTTATTAATGTTTACTATAGAATTGATATTGATTTGATTATAACAGTGATATCAAAATAATTTCGTTTAGTTACGTTTTTTTATATTTTATAAAGGTTTCTTAGCCCTGCCCTCTGTCGATTGCGGTCTTAATTAAGACCGCGATGTCTCCATCGATCGAATGGAGTGTCCAAGTCGTTTCGAGAACTATTGAACTCGATTAATCAGAAAGATATCGATCGAATTATATTTTATCCAGAGATATATATCATACATGTTTTTGTCAGTAGGTTATACCAGAAAATAAAAAAAAAATCTAAGTCATCTGTATGAACATTACATTTTGCTTGAAACCTACTGGTTATAATATTAATTTTTTTTTTTTGAAAAATATCTTAAAAATAGTTGTCTGATAAATTGTTTGTTTATTTGTAATAGAGTTTTATCACAATTTCTGTAATATTGTAATTTTTTTGCAACAATTTTTTGTAATGCAACAATGACAAGTAAGGGCTGATTTCACTTAAAAACACGTTGCTCTCTATATTTTCAAGTAAAAATTTACGTTACTACTGCTTGACATCAGGCTGTTCGAAGCAATATCGAATTTGGAACTTTTGAAATCCATAGCTCTAACCACTGGACCACATGTAAGCCCAACGCTATATATATAATAAAAAATCCAACAATGTGATGTTCCGAATTAAACCTTTGCATTTTACATCAAGAACACTCAAAAAAAATTGTCAAGCAAAAATTTACGTTAAGTAAAAGGTTTTCATCATTTTCATTTTTATGCTCGAATTATTGCAACATAACAAAATTATGCAAAACAATACAGAAAACAAACAGAGAGAAATTCGAGATCTCTTTGTTCTGAATATGAATTTTAATTCTATCATATCTACCTTCCTTACGCATGAAGGGATGAAATATGTACAATATTACAGAAAACATCTTTATGTAATATTTTGGAATGAATTTGGAATAGAAAATATGGGAATGATGAATTTGTTATAAGAAGGTACGCAATTTCATACTTAAATTGAATTATAAATTTCACAACTTCGCATAAATATCACTAAAATTTGTTGTGAAATTTTTATCCAAAGTCAAACGTTTGAGAAGACTTTTGTATCTAATCATACACCACTAGTTTTTGTTGAGTTTTATACATTTATATCTTTTGTATTTAAACTCTTTAGCCACGTCATTAGTCAACAATGCAAAAAAATAAAAAAATAAAAACAATAAAACAAAAAAGGGACGTGATGACTGTTCCTCCTGAATGAATAATTCATTAACGATTGTTATATTATATATCATTAACATAATGGGAACGAATAAGCTTTCAATATTCAAATTTGGCATTCGTTTTGAGTTTAACGACGAGTACTTCTACTTATTTAAACACACAAACATACAACCATATATATTAGAGTGGTCCTTAATATGGACATTTTCGAATTTCTTTGCTCCCAAGGGCTCAAATGCTTCCAAATTAATAAACAAAAATTCTCTAAAAGTTTTAGCTCTCAATATTAACATTTAGATAGTCCGCAATATAAATAACCATATTAAGGACCACCCTAATATATATATATATATATATATATATATATATAAAATAAATTCATTTCTCAATACTGTATTTTTCTATTTTTCAAGAAAGGTACTTTCTGAAAAAAAATTCTTAGTTTGTAATTTTGGTAATGCTTTTAGTCACTATTTTTGGTTTTTAGTAAAAAAAAACTTGCAAGAATAAAATTTCACTTATAAAATCAACTGTTGTGATTGCAACTGATGTTATATGGGAGAAAATGGTATAATCATACCCACTAATATATATGTATATTAGAGTGGTCCTTAATATGGACGATTTTGAATTTCTTTGCTCCCAAGTGCTCAAATGCTTCCAAATTAATAAAGAAAAAACCTCTAAAAGTTTTAGCTCTTAATATCAACATTTAGATAGCCCGCAATTCAATTGAATTTTTCGTATATTTATCATTAACATATGTCGCTAAGTATATTCTTGCGCTATCAACATATATAGCAAATAAATATACTTACTACAGCAACTCAATATACTTTGAAAATAAAAATTGTTGTTGTAAAATTGTTCTCAGTACTATAGTTTTATAGAGCTCGTCGAGACCATTCAAATGATACCCCACACGACTAATTTGACGTCACGACGTTTCGACCCTTTATTCGACCCATCGCAAGGTAATTCTAAACGTAATTCTTGTAATTTCTAAACGGTTTGTCCGATTTTAATGCAATATTCGACAAATTTGTACAAAATTAAATTTTCTACAAATTTTCTGAACAACAAAAAATTCTCGGTATACTTTAAAATCGCAATTAAAACAAAAAATTTTATGTCACATATCTAGAAAAATGTGTTGTACAGAATCCTATTGTTTTTACAAGTTTACAAGAATTCATTTGTTAATACTGTAATTACTTTTATCTTTTAAGAAGGCTTTTTTCAGTAATTAGTAGGAATAGTTCTTTAAACATGGCCTGGCCACAACTTTGGTTTGTTATGCGGCATAATCGGTTCATGTTTTTTTTTCAAAACAACTTTATTCGATTAATTTCTCAAAAATTAAAATTAGTACAAAGAAATTATCTAAGGTAACAACCTTACATTCAAATTTGTCCGATATAAATAAATGGTGTAAATCCTTGATAAAAAAAATGAAAATTTTCAAAAAAAAATTTTTTTAGTTTGTAATTTTGGTAATTCTTTTAGTTCTTATATTTAGTTGTTAATAAAAAAAATACTTGCAAAAATTAAATTTTATTTATAAAATTAACTGTTGTGATTGCAACAGATCTTATATGGGCGAAAATGAGTTAATCTTATATACAGTTCAAAATATTCTAAACAAATATAACATTTTGCTTTAGTTAATATTTCTAATCAATTTTGTATATAATCCCAATATACTACCTACCACATTTTTAGTTGTTAATAAAAAAAATACTTGCGAAAATAAAATTTTATTTATAAAATCAACTGTTGTGATTGCAACTGATGTTATATGGGAAAAAATGGTATAATCATATCTACAGTTTAAAATATTTCAAAACAAATAAAATATATCACTATATTTAATATTTCTAATAAATCTTGTATATATTACCAACATTAATCCTACACATAACCATACATTCATACCTATATCCTTCTTATAGTTGTTTGCATTGTGTGTTTAAACGTTTTGCCTCGTTGGTTCTTTGTTCCTCCAAAGCCATTTGAATTTCCGACTGGTGTTTACAGAAATTTATCGGTGCGAAATTATTAACTGGTAAACATGTGGCAACCCCCCCTAGAAAGGGTTGCTTATGGAAATTTAATTAACCCGTCGTAACAGTCTGACCCTCCACTTTTCTTCTACGGAAACCGCATTGTTTTCGGACGATTACCACTAAATGGGTATGTGTTTGCATTTGACTAAAACAGATACTGACTGTAAATGTGTATGTATATATATTTATATATATATATATATATATATATATATATATATATAACAATCTAAATTCTTTTAACACGCGGACAGTAAAAGTTTCCGCAAGGTACAAAAATTGACAAATTTTAAATCTTATTTTTATTTTTATTTTTAGATTTGTTTATTTTATTTTTAAATTTGTTGCGATATCTGAAATTTCATTACTTAGGGTAGTCTTATTATCATATTTTAATCGTTACATACTTGATGAATGCTATAGCATCCACGACAAATTTTACTCTTTTATTTTGCTCAATGTGCTTGCTCAAGGTAAAAGATAAGATAATACAAAAATTCCTAAAGAATCAGTTAGTCATTACCTTGACAGATACAATAATTACGAAAACGTAAGGTTATATAAAATTAAATTTAAAATAATTGACTATAAAATTTGGATGCCATAGCATTCACGACCGCAAACGTTTGAAGAATTACTTTACTACTAGTAAACGAATTTATGTCATACTAAATATCTGGATTTAGGGTTTAAAATTTTTCTGTTTTTAGGGTCTTAACGATATATTTTAAATTAAGATATATATAGTATATATTAAATCTTGTAGTTAAAATGGCTTTTTAGTTTGGACCTAATACGAATAATCATTTTTTGATGTTTTCAACAATTATCATTTACACACGTTAATTAAATTTTAATAATTAAAGTAAAATGAAGTGCTTTGTTTGTATTCTAATAGAATTTAAATAAGTAAAATTTAATCAAGTAAAAGATTCAGCCAATCTTCTAAGATTAAAATATTTTTTATAAAAAAATATCTGAATTTCATTAAAAGTGTGTTCAAAATTATGTGAATCATGTATTTGGACAATTTTGAATTGTTTTAGATTTTTTCAATTGTAGTTGTTTGTTTTTATTATTTGTCAAAATTAAAAATTAAGAAAAGGAAAAATAAATGATGCTCATTAATCTCTATTAATCAGAAAGATTTCAATCAAAATACACTTTTATCTAAGGTTATATATCATATTTAATTTTATCAAAAGAATAGAAAATTAGGAAAAATATTTAACTTGGTTACAACGCATGAAGGGATGAAATATGTACAATATTACAGAAAACATCTTTATGTAATATTTTGGAATGAATTTGGAATAGAAAATATGGGAATGATGAATTTGTTATAAGAAGGTACGCAATTTCATACTTAAATTGAATTATAAATTTCACAACTTCGCATAAATATCACTAAAATTTGTTGTGAAATTTTTATCCAAAGTCAAGTTTTATTCGTTTTAAGTTTAACGACGAGTACTTATACTGATTTAATCACACAAACATACAACCATATATGTATATATTAGAGTGGTCCTTAATATTGACATTTTTTCGAATTTCTTTGCTCCCAAGGGCTCAAATGCTTCCAAATTGATGAAGAAAAATTCTCTAAGAGTTTTAGCTCTTAATATTTACATTTAGATAGTCCGCAATTGAATTAAAACTTTTGTATATTTATCATTAACATATGTTACTAAGTAAATTCTTGCTTCACCAACATATATAGCAAATAAATATACTTACTACAGCAACTCAATATACATTGAAAAATAAAAATTGTTGTTGTAAAATTGTTCTCAGTACTATAGTTTTATAGAGCTCGTCGATACCTTTCAAATGATGCCCTACACGACTGTTTTGACGTCACTACGTTTCGACCCTTTATTCGACCCATCGCAAGGTAATTCTAAACGTAATTCTTGTAATTTCTAAACGGTTCGTCCGATTTTAATGAAATTTTCGACAAATTTGTACAAAATTAAATTTTCTACAAATTTTTCTGAACAACAAAAAATTCTCGGTATACTTTAAAATCGCAATTAAAACAAAAAATTTATGTCACATATCTAGAAAAATGTGTTGTACAGAATCCTATTGTTTTTACAAGTTTACAAGAATTCATTTGTTAATACTGTAATTACTTTTATCTTTTAAGAAGGCTTTTTTCAGTAATTAGTAGGAAAAGTTCTTTAAACATGGCCTTGCCACAACTTTGGTTTGTTATGCGGCATAATCGGTTCATGTTTTTTTTTCAAAACAACTTTATTCGATTAATTTCTCAAAAATTAAAATTAGTACAAAGAAATTATCTAAGGTAACAACCTTACATTCAAATTTGTCCGATATAAATAAATGGTGTAAATCCTTGATAAAAAAAATGAAAATTTTCAAAAAAATTTTTTTTTAGTTTGTAATTTTGGTAATTCTTTTAGTTCTTATATTTAGTTGTTAATAAAAAAAATACTTGCAAAAATTAAATTTTATTTATAAAATTAACTGTTGTGATTGCAACAGATCTTATATGGGCGAAAATGAGTTAATCTTATATACAGTTCAAAATATTCTAAACAAATATAACATTTTGCTTTAGTTAATATTTCTAATCAATTTTGTATATAATCCCAATATACTATCTACCACATTTTTAGTTGTTAATAAAAAAAATACTTGCGAAAATAAAATTTTATTTATAAAATCAACTGTTGTGATTGCAACTGATGTTATATGGGAAAAAATGGTATAATCATATCTACAGTTTAAAATATTTCAAAACAAATAAAATATATCACTATATTTAATATTTCTAATAAATCTTGTATATATTACCAACATTAATCCTACACATAACCATACATTCATACCTATATCCTTCTTATAGTTGTTTGCATTGTGTGTTTAAACGTTTTGCCTCGTTGGTTCTTTGTTCCTCCAAAGCCATTTGAATTTCCGACTGGTGTTTACAGAAATTTATCGGTGCGAAATTATTAACTGGTAAACATGTGGCAACCCCCCCTAGAAAGGGTTGCTTATGGAAATTTAATTAACCCGTCGTAACAGTCTGACCCTCCACTTTTCTTCTACGGAAACCGCATTGTTTTCGGACGATTACCACTAAATGGGTATGTGTTTGCATTTGACTAAAACAGATAGAAACATTGTAAATGTATGTATATATATATATTTATATATATATACAAATAAGAAGGTCTAAATACTTTTAACACGCTGACAGTAAAAGTTTCCGCAAGGTACAAAAATTGACGATTTTTAAATTTTATTTTTATTTTTAGATTTGTTTATTTTATTTTTAAATTTGTTGTGATATCCAAAATTTTATTACTAACATTAGTCTTATTATCATATTTTAATCGTTATATACTATGAATGCTATAGCATCCACGTCAATATTTACGCTTCTATTTTGCGCAATGTGCTCGCCCTGCTAATTAGTGACTACAGATAATATGAAAATTCCTAAAAAATCAGTTAGTCATTACCTTGACAGGTAAAATAATTACAAAAGCATAAGGTTATTTATTTATTTATTTATATGAAATTAAACTTATATGAAATTAAAGTCAAAATAATTGACTATATAATTTGGATGCTATAGCATTCACGTCCGCAAACGTGCTAAGGATTACTGCCAACAAACAGTTTTTTTTAAATCGTTATATGGTGAAAAGTTTAAAAGTGTATAAAATTTATTTATACTGAATATATGGGTTTAGAGTTATAATTTCTATTTAAGTTGAAAGCCTTAATTATTTATTTAATTATAATATTTATAGTACATTTTAAATCTAGTAGTTAAAATAGTTTTTTATTTGTGCCTTAATACATATAATATTTTTTTGACGTTTACAACAATTATTATTTATTAACGTTAATTAAACTTTGATGATGATTAAATTAAAGTAAAGAGATAAAACAAGATCAAGTTTTTTTCTTTATATAAAATTATATGAATTTGTATTAAAAATGCGTTCAAAATTATGTTAATTGTATATTCGGACAACATTGTTTTGGATTTTTTCACTTGTAGTTATATAAATTTGTTTTTTGCCCTTATAACAATAATCGCAATCAATACTATTCATTTTTTAAACTAAAAGTCTGATCAAAAATAAAAACTAAAAAAGAAATTTAGCAAATCTTCTGAGGTCAAGAAATTTTTTTTAAGTTATATCTTTGGACAGCATTGTTTTGAATTGTTTTGGATTTTTTCAATTATACTGATATCAATTTGTTGTTATTTTCCCCTTTATAACAATAATTACAATCGATACAATTGATTTTATGAACTATATGTATTGCCAGAATTAAAAAGCTAAGAAAAGGCTGTTTCACAAAATAACTAATGTCCATTACACTCGATTAATCAGAAAAATATCTATCGAAATACAGTTTTGTCTAAGGTTATATATCATATTTATTTTTGTCAAAAAATAGAAAATTAGGAAAAATATTTAACTTGGTTACAACTAATGCAAACAAGATTCAGCAAATCTTTCAAGATCAAGCTTTTTTTTATATAAAATTATATAAATTTGTATTAAAATTGTGTTCAAAATTATGTTAATGTTGTATTTGGACAGCATTGTTTTGACTTGTTTTGGATTATTTCGATTATACTTATATCAATTTATTTTTATTTGCTCCCGAATTTGTTTTTACAGAAAATTAGGAAAAATATCTAATTTGGTTACAACCAATTCAAACGCCCTGTTTCGTCTTGACGTTGAGTTCTGGAATACCTTGTATTCAAATATAAATTGTTATTGAATATTATCTCTCAACTCTTGCAATTGTAATATATATTTTATTTTCATTATCAGTGTATAAATAAAATTTTATTTTGAAATTTATATGATAAATTTAATTTTCAAATTTATATGAAAAATTTGTTTATAAATCCTTTGAATTCAATAAAAATTTTAATTATAAGAATCTAAGTATGTAATTGAGTATTTTTTTTGTCAAGTTTAATATCATCATTTCATCTTGTAGAGGGTGCAATTAGAGACAATAAACGAGTAATTAGAGATGAGGTGTGTTATAAGAGACGAGCAAAGTTAACAAAAATTTCCTGCATCTTCTATGAATAATAATTGAACTTAGACTCGCTTTTCAAAGGGAAATTAGTTTTGACAGCAAAAATCTAAACGTTATACCCAAGAAGTCAAATTCTATGGATTTACGTAAAATACTTGCTGCACGTGTCCACCATTTTAAAAAAAAACTTTTGTTAGACCTAAGTGGCAAATACAAAAATTCTCCTGACAATAATTTCCATTCATCCCTTTGCCAAAAAGCTTACATCCCAACGTATCCATTAAAACAAATGTTCCTGTATGTTCTCGAACAAATTTCTGCAAGAAATGGAGAGCAATAGATATCCTCTGGTGAGAGCCATAGAAATAACGAATTTAGCACGTTTAACAGGAGAATTACGTAATAAAATGTATATTTTTATTAGTGCTCGGGTCGTAGGCGTCGAAACACGCAAACGGTTTAGCGGCTTTCTTTCTTCTACCCTGGTCAATAATATATTAGCCAGTGGGTCAGAGGGATGGATATTATATACATAAATAGACACATATACATATGTATAAATATGTATTAGGGTGGTTCTTCATATGGATATTTTCGAATTTCTTTGCTCCCAGGGGCTCAAATGCTTCCAAAATGATAAAAAAAATCCTCGAAAGTGTTTCATTTAAGGGGGTATTCTACTGTAGAGGCATGAATTTCGCCCGGTTTTTGAAGCGCTGTATAAAGGAAACAAATAATGTTTTTACTTTCGATTTTTTTATCATTTGTTTATTGATATTTTATTATTACATAAAAAAAATTATTAAAGAAAAAAAAATTCACAAAGTTATGAGCAGTGGGGGCTCAAAAAAAAGAGGGTGTCCTGGCGTGCATTATTCCAACCCTCCTGGTGATCTAAAACCTAAAGAATAGATGGATTCTTAATTAATATAGATGCCGCTATCGTATGACGCTTGGATAAGTTGAAAAAAAATCTTGTGTTTGAATGGCGGCAGTTTGAAAAAAAAATTTTTTTCATGTTTTTTTAAACAATTCCGAATTTTTTAAAAATACTAAATGAAAAGTTATAGTTTTGGGAAAGGTCCACGCGATAAAGCGATGCATAGAGAAGATCCTCTCCAAATTTGAAGTAAATCGGTTCATTAGAATTCGAGATATCGTTACCGCCAGCTCGAAAAAAGTAGTTCCGAGAAAAACGCGTTCAAAGTTTTGAGACTCGGTCGGACTCGAACCGAGGCCACGTCACTAAAACGGCTATAACTCAGGAAATAATAGTAATTTTGAAAAATCCTTTTAATGACATATTTTTGAATAACTAAACTTTTAAAACATGAATAAAAATTTTTTTTCGATTTTTTCAAAATTCTACAGTAGAATACCCCCTTAATAGGATCTTAAGACAGTCCGCACTTAGACCAAAAGTTTCTTGGTTCTTCTTCCTAATTAAATACATTTCTCAAAATTCTAGTGGTCGACAAATTGTTAAGAATGTAATATTTGTAAAAAAATGAAGAATTTATTTTTCCATTCGATCTAATTTCCAAACTAATTTCCGATCTAAACAAATTACCACCTTCGACCTACGCCCAGTGGCTACAATTTCTCATTAACTCAACGTGACTTGTACGTGACACTTAGGGTTTCATGTGTCACTTAAATTAGGAAACACTACACCTTCATCTAGAAAGAAACCTTATACGAACGACCCCGATTAAAATCATTAATTCAATACGATAAGTAAAGTACTGTAGTAAATATAGTTGGAAAAATGTTGGTAGAAAATCAGGATGAAATAGGTTACATTTTCTTATATGATGATATATATATACATTTCTTAATATCATTTATCACAGGAGTATTAATCTAATTTACGTACTTTATTACAAATGCAACCTGACAGTAATCTTGTTCGAAGTCCAAGTTAATTTATATTTGAACTTCCCATCGAGATGTGATATTGAAAACATCTTCCATAATAATTTAGATGTTCATTCAGAATAATTTCATTACAAACATGACGTTGCAAATAAGGATATATATATATATATATATATATATATATATATATTAATATACGTATTTATATATAAAAGATATATGTAATATGAAGGCCGAAGAAAAATGTCATTAATCTTCATTCCGACGTGTTCAGCTACCGATTTCAACAACATTTTCGGATTATCGGATCGCATCATAAATTCTTATATATATATATATATATATATATATATATATATATATATATCGGCTTTTGTAAAAAGCGATACATCAACTCCCAGTCAAAATTTTTTTACTGAATTTTTTGCCCCATACACTTCGACTTTTATTTAGAAGTCCTTAACGTTGATGAATCACATAAGAGAATACTTACAAAAATCGATGTCTTTTTTAGGTATTTACTTTTCATTAAAAAATTAAATTCAAAATTTTCACAAATTTATTTTCATTGCACTTTTATTTTTTTAAATTCAGATATTATCAAATCTAATTTCCGTTTAAAATCATTATCAAAACTAATTTCCGTTTAAAAAGCTGGTCTAAGTTTAATTATTTTCCCTGACAATTCTAGAAGATGCAGAACCTTTTTTTAACTTCATTCGTCTCTATTAACACACCTTATCTCCAATTACTCGTTTATTATCTCTAATTGCACTCTCTACAATATTTATCTCTCTATGTTACTATTGAGTTCATGCAACTTACCTTAAGGGGCACAACTAGTGTAACCGCCTAAAAAAAGGTAATTTTTGGGAATTTATATTAAAAAATCTACTTTATCAATCATTTCAAATTTTTAGGAATGTATTTATGCATGTTTTAAGAATACATAGTAAAAATTTTGAAGAAAAAAATTAAATATTTTTTAAGTTATCGTCGATTTCCAACGGCGCGACAAAAAAAGGCCCTTCACTGCTGCAGTGATTCCGGCCTTCTACATGGATGAAATTTAAAAAAAAAATCTCGTTAAACTAGATAATATTGTCTGTAAAATGAACTACGATAAAGAAAAAAAAACAAAAATTGACAAAATGGCGGCGTTTTAAAAAAAGTCGAATTTTACCCAAAATTTTGGTCGTTTTTGAACTGCCAAAATTCGATTTTTGATCCGATCAAAAAATCCATAGTTCATTTTACGGAGAACTACATATAGAACATGTAAAAAAATGATAGTGATCGGATCATTTGTTTTTGAGTATTCGCTGCAGCAAATTCGGAAAATGCTGTTTCGAGAAAA
Organism: Ctenocephalides felis; assembly: GCF_003426905.1. Classification (NCBI taxonomy): domain Eukaryota; kingdom Metazoa; phylum Arthropoda; class Insecta; order Siphonaptera; family Pulicidae; genus Ctenocephalides; species Ctenocephalides felis. The sequence goes on along the minus strand of NW_020537324.1, from coordinate 73,238,309 downwards.
ACGCGTTTAAAGATTAAAATGATCCTTATACTATATACTATATATATACTCTTAAAATGCCTGTGACTCAAAAACTATTTAAGATATCGATTTGAACTTTTGGTATGTTATTTTTAAAGGTATAACCTATCGAAATATGGAAAAATGGAAAATACGATATTTTTAAAATTTCACACTAGTTGTGCCCCTTAAGGCTACATGCCACTTTTAAACTAGTTCTTTTTTTTCTCACAAAAAAATTCAAATATTAAGCCTCATTTTTCAAACCCCGACGTACTTGATAAACCTTTTCTGTCCGAATTACCATATGCAATATAAATAGTAGGTATGTTCATGTTCTATCCATATGCGTACAATGCAAATCCCCTCGACCATTGTATTGTTCGCAATTCGCATGTCGCACGCTTAATCATTACGCCTAACTCTCGGCTGCATTTTCAAATAATACCCAACTGCCCAACAAGGCCAGGCCAGGCCAGGCCAGATACGCATATTTAACACCATCTGAGGGGCGACCGACGGAAAAACGATAAATCACTGGTCGAAAAGTCATGTGGCAACTGACCCGTGGCCGAGGTAATCGAAATATTCAATAAAATCTAGGAATAAAAATATAACCTACTTTACTAAGTGACTATACGTTTTGAATCGAGAGGGTAGTCTATGGTTTCTAGACAATCGGCCAAACCGTTTTTTGGTAATAGCAGAGAAGTCAAAAAATGTTCAAGTTTTTGCGAATTAAAAAATCGTTTAGAAGAACCTATTAAGAATCCCATTCGTATCTTGTCGGAATCTTATGAGAATATAGTCTGGATATATGGTATTTTTAAAGCAACGATTCTTATAACAATATTTTGGCTTTCCGTAGGGCAAGTTATAGTAATAGCAAAAAAATTGAAAATAAAAAATTTTATATATCTTTACATTTCAAAACCTTCTGAACATTTTGGCATACCTTAGAAAAAATTGATGTATGTGTGTGTGTGCGGATACAAATTTTCGTCGGCGATTTTGGAAACATCGATCAACCGATTTCATTAATTTAAAAAACGTTTGATTCGTATTGATGAGGAGACGTGCTGATTAGTTTTTAGCGAAGGCAGGTCTAGCCGTGCCGAAGATACGGGCCAAAATGTGCCAAAAATGGTAACTCAGTTTTTAAGAGAACGGAGTCTCCAATTTTAATAATTCAAAAAACATTTTACTTGTATTTACAAGATGAAGAATTGATCCATGAGGGCAGGTCTAATAGTTTCGGAGATCTAGTAAAAAAAGTAAAAAAAAATGCCATTCGGCGGTCAAAAATGATCATTAGACATATGCACATCAAGTTATCAGATATTTTATAAAGATTTTAATAATAATAAATATAAATTTTGTTTACAATCCTATGGGTTCCGTACCAATGCTTATCTGTTAGACGGCGGCCGGGCGCTTAGGCGCTTTGACATTCGTCTCTATGCAGTTAAAGCAGCACGATTGCTTCGAAAAAAAGTTCAGAATTTCCAAAATATTTCTAAATACACTTTTCTTCAAAAATTTTTTTTTCAAAAAAAAGTAAATTTTTGTCAAGAATTTATACTTTCTCAAAAATCTAATTTTTCAGAGTAAATTTTTTTCAAAAATGTTAATCTTTTAAAAAAAATTTTTTTTGGTACGGGAAGTTTCAGCAATTTGCCTTAAGGCACGATGCTCCACTAGTTATGTTTAGATATCAAGTTGACTTATTTATGAATATCGGAGAATTTATAGAAAGATTTATTAATGCTTAATAGATATAGCTTTAATTTGATTTCAATTAAATAATAAATTCTGTTTTGATAGTTAATGAATTACATTTTGAAGAATAAATTTTATGTAGATTATCTTGTTATCAATTATTGAGAAACAATCAATTGTCACAATACAATAAACAGTACAGATCTTCTGTTTCTATGTAAATGCCAACATTCTTAATACCTTTCTTAGATAAGATTGAAAACTAAATTTAAAAAAATATATACTATAAAAATTTTATTACGATTACTTCTGTTTAGTTCATTGTAAATTTTAGTTTGTGATCAAAGATTTAAGAATATTATTTGGTCTCGTAAAGATGTTATATTATGATTACTTTATTTAATACACTTTGGTTTGGATTCAACGATTTAAAAATATGAATTTTAATTTGAAAATTTTAATAACATTTAGCTTTTGGAATTTAATTCTGATATACGATAATTTAATTTGCATTAACAATAATTATATTTTTTTGTTATCTTTGTATACAAATAGTTTTAATAATCTATCTATGACTGATTATTCTGCATTAAATAATGCATTAGTGATATTTTCAAAACAGCAACTCATATATTTTATCGATAATAAATACGAATCGACAGAATTTGAATTAAGATAATATTCATATATCTATATTTCATTCTTCTATTAATGGAATTTCTGGCATTGTTTTGACGGCTTCCAAATTTGTTGTTGTTTTGAGAGATAAATAATTAGATAATTAATTATCTGTATATATATATATATATATATATATATATATATATGTGCACACACACATATATATATATATATATATATATATATATATGTGTGTGTGTGTGTGTGTATCGGAAATATAAAATTATTTGTCTAGAAATAACTAAATATTAAAATCTAGCAACCTTTTGTTAGCAAAAAATTCTATAACTATAGAAATATCATATGAAAAAGGTTTTTAATTTTATTAGTATAAGTTCAGTCTTTTTTAGTCGAATTAAATAATATTCATAAACATTTAATACAAGTACATAATCATATGTATCAATTCAATTCCGAATTCTAAATTTTTTTGGCAGAATTGTATTTTCTTTACAAATTCATTTGTTTCGTATTATTCGGATGGCAAATAATAATCCTGTACAGAATCCTTTTAGCAGAATTTATTCTGCAAACATTTATATCGATAAGTGATGCCATATACAGAGATATTTGTTTTTTTTTCGTTTCGAAAATGCGGAGAACAAAATGCTATAATCGTTTGGTGAAATAGTCAAGGGGCTGAGAGAAAGTATACCCATTTAATTTATTTTGCTTAATTGTAATGAATAACCTAAACTTACAATATTACCTAAATATTATGAATAGTTTAACTAAAAAAAATTACGTTATATATTTATTTTTTATTGAGAATAAGACAGGTGCAGATAGAGTGCCACAACTTTTCTAAAAACTTTTATAAAATTAATTGTGTTTATTAAACTCTAAAAAATGTTAAAGTTTCATTATAAAAAATATAATAATGGGGCAATTCTACAGTAACAAAACACATAAAATAACTTTGTCATGGCAACGTTCTCTTATGCTTGTTCTTGGTATCGAAAATTATAAAAATGTCTATCGAATTGCCGTGCGATCAGGCGTATTTTACAAAAAAACAAGTACGGGGGCATGTTCAGGTGCTTTTGAAGTTCTTTTGAATAATAGAATTCTAGATGGTGCAGTTATTATAAGATTATTCCTTTCTTATGTATTTATAATTTATCTAAAATTACTAGTGTTTTACAGTCATATTGAATAGCGAAACTCAGGAATACTTTAGAGCTAACATAGATGTATCTACGAGTTTGGATTTTGAGAGCAAAATAGAATGTATTAAGTATTTCTTAGGTCTCCAGCTCTATTATTATTTCGAATGCTTATATTCTACAGAACAATTGATTTTCTTGCCGAAAGCTGTGTCGACAGTTTAAAAGCCCAGAAACTTGATATCGAAGCTTTCGTACTTCAAATATTCCTTCCTGGGCAAACAAAACGCCTTTGTTACAAAACGGAAATTTCAGATTTACTTTACACATATAACCCAAACTTAAAGTTTTTGTCATTTTTTTATTTATTCCTTGGGATATTACTTTACTATAAAATTTTGATTACAGAGACACGTATTAAATAAAAGCAAGTTTTATTTCACGAATTCTACTGTCAGACATTAATTTAATAATGTTCGTACATTTAACAATCCTCGCCATAATCTCTCTCGTAATCTTTCATCACGGTTCCCCGAGACGTGTTGTCATATATTCACATTTGTTCAGAACATTACTCCTAGTTACAATTAATCTAAAACACAGAAATACACACACACCAAGTATATAATATGACGTTAACGTATTTGCGGATGTGGACTTGAGACGATGCTAATTTAAAACACTGAAATACAAAATATAAAGTGTTGGGGATTTGTCAAATCGGAGTCTAGTACTCGGGGAAAAGAATTTTATTTTGCATAGATCTATTGCCGATTAAAATAATATAATTTTTTAAGACAATATGCTAGGTGTTAATGAATTTAAAGAGATTATCTCCTATGAGATATCTCTTTTTTATTCATTGAGCAAAAGTATGAATTCGTTTTATTCCAGCAGAGCAATTATATTATAACAATATATAACACAACGTAATTTTTTGAATGCAGTTAACAGAAATCTTTCCAAAAAAATATTTCTTGTATCGAATTTTCCTTTCTCTTTCTCTTTTGCATTTTTGTTAGTCAAGTTACATTTTTCTTTGACTGTTTTTGATCTTTAACAGAAATGGACAAGAAATGCATGTCATAACCGTACCCACAAAATTGTCACAACCGTACCCAACGCACTCTATTGAAAATAAATCATCGTTAGTAAATAATCTACGCAAAAACTAATTTCTGGTAAATAACTACTAATGTTCAACTACATCAAAATAACACACTAAATGATCTATCTGTATTCATGTAAGAAATTTGTTCGAACAAACCATTTTCTCTTTGGACCCTTTCTGATTGAATAGTGGAATCTTGTTCGAACAAACATACATCATCCTCTCTGATTGAATAATGGAAACTTGCTCGAACAAACATACATAATCTTTCTTTCCTTGGACCCTTTCTGATTGAATAGTGGAAACTTGTTCGAACAAACATACTACATCATCCTCTCTTAGGACCCTTTCTGATTAAACAATGGAAACTTGTTTGAACAAACATACATCATCTTTTCTGATTGAATTATGAAAACTTGTTCAAACAAACATACATCATCTTTCTCTGTTTTCCTTTCTGATTAAATAATGGAAACTTGTTCGAACAAACATACTTCATCTTTCTCTCTTTGAACCTTTTCTGAATTAACAATGAAAACTCGTTCGAACAAACATACTTCATCTCTCTTTAGACCATTGAATAGTAGAAACTGTCTCCTTTTGGATTCCATGTCAAAATCAGTATATTTTGGCTGTGAATACCACATTTCAAAATTATAGTTAAAATTGAAATAATAAAACAGTTTCGAAAGTTTTAAAAAACAAAAATTTAATTTTTTTTTTTTTTTGAAAATGCAAATTTATTTCTAATTGTTGTAAGTATAAATGCTCATATAATTTATTACAAAAACTTTAATATTAGGAGATTAAAGAATAGTTCTTAAACCGTTGTGGTTAAAAAGTGAGTGAATAGAAACTAGTCGCGGTTTCGATCTCTAACTTGGACAGTTCGATATGAAGCAGTATGATATTAAATATGTAATTTATTACAAAAATTTCAATCAAGAGGTTAAAAACAGTTTTGATACCGTCGTGATAAAATAGTTATTGGTTAAAAAAGTGGGTCAGCAGAGACTTAGTCACAGGTTTGATCTCAATTCGATATCAAGCAGTGTGATATTAAATTTCCACGTAAATTCGCCTTTTGTGGGCATTGCTGTATAAATTTGTTACTCTTTTTTGTTAATAAGCATTTTATATAAATTATAAAATATCTACAGGATGTCCCAGAACGTATTACTACGAACGACATAGTTTGTTTATTCTAAAATGTTTCATAACCTTTAGGGTAATACTAAGACTAATTTTTAAAGAGTTTTTCACTTAAGACTAATTTTCAAAGATATGCAACTGAATACAATAAATGAGCAAATTATGTATGCGAAGGCAAAAAAACAGTTCATAAAAATAACTGCGTATAAATTGTTAATTAATTCATGTTGCGGTTGTGGTTACTAATTGCATAATTATTTTGCCCTCGGACTATGTTGCAAAAATAACTGCATGTACACGCTATCATGAAAAATATAACATGGATTAATAAAAATAAATTATGAAAATAAAATTTTGTGAAATAAATCGTTCACTCCGGCTTAATTTTTTTGGGAATCAATTTTTTGCTAACAATCTTGCTTTTAAATACTTTGTAATGGCCATGATGGAATAAACACTTTTTTACTATTTATATTAATTTCAGAACAAAATTATTGAATGCTTAGAAATATTATAATTCCAATGCATGAAATTATTAATATGATTTTAATTTGCTTTGTAATTACAAATATAATTTTATCACCATTGGCTTTATATTAAAAAAAAATAGTAATGGATAAGATTTTTACATTTCTCATTAATCACCTCTAAGGACAAAACTTTTTAAAAAAAATCTTGAGAAATTATTAAAAGACGTTTATATTAAAACTTCAGCCTAACAAAGCTATCTCCTTAAGAACTTTTAATGATTTTAAACCTTTTTCCCAAAACTCTGCAAACAAGACGAGTAAACATAAATGCAATAACGAAGGAATATCAAACAATCATTATGTTAAGAACTGGACGCTTCAGAAATTTTAATATAATCCAGAATTAGAATTTGTTTTGAAGAAAAATCTTTTGTTTTAAAGGAGAAGGAAAATTTCTTGGGCTTATATAGTGGGTACGGTAGTGACAAGTTAAACTTTTTGGTTTTGGCATAGGGTCCAAAGAGGGCAGGACAAAGTATGTTTTTTATTACTCGATACATGTCCAAATTTAATTTCGTGTATGTCCAATTACTTATCATCTGTATCACTCATCAACTTATTTTTTTTTCGTATGAGATATTTTTTTAATAGAGATATCTCATACAAAATGCATCCATCGTACAATGATAGTCCCACGCTTTCCCGGATGTCGGCGAAATTAATGGCTTGCAATTAGTTTGCCTGTTGCAAAATAGTTTGAAAATGATCGCATTGTTTTAGTTGATGGTACATCAACATCAACATCAACATGCCATGGTCTTCCTTTTAAGAGGACATTGTTTTAAAATAATAATAAATGATATGAATCAGAATTCTGCAGACGAAACTGCGCGTGGACGTCGAACTTGAAGACAATGGTAAAATAGAAATGAATTAGGTGTAAGCGGCATTTTGCTTTAAAGAAAGTTGCATGAAGTTTCCAATAAGAGTTAAGAATCAGCCTTGAGATTTTTAGCCATTTAGGTAAAATTTTTAACTATATAGGTTACGGTTTCACACTAAGGAATATTCAACAAGATTTTCAATTATGTTCTTGGCTTCTAAAAATCTATTATATTTTCTTGGAAGTTTCCTCGAATTTTTTTTTTAAAATATGTTATTTTATTTTCAGGTTTTGTATCTATTTATTATATGTATATCTAATGTATTTCTTTATTTTTTTCAGGCTTTTTGTCATGGGACTCATCAAAATGCCACGTGGACTTAGAAGAGGAACTGTCGGCTTTGACTCAGCAGGCACCACAAGGGGAAGAGGCCAGACATGGTAGGAATATATTATTATTTTTGGGTTTATACATACATATATATATATATATATATATATATATATTAGGTTAAAATTACATCTATATTATGCAAACTCTGTTTTTTCCTGTTTACTTCATTATCCGTTTTAAATTCTGCACTCTCTTTGAAGTTTGTTTCACTTTAAGGGGTTATTCTAGTGTAGAAATTCAAAAAAATCAATTTTTTTTATTTCATATTTTCAAAGTTTAACTATATAAGAATATGGGTACGAGAAGGTTTTTGAAAATTTGAATTATTTTCGGAAATATAGGCATTTTACTGACTCGGTCTCCATACTGGTTTGGCTTCATGCAAAACTTTAAATGCGTTTTTCTCAGATCAAACTTTTTTAGTACTGTTGACACGATTTCTCGAGTTCTATTCGATCGATTCACTTGAAATGTTCAGAGAGTCTTGTTTATAGATCTATCTATAGTCTGAACTAGAATCATCCCGAAATTCCTATTTTTACTATTTTTAAAAAATTCGAGAAACTCAAAAAAACAGTAAAAAAAACCTTTTTTTTTAAACAGTCGCCAATTTGTGAAAAAAAAATTTTTTCACTCATCGCTAGTTCAGCCGGTTGCGACATCATTGTAGATTAATAATCGTTTTATTTTTTGCATTTCTGATGGCTAGGAGGGCTGAAATCATGTCAAGACTGAGATGCCAATTTTTTGAGACCACCCACTTTATCAGCTGCCAGTTTTTACAATTTTCAACTTTTTAATTTTTTAATTTTTGTTTTGTATTTTAATAATATTAATAAGCAAGTGGTAAAAAAATGTATAGTAAAAACATTCATTGCTTACTTTTACGACACTTTAAAAATGACCTGAAATTCATCGCTCTACACTAGAATACCCCCTCAAGGTAAATTTAATCCATTTCGTGTAATAAATCATCATTATTGTCTCTTCTTTGGAATCAAGTTAAGACTCTAGGCAAATATGGTAACATTCTTGTATAATTTTATTTTTTATCATATTTTAGTTTTAAATTTTTTTCAAGTTTGAATCAATTTAGAATGTAATAAAAATCCATAATTAAAAATAAAATAAATAAATTAATTCTAAACGTTAATATTAAGAGCTGAAACTTTCAGAGAATTGTTTTTTATCAATTTGGAACCATTTGAGCCCTTGGGAACAAGGAAATTTGAAAATGTCCATATTAAGGACCACCCTAATATTATATATGTATATATATATATATATATATATATATATTGAATGGTAGAGTCTTGGATTTGTGTATATTTTGTAGAGTTTCGAACAAGAATCCAAAAATAATACAAAATAAAAAACAAGAAAAGTTTTTAAAAAAACAATTTCTTCATTTAATTATTTGTTTATTGTCGACGTTTCGGAACTAGGTACGTTCCATCTTCAGGACATCTGTCAAGAAACATGATCTTGATGAGATTTTTGCAAACAATATGTTTAGGAAAAGAAAATAGATTTTTCTTAAATAATGAATTAAATTGTAAAAAATATAATAATGTACAGAAATATGATAATATGTTCAAATAAAATGATAAAAATAAATGAGTGGATTATCAAAACAGGATATTAAACATAATAGAAATTTTTTTTTTTTGAAAGTTATGGAAATTTTTTAAGAAAAGGTTAATGACAAAGTTGAATTAATTACCTGTATGTTTGAATATTTGTTAGCACTTTTTCACTAAACAAGCTTTTTTAACAAAAATGATTTTGTGAGTTAATTTTCCGCCGAATAACGGAGCTTTAACGGAGCCACTCTTTCCGCTTTTTCAGACGTTAATTATTTTTTAATTGCGGATGCAAAATACAGGTAAACATTTTGATATGATATATTATAGGTGTTGAAGTTATCTAAATTAGTAGAAATGAATTAAAATAGTAAATGGAACTAAGATTTGTATTAATTTCTTACTATATTCTATGCGAGGATAAAAGTTTATTTACGTTATGTAAAAATGGATTAATTCATGAAGATAATTTGTTTAACGTATTTTATTGAAATTATTTGCAAAGTGCGAATCAACATGACACATAGAAATGATTTAATGCAGAAAACCTAAATCTAAAACTTCTATTTGACTAACTTTATAATAAATATGTACAATATTTAGTTTTCTTGTAAATTGGATTTTATTATTTACATTATTAATAATAATGTTTTAATTTGTAATAATGCATCCTGTAAAATGAATTTTTAAGTGTATTTCAGTTGTGATTATTATATAACACAAAATTACTTATTTCTTGTTCTATTGCTGATGCTTATAATTTTATTCTTCATATTAAATTAAATTCCAAATTAATTCCTTATTACTTAAATACTGAATTATGTAACAATACCTTTACGGATATAATTTTTGTAATTGAATAATATAAAGTACCTCGTTCAATTTAAATTAATAAATTATTAATACTTAAAGAATTGAATGATATTTTAAATCAATAGTAATTATTCATTATTATATCGGGAAGTATTATGAAATATATTTTCCTGGTTATAAATATCTATATAATTTGTGTTGTTATATAATTATTCATTATTTTGCTCTTTTTTTTAGTATTGATTAATTTTAAAATATTATTGTTATTTATTATTTACTTTCTGGTTCAAAAGAGAATTTTGGGTACGGTTGTGCCAATTTTTTTTGATCAGCAATAATTTTGCTAGTTTACCAATACCAAGAAAACTGGCTTTTGGTCATTTAAAAGCATTGCAGTTCACATTAATATAAGGCGCCGACTCAACGCAATAATGGAAACTTGTTCGAACAAACATACCTAATATTTTTTCCTTTGGATCCTATCTCAAAATCAGTATAGTTTAGCTTCTACAACAATTCTTTCACCGTATTCAGTCTCCCTTATTTTTGTTCATATTTTTGTAAATTATATATTTACTTTAATATATAAAAATTCATATTTATTTCAAAATTGCAATTTGAATTTATTCAAAAATCACTATTTTCAACTTGTTTTCAAATATACCCATGTATATAAAAAAAATAATTTTTATATAAAGCCTTTCAACAGACATTCATCCAGATCATAGAATAAGACTGAATTATGTTACTATAGTTCTTTAATAACTTCCATACATTTCTTCTTCAGTAGATAAAACAAAATATTTTGAAAAAAACACCATGAACAAGAAAAACCACTTTCGATGAGCAACTTGAATAACTGTCATGTTAGTAAAAAGAAGTAAATAATATTTAATTATAAAAAAACTTATAATTAATTTATAAATGACGTCCATCCTGACCAAAAGTTTATGTACATGGTTATCAGATATCTGGATTCTTCCCAATTTTTTAGTGATATTATTTTACATTCAACTACATCATGTAGAAGCACTTTTAGAATGGATCTAATCTAGTTTTCTTTCCAGAATCTAGGTGCTCAGTAAAGTTCTTTCTTCTTTTTATTTTTTCAGGACTTCTTTATATGTCATCTAGTCTGTCGAATTTACTTTCTTCATTATGTTTTTTTATATTTTTATTTATTATTTTGTCAATCAAGACTTATAAAGTCATCTCATATATGTGTGTGAAAATTTTTGACGTTTATTTTTTTTTAAATCTTTTCTTAATATCAAAAAATTAACCATCACCTTTTTCAGGAGTAGCCCTTAATATGGATATTTATGAATTTTTTTTGCGCCCAAGAGCTCAAATGCTTTCAAACTCATATAAAAACAATCTCTGGAAGTTTTAGCTCTTAATGTCAACTTTAAGGTGGTCCGCAAACCAACAAAAGTTTTTTAAGGAAATAACATGGATAAAATTCCATTTGTTTTTTATAATTTTATAACTTAGCCACAAGTGAATCAAAATTTTGCGAATAACATTGTATTTACTTATTTTGATCATAAACAAAAAAAAATTACAACACAAATTTGATATATTTTATAAAATAAGTATTTACTTATAAAGAAAAGCCAAGAAACTTTTATTGGAGTGCGGACTATCTTAAAGTTAATATTAAGAGCTAAAATTTTCAAAGAATTTGTATTTATCAATTTGGAAGCATTTAAGCTCCTGGGAGCAAAAAAATTCGAAAACTTCCATATTAAGGACCACCCTTGTGTTCATAGTGTTTTACCTTGTTCCTAATAATGTTTGCTGATTGATGCATTTTTTTTTAAGGAGAGAGACTGATCCAATACGCCACCGAGAACCTGGTGACCGAGATCCTGATCCAGCCTCAGACCAATACCCTGGTGCAATGTATGCGCAATCTGCTGTCCAGCTTCACCAGACACAGGCACATAGTGCATGCAGGATACGCCTTCCAGGGGAACGGCAGCTGGATATTACAGGTAAATAATACTAATACTTCACCAAATTCATGTTAATACTTTGGGGACGGCTGTCCACCTCAGTGGACAAACATACTCTGTGAGACACAGGCTATTCTATAAACAATGACTCAGTTTGCATCGCAAAGTTGTATAAATTACATATAGCAGTCAAAAACAGTGTTGTATTTTGAAAATAATTTTAAGTTATTTTAGTAGTATTTTTAGCTTTTTTCTTTGCTATATGGTCTTTTTTTTAATATTTAAAACGACCGAGCGCTTTTAAATATGGCAAAACGACTAGTAAATTTTGTGAATTAAGCAGTGGTGAAGATGAGTTTCAAATAGACAGTCATGCAGACAAATTTTACGAAATTACTATTCGCACCTATTATAGTGATGAATGTGATGATGATATTATCCAACCAACAAAAAAAAAGAAGTTCGACACAATTAATGAAGAGCGGGAAGACATAAGCGAATGTGCCGATTCTCCTTCAATAATCGAGTTTGACATACATCAACAAGCACCCCGACTACAAGTACCAAGCAATACAAGACATCCAATAGATTATTTTACTTTATATTTTACAAATGAATTATTAGACAATATAATAGAGAAAACAAACCATAATGGCAGCACAAAAATGAACAAATACTGACTAATCAGTGGCATATTCTGGAAGGCGGCGAACAACATTTTATTGTAAAACATGTCAAAATCAACCAGCTATGCATTTTGGAAATTGTTTTGAACGTTAGCATTCTTTATAAAATGATCAAAAATAAATTAATATTATAAATGTATGTCCTTTAATGACCACAAATTTTTATCAAACAAATTGCATAACATACACAATGAAATCAAGTTTACAGCCGGTACAGTAGAGTGTTTTGAAATCGGTGCCGTCCCGAAAGTGTTAATATCAAGTTGTTCATCCAAGGCAAATTGCCAACCAACCACCAACAACTTCAATATTTATTCCCACGTCAATTTCCTTGTCTTTACAAGTCCTTTAACATCTCTCATATCACCACACTATATATTTCTCTACTTATCACGATCTGTTTTTTTTTTGGCTATTGCGTTACATAAGCCCCCCCCCCGACTATAGATTTCACATATCCCACATGAAGAGAATAAGTGTCCGAAGCACTTTAGCTGTCATTGGGCGATATGAGATCAATATTTAAGGAAAAACTCTCTCATCACGTACCAACGTATTTCCTTTAGAAAAGCCGGAAAACGAAAACGGTATATGGTGGCGATTATGGCTTTATCGATGGATATTGATATATAGATACGGAATATGGGAAAGAGGTACTATACCTAGTATAAAATATTTTCTGGAAGTAAATTTTTTATAATCATATTCTGTTGGTCTTTAAAGCTATTTACTTCTCGTGTCTTCTGTCACCCATTTAATTTCTTTTATTGATATTAAATTTTTTTTTAAATAGTTTTTCGGTATTTGATGAAGTATTTTTCAACTAGGTGTAAGTCAAGTAGCATGCACTTTCCAACTTGACTTAATCAACCGAAATTGAGAGTTAGCTATTTAGTTAAAATTATTAACTAAAATGCTAGGGATTTTACTAAAAATGTTTAATTGATATTTTTTAAACAGGCTTTTAATATACTCTATTGCATTAATTATAGAGCATTGTCAGGTGCTCGAATGATCTAAAAGTTCAACCTTTTATTCGAAACTTTAATAAATTTTGAATATCGTTATACAAATTTAGAAAATTAAAAGTTTGTATTTACTGTTCTTGTTGAATTTCCGTAGGGTAAGTTATAGTAATCGTTCAAAAATCAACTAGTTGTGTATGACATCGTGCCTTAAGGCAAATTGTTGGAATTTCCCGTACCGTAATGAAATATTCGAGACATTTTAAACCTTTTCAATTATTATTTCAAATACTGTAATGATCGAGGAATATTAAATGTTTTCAAATAGATTTTTATAAGTATTGTAACATTGTTTAATATTTATAATAATTATTTAAACTGAATTGCAATGTTAAAATTATTTATTTAAAGTATATTAGAACAGAATTAAAAATAAAATCTGAATTATTTTCAATATACAAAAAAAAAGTTTTTTCTTGAAAAAAAAAATTTTTTTAAAAAAAATTAAAGACAAAATTTTTTTTTCCAAAAGTAATTATTTTGTTGTGACAAGCTTAGTTCTCTCAAAAACTGTCATTTTTGCACATTTAGCTCTGTATCTTCGAAACGGCATGACCTGCTTTTGCCAAAAATTAATCAGCACATTTACTCATCAATAGGAATCGAATGTTTTGTGAATCATTCAAATTGGTTAAATCGTGTTCCCGAAATCGTGGACGAAAAATAGTATCTAAACATACACACACATACTTCCATTTTTCCTAAGGTATGCCAAAATGCTCAGAAACCTTTGAAACGTAAGATATGGAATAATTTTCATTTTTGATTTTTTTACGAATACTATTCTACTATACTCCCCTACGGACAATTAAAAATATAAAAAATAATATTTTTTGCGGTATAAATACAATAATATATTTAATAACTTTTAATAAGTTTGCTGAAAATTGATAAAAAAAATTTAAGGATTAAATAAGGAATTAATTAACAAATGAATGCAATGTTTCCAAGTTTCCACTTTATGATTTAAACTTCAGTTTTTGTAAGCGTTTTATATTTTTTTTTATTTCTCAAGACTCAATTTCAATCAAATATAAAAATCATTTAGTAATTACGAATGACAATATGTAAAGTTAAGACTAAGATTTTACCCATTGGTATCCCTTTTTGTGTAATTTTTCCTTTTTGTGTATCCCAATTTATAAAATTTAATATTTAATTATTAATATTTAATTAAAATGTAGTATGAAAACTATTCTATTTGTTAAAATATATTATTGAAAGTATTTATTTCTCATGAGTTCTGTTACACGTTATTTTCTTAGTTCGATATTTAATTTGCTTTAAATTATTATATAATTTCATTTTTTTTAAGTAAAGGATTTTTCAATAATATCTATTTGATATAGGTGTATAGTTTTTGAGGCAGTTTTGCTTCCGAATTTGATTTGATATCTACTTTGCCTTCCGCGAGATGGAAAATTTTCAGAAACGAACTTGTTAGAGCAGTGATAGACAATATTCACTGTAAAAGGTCACATGTTTCAATACTTATATTCAAAATGATAAACTAAAACGCTATACATAAATAATAAATATATTAATACTTAAGGGGCTGCTCATACTTTGAAAAATTTATGTTTATGATCAATTTTAAAAAAAACTTTTAAAGTCTACGCTCTGATACTAATTTAAATACTCATCTTTTTCGCCATTTTAAAAGTGCATATTTATTGGTTTTATATTTTTGATCCGGTCAATGATTCTACTTATAATATATAATATATATATATATATATATATATATAAACCTTAAGAAAAAATCTAACAAAAATTTAAAATAAATCATGCATTTAGAGTATTAGAGTCTAAATACTTATTATTGTTTTTCAGCAAAAGATATGACGAATACTAGATACTTCTATTTTATACTCTAAATTTTAGAGTATAAAAGTTATGGCATAACAAAATTTGTGACAAAAAAAGGAGGAAAATGGCTTTCATGAATTTCAAAATTTCTTCTAAAAACTTTCTATTGTTTACTACAGTATTCTTGGAATGACATTTGATGGTTTTCAGAATTTCATATTTTTTTTCACAATTTCATCGTGAAAAGTGTATGATATAAAATTTTAGTTACTAATATATTTTCAACTAAATTTTTGATTATCCTCAGAATTTTATCTTTTTCATCATCGCTTTCGAGTAGCAGATATTAAATTTAAATATCGATATCGCTTGAAATAACATCGATATCCGACGATGGATTGGATTATGCAAAATCGACCTACATTTCCGATATTCGTATCAACTCCGACGTTTATTAAATATACTCACCTGAAGATATTTTCATATAAAATACCACAAGTGAAAATGTAAATTCAGTAGGAAAAAAATATTGTGTCATATAACTTTTTTCATAATAATTAACTTTCCGTAGAGTAAGCTATAGGAATCGCAAAATAATCGAAAATAAAAATTTTTGCATATCTTTACGTTTCAGAGGTTTCTGAACATTTTGGCATACCTTAGAAAAAATGGATGAGTGCGTGTGTGTGTGCGGATACAAATTTTTTGTCGACGATTTCGGGAACACGGTTCAACCGATTTGAATGATTAAAAAGACATTCGATTCGTATTGATAAGGAGACGTGCTGATTAGTTTTTGGCAAAGGCAGG
Source organism: Ctenocephalides felis (assembly GCF_003426905.1). Classification (NCBI taxonomy): domain Eukaryota; kingdom Metazoa; phylum Arthropoda; class Insecta; order Siphonaptera; family Pulicidae; genus Ctenocephalides; species Ctenocephalides felis. The sequence goes on along the minus strand of NW_020537324.1, from coordinate 73,222,109 downwards.
TCTAACCGTTTTGGAGATATGGGGCAAAAAGTGAAAATTTAAAAAACATTTTTCTTGTATTGATAAAATACACAACTGGTAAATTTTTTTATAGGCAGGTCCAGCGTCTCCGTAGATCCAATAAAAAAGTAAAAAAAATGCCATTTGGCGATCAAAAATGAACATCAAATTATCAGATAATTGATAAAATTTATAAAATTGAGTACACATTTTTTTGGGTTCTGTACCAAGATTGTTCATTTTTAAAGTTTACTTATACGGTTCCAGCAAATTTGAAAATTTTCACAAACAAATTCTTTTCAAAATTTTAAAAAATATACAGTTTTATACTTCAAATATGAATTTTAAATTTACAATTCAGTTTGAAAATGTATATATTTCAAATGCGTTATTCTGATCGTAAGAAATATATCCTCAGATGGATTTATTCGGCACCTCTTGCTAATGTAAACTTTCTCAAGTGTTTTGAGCGATAAGATCGTCACTGTATATTTTATGAACGATAAAATATATAGTGATTGATTATAATTATCTATTTGAAAATGTTTAAAACAATTGTTATTAATCATTGATCAATATCTGTTGATTACTGATTTTTTCCTCAAATATCTAATTCTGGTACTGGAAGTTCTAGCTATTCGCCTTAAGGCACGATGCCATGCACCACTAATTCAAAATTTTTATTAATTTATAAATTTTAATTGAATTATCTCTGTACCTTCTTGATACTATATAAATAGATGATGCCATAATACGAATTATTAATCCTCGTATTAAGTTTTTAATAATATGACTGACCATTTTACGACAAGTAGTTTAATTTAAAAAAATTATCAAAGTTTGAGGAAATGAGTAGTTTTTTGACGTTTGTTAAAATTAAAATTAGACTATTTACTTGGTATAACGACAGAGTACTTGGTCTTAATGAACATACTAAACCAATAAAGTCCTACGGAATCTGGTTCAATTATAAAAATTATTGATTTTTGAAAATTTGCTTTTAGAAAATACTAAGAGTTGACGTGTTTGTTCGTTTTCAATTATGTGTAATAAATCCACTCGGAATACTTTTAATTCATGAATAAATTTATTTTTTATTGATTAAATCGACTATTTACACATATCGGGAAGTTCATGTAACTTGCCTCAAGGCAAAATATCAATACCAACTAGCTTCAATATAATCGAGTAAAATCTCATCTCGAAAGTTCATTTAGTGGCAAAATATAAATAAATTTTCTATTATATCTTATGCAATAAATTTTGTCTAAAATCTATAAATAAACACTAAATCTTCGACTTGGGCTGTCGGGTAATAAACATTCGCTGGAGTTTTACAGCTGTTTCTTGTTATCTGCTATTTCCAAACGCTTCTTACTGTGCAAAATGATAAAATAAAGTTTCAAACACTATTTTGGAATAATAATAGTAGAGCTAGATAGAGAACTTCCTAGAATATTAAAATATAAAAAATCACTTATCATTGTTTGACATTGAAAACATTTGAACTGTCATCTGCTAGAAATGTCAATTCACTTCAAATTTAAGTTTAGCAGAAGTTATGATCCTAGATAGTATTAGAATATAATATACAAGAAAAATGTAATGTCTACATTATTATAGCCGAAAAGCAGCAGAGATGTGCCAAAAATTAAAATAATATAAGATACAGTCAACAGTATATGTTTGGCAGATGAAATTATATAATTCAGTTTAATAAATAACGCAACAAGTCCAAAATTGCATATACATTATTTTTTAAACTTATGCATATCGCATTTTGGTTTACTTTACTAAATTATTTAACAGAATAAAAAAATATTTCTACTTATTAAAAAAAAACGATTTAGAATTTTGTTTCATGTGTCAAAAATTCATTTGTTTGGCATTGAATATGGAATATTTAGCAAGTTGATCTTAGATTGAATAGTGCACATATCAACTAGATTTTACAAATTATTTCACATAAGATTTGAACATAAACAATAATGTTTTATTAAATTATTAGTAAGACAAATGTACTTTAGAAACTATATTTGCCAAAAAGCAACTAATATATCGTACAAAATTATGAAAATTATAGACTAAATTATTGAAGCAATTATGTTGTGTGGTAAAATTAAGTGTGATATTGCTCTTTTACCGCAGATACTATATTATTTTTTCTGAATTTGTTATACTGCTTATGCTAAGACCATAAATGAATCACAAAGGCAGGACATCAAATATGATATTAAAAATTACAGAATAGGATATTAAAAAATTTGGAACTTTTTAATTGTAGACGTGGGTAGGGTAGGGCGGGGCTAGTTGAGCAACTTTTTACTTAAACGGATGTAGCTCCTCAATGAAAAGTCTTAATAAATTGCTATACGGCTTAATGGATTTGTTGTTTATCGCTTAACAAAAATGTTAATACTATTTTTTGGCAATAAGTAAAATTTAAAAGCTACAGCTGTTTAAATGCAAAAAGTCAAGTATGCTCAATGTACCCCATAGGTGGGGCAAGTTGAGCACTGAGAAAATATATAAGAAAATTAGTTTTTAATAACCAGTTCTATATTTATAGTCTTTATTGACAGAGAAAACAAAACTTATAGTAATTTTCTTTGAATAATTAACCAAAAGTAGGATCAACAAAACAATATCGTATCTTAGGAATTATTTTACCATTATATTCAGTATGTTTGTTTAAAATCATTATTTCTTTATATTATTACTCATAGACTTAGCTTAAATCTTAAAAATAATAATTAATTTCTGGAAGTTAATGGTAATTGTCTTAGTGAAAGAACAAGTTTAGCAACTATGCTCAACTAACCCCAACTCGGAATTTCAAAATAAAAGTGAGTTTATAAAAAAACCGTGAGAATTATACCCAGAATCTCTGTGCATATTTAAAGTACTATAATTATATGGAAGAATAACATTTACCTGATCAAAAATAAATAACATTTGACTAAACCAGACGAAAACTCGTGATAATTTACTTTTTTACTTTTTGGTCTCAAAATAAACAAAACGGCCGTGAGCCTCACTCATTTGTCCAGCGGCCACTAGCGATCGCGGGATGTTTATTTCTCCCAAACCTCTATCTTTCCGCCATATAATGCCTAAATGGACAGTAAATAGTTTTCGAGATATTTCGATTGCTCAACTTGCCTCTATGCTCAACTAGCCCCGCTCTACCCTACAGGACAACGTCTGTCGGTTTATCTAGTTATTCTGATTCCAAATATCTTTTACTTCTTAGCTCTCTATTTATTTAAAATAGTTTCAGCTATAGCTATAGCTGCAGTTGTTTCAAAGTCATTGCACTCTCTGGTAGTAACGTAATGTTCTTCTTGTTTTGTGACCAATTTAATGTTTGCACAAGATGCAAATCTTCTCTTTGCGGTTATATAAATACTCGTACATCAGAAATGCATGAGAATATTGAAAATGTGAAGTCTTGATATAGAAAATGCTAAATTTATGCAAAAAGGAATAGATACATAATGTATATCAGTATGTATTTATATATAAATATATATATATATATATATATATATATATATATATATACTAGATGACCCGACAGACGTTGTCCTGTACCCATGTCTACAATTTTTTAATATAATATACAAACATTTACCGTTTTCCTATAAATAATAATTATTGTTTTTCAAATTACTCTTCACGCCAAAATGCATATATATTTATAATATAAGCGATGTTAAATGTAGAACTGCTTTAGATAAAATGATGAGTCTCAATTCTCACACTTTATTGGAAATTGAAGTCTTTTAAACGGTATGACATAACCATAACCATAAGATAACACTGATACTTCATGTTGGATTGAATTAATTTAATTTTTTATTATTTAAGATATTCAAAATTGCATATTAAACTTCTCCTAATCGATATCGTGAGGGCCGAATTGTATGTATTCATCATTACTTTCCCATTTGTTGTTATAAAGTGAAATTGTTACGAATTTTAAAAATATTGTGGAAATATTAGTGAAAGATGCAAAAAAATTATATAATAAAAAAAACTTTATTGAAAATTTAATATCCGAATCTTGTGTTGGCGCCCCCTAAGGCGTGCGCTCGTATTTTTCGCATGCATCGCATTAAAGGAAGGACGGGCTCTGATTAATACTTAATTTTATATTTTAAGTGAATTAATTTGTTATATCAAGTTCATATGTGTATCATTTAATCTGCCATACATATACTGTATTTTATATTATTTTAATTTCTGGCATATAATAATGTAAATAATCATAAATTTATTATACATATTCTAATATTGTCTAGGTTCATAAGTAAATTGAATTTTTTGGCAGATGATATTTTTCATTTGTTTTCAATGCAAACAATGACATGTCGATTTTGCAATTCTTTTCATTTATTTCTACAATATTGCACATACATCCCAGTAGTTTATGATCACATACATCCTAGAAAATTTCATTAGCAAAGGAAATTCGGATTTTTCAAAATCCGAATAATCGTTTAGGAGGAGTATACAGTGAGTGCTTGTAATTTAATATGAACTTTATATAATAGCAATTAAGCTCAAATTGATTCTACTATTGATTTTAGTTAGAAAACGTTGGTCTGAGAAAAAGAAAGGGTTATTTCAAGGGTTTTCCCGGCAATTATTCGATTTTTTCTCGCCGTAAGAACCATCCTTGGACTTCAACAAACATTTTAAAAAAAGAATTGGCCAAATTGTTTCAGGCGTTGTTGAGTTATGCGCTTACCAACACATTTTTCGATTCATTTTTATATATAAGATTTATAAATATATATATATATATATATATATATATATATATATATATATATATTATTATGGTAGTCCTTAATATGGATACTTTTTTGCACCCAGAAACTCAAATGCTTCCAAAATGATAAAAAAAAATCTCTGAAACGCACTCCAACCAAAGTTTCTTATGGAAATAACATGGATAAAATTCCATTTGTTTTTTTAAAATTTTATAACTTAGCGAAAAGTGTATCAAAATTTTGAGAATAACATTGTTTTTGCTTATTTTGATCATGACTAAAAAAATTACAACAAAAATATGATGTATTTTATAAAATAAGTATTTACTTAAGAAGAAAGAAACTTTTTTTGGATTGCAGACTATCTTATAGTTAATATTATGACCTAAAACTTTGAGAGATTTGTTTTTTATCAATTTGGAAGCATTTGAGCCCCTGGGAGCAAAAAATTCAAAAATATCCATATTAAGGACCAACCTAATCTATATATATATATATATATATATATATATATAATATATATATATATAAAAGAAGATTGCTTAAGTAGCAATACTTGTAACTCACGAACGGCTGAACCGATTTAGATGAAAATTGGCAGGGAGGTAGTGTAGAGCCAGGAGAAACATATAGGATACTTTCATTCGTATTCATATTCTAATTCATTATATATATATATATATATATATATATATATATGTACTAGCTAGCCCGGCAACGCGTTGCTGTGGCTCAAATCCAGAATCCAAAAGAATCTGAGAAGCTTAAAACGTAGTCAATAGGTCGATTTTTATAAGTATTTGTTAGAGCCGTGATTGTATTTGCATACAGCCCTAATAATTATAATTCAGATGCTGTCCTATCTTCATATGAATTGGTGGTAAAAACTGTCAAACCTAACCTAAAAAACGCACAACGTTATCATATTATCTGGATAATATATAATATAATCTGGATAATATATACTTGAAGTTGGGTTTTATATGTAAAACGCCTAATCATACAGCAAATACATGATTTTTCACAGTTTTTACTACTAATTTATATGAAGATATAACCATAACCTCAACTAATGAAAATTAATTATTACAATCTAACAATAAAATTGTAGAAAAAATATGAATAATTTAGTAATATGTGTAATTTAGTTTGTCTATTACCACAATACATTTTAATAATTGTTTTGATACAATATTCTATATCAAAAAAAGACTTGGATTGGATTATACCATGTTTTCTATAGAAAGTGTATAAAACTTCCAGTTTGATTGTATTGACAAAATACAGACAAACTAATGGGGTTTATTGTTTTTATAATACTTCATCGTAT
>NW_020537324.1:73191063-73215001 GCF_003426905.1 Ctenocephalides felis | reverse complement strand
TTATGTAAAAATAAATACATCATATAACAATTTTGAATATTTATTAGTACTATGGTAACACCCGTGATGCACACATTTATTAGTGTCGTCAATCATTATACACATTTATATAATGATAAATTATAAATTATATATTTATGATTGCATTAAAAATATGTATAATATTTACAAACACTAATGTAATCAAGGTCATACTTCGAATATGACATGATCGGTTTGTCATTGTAATTAGCATTCAGAAACAAACTTTCATTAGAGAAATAAAGTAATTGCTGATTAATAAATTCTATAATATTCGTTCACAAAAAGGATTATGTTAAACAACGCCTAAACCAATATTGTTTTCGCAACTTCACTCATCATATAATAATTGCGTTTGAAGAACTTCATGTAATTAAAATTAATATACATTCATTGACTGCTTGTGTTTTTTTTTTACTTTTTCGCGATATAATCTCATTCTTTGAGCAGCTGTAATATCTGTCTTGCCTAAAAAATATTTTCCATTTAATAACTTCAAAGATTTATAGAAACTACGAATAATATAGAAATAATTTCTAATCAATAAACTTACTAATCACTAATCTTATTAATCAATATTTTTAAGCGACAGGGTTAAATATTCTACTGAATCAAGCATTTTTTATTTAATCAAGATTTGTACTACGATGTAACTTTAAAATGTTTATTTATCTATGCCGATTTTCTTGTTGATATCGGTACGTATACAACGACAGATCTCTATTCAAATACGCGACGACTAATCACAATCAACCTGTATATAAATGATATCATCGATAGCGAATGACGAATTATTGGCACTCGACTCTTATCTTATCTTATCTGCCGTAACGCACTTCCGTTGCATTTGTACGAATTTACACCCTAGTCGCGCTTAAAGAAGTTTTACTTAAAAAAAATTCATGTTTTTGCAAAAAAAGACGTTAAGTAATTTTGCTAATTGGAAAATCTTTTGAAAGATATTGGAGCGAATTAGCTCTAATATATACTAAGTGTGCTATGGAATATTGACGTCTAATAAATATATTATTGAATTGTAAAATGCTGATTTTTAATTAAATCCACTTAATTAGCGAAACCAAATTAAATCAAAATACTAATAAAAGCGTTTCTGAGCACAATTAAATTAAAAAATATTTATATAAAAGCTAGAATATATCTGATTTGGTTTTTAGAATTTAATTAATATACATGATAATTTTATTTACACCAACAATAATTATATATATGTTTTTGTTTTTTTTTGTTATCTGTGTATACCAAAAATTTTAATCATCTATGAGTGATTATTCTGCATTAAATTATGCATTAGTGATATTTTCAAAACAGCAACTCATATATTTTATCTATAACAAATACGAATCGACAGAATTTGAATTATGATAATATATTAATATCGATATTTCATTCTTCCATTAATGGAATTTCTGGCATTGTTTTGACGGCTTCCAAATTTGTTGTTGTTTTGAGAGATAAATAATTAGATAATTAATTATCTGAATATATATAATATATATATATATATATATATATATATATATATAAAGGAATTATAAAATTCTTCTTCTGGAAATAAGTAAATGTTAAAATCTAGCAACCTTTTCTTATTGTTAGCAAAAAATCTATATATTGATAGAAATCTATATATTGATAGATAAGTATCATGTAAAAGAGCATTTTTAATTGGACTAATATAACTTTAGTCGAATTAACTGTTAGTATAGACATTTAAAATCAATATACAAACACATGTACTAATTCAATTCTCAATTTTTTTCGCAGAATTGTATTTTCTCTACAAATTCATTTGTTTCGTATTATTCGGATGGCAAATAATAATCCTGTACAGAATCCTTTTAGCAGAATTTATTCTGCAAACATTTATATCGATAAGTGATGCCATATACAGAGATATTTGTTTTTTTTTTCGTTTCGACAATGCGGAGAACAAAATGCTATAATCGTTTGGTAAAATAGACAGAGAGCTGGGAGAAATTCTACTCATTTAATTCATTTTGTTTAATGTAATGAATAACCTAAACTTACAATATTACCTAAATATTATGAATAGTAATAAAAATCACTTTTTATATTTATTTCCAATTGAGAATAAGATTTGTATAGACAGAGTGAAATAACTCTTCTAAAATTTGTATAAAATTAATTGTATATTTAACTCTAAAAAAGGAGTAATTTTCCTTATAAAAAATATATTAATGGGGCAATTCTGCCGTAACAAAGCTCATAAAATAATGTTTATCATGACAACGCTCTCTTATGCTCTTGTTGTTGGTGTCGAAAATTATAAAAATGTCTATCTAATTGCCGTACGATCAGGCGTATTTTACAAAAAAACAAGTACGGGGGCATGTTCAGTCGCTTTTGAAGTTCTTTGAATAACAGAATTTTAGATGGTGCAATTATCATAACATTATTCCTTTCTTGTTGCAATGACAACGCTATTCTATGTATTTATAATTTATCTAAAATTACTAGTGATTTACAGTAATATTAAATAACGAAACTCGGGAATACTTTAGAGCTAACATAGATGTATCTACAAGTTTGGATTTTTGAGAGCAAAATAGAAAAATGTGTTAAGTTTTTCTTAGGTCTCCCAGCTCTATTATTATTTCGAATGCTTATATTCCACAGAACAATTGATTTTCTTGCCGAAAGCTGTGTCGACAGTTTAAAAGCCCAGAAACTTGATATCGAAGCTTTCGTACTTCAAATATTCCTTCCTGGGCAAACAAAACGCCTTTGTTTGCAAAACGCCTGGGAAACGAAAATTTCAGATTTACTCTACACATATAACCCAAAGTTAAAGTTTTCGTCATTTTTTTTATTTATTCCTTGTGATAGTAATCTACTATCAAATCTTGATTACCCAGACACGTATTAAATAAAAGCAAGTTTCATTTCACGAATTCTACTGTCAGACATTAATTTAATAATGTTCGTACATTTAACAATCCTCGCCATAATCTCTCTCGTAATCTTTCATCACGGTTCTCCGAGACGTGTTGTCATATATTCACATTTGCTCAGAACATTACTTCTAGTTACAATTAATCTAAAACACAGAAATACACACACACAAAGTGTATAATATGACGTTTACTTATTTGCGGATGTGGACTTGAGACGATGCTAATTTAAAACACTGAAAACAGAATATAAAGTGGTGAGATTTGTCAAATCGGAGTCTTGGACTTGAAGAAACTTTTTCTTGGTTCGTAAAACATCTCCAAAAAGTATTAAAGATTTAAAAAAATTTACTAATTTTTTAAAAAAATATCTAAATTTTTAATTATTTCAGAATTTTCAAAAAAACATTGTCACCCAATTTAATAAGCACTTATAAATTTACAGTATGCATTTACTAAATTTATTTTTCAATTGCTTATTTATTAACATTATTTGAATTGTTTTAAACAATTGTTATTAATTTGTTTTTTCTTGAATGTTTAATTACTTTTCGGAAAGTTCCAAAAATTTGTCTTAAGGCATAATGCCATGCACCACTAGTTTATTCCTGTATTACTTTTTCCTTTTCCTTTCTCTTTCAAATGGAAACTTGTTTGAACAAAGATACATCATTTTTCTCTCTTTGGGCCATTTCTGATTGAACAATGGAAACTTGTTTGAACAAACATACTGCAACTTTCACTCTTTGGTCCCTTTCTGATTGAATAATGTAAACTTGTTCAAACAAACATTCTTTATATTTCTCTTTTCGGATTCTTTTTGATTGAACAATGGAAACTTGTTCAAATGAACATACTACATCTTTTCCCATTTCGGATCCTTTTTGATTGAACAATGGAAACTTGTTCAAATGAACATACTTTAACTTTTCCGCTTTTAAACCCTATTACATAATCAGTATAGTTTAAACTTGAAAAATAAAACAGTTTCGAAATGTTTAAAAAAACAGACATTTAATTGTTTTTTTTTTTTTGAAAATTTTGATGCAATTTCTTTTAATTATTGTAAGTATAAATATATAAATATATGTAATTTATTATGAAAATATTTAATTTAAGAGGTTAAAAAACAGTTTTGAGGCCTTCGTGGTCAAAATGTGAGTTAGCAGAAACTAGTCACCGGTTCGAACCCAACCTCGGACAGCTCGATATCAAGCAGTATGATATCAAATTTCCAGTATGATATCATTTTTGTAATTTATTACAAAAATTTCAATATTAAGAATGGTTAAAAAAGTGAGTTAGAAAAACTAATAACCGGTTCGATCCCGACGTCAGGCAGCTTGATATCAAGCAGTATGATATTAAATTTCCACTTGAGGTTATAGATCTCAAATATCATAATCTGTAGTGAAAAGTGCGCTTTATTGTTACTATTAAATAACAACAAACATTTCATATAAGTTATAAAATATATACAGGGTGTCCCAGAACTCAACGTCATACTATTACAAATGACATTGTTTGCATATTCTAATATGTTTCCTTAAAATGTTATATAACCTTTAGGGTAGTACTAAGACTAAATTTTAAAAAGTTTTCACGATATGCAACTGAATACGATAAATGTGCAAATTATGTATGCGAAGGCAAAAAAAAAGTTCATAAAAATAACTGCGTATAAATTGTTAATTAATTCATGTTGCGGTTGTGGTTACTAATTGCATAATTATTTTGCCCTCGGACTATGTTGCAAAAATAACAGCATATATATAATACTTACATGAAAAATATATAATATCCAATCATAAAACATACGTTTTATTATTTAAATGTTATGAATATAATTTTGAAAAAATATTGACTTGGGCTTAACTCTTTTTGGAATTAATTTCTTGCTAACAATATTGCTTCCAAATATGTTTTACTATTTGTATGTTACGAATATGAATTTAAAAAAATATTCAGTTGGGCTTTGTTCTTTTTGGAATTAATTTCTTGCTAACAATCTTGCTTTCAAATATGTTTTACTATTTATATGTTATGAATTTAAATTTAAAAAAATATTCACTTGGGCTTTATTCTTTTTGGAATTAATTTCTTGCTAACAATCGTCCTTCCAAATATGTTTTTCTATTTATGTGTTATGAATATAAATTTAAAAAAATATTCACTTGGGCTTTATTCTTTTTGAAATTAATTTCTTGCTAACAATCTTGCTTCCAAATTTGTTTTACTATTTATATATTATGAATATAAATTTTAAAAAAATATTCACTTGGGCTTTATTCTTTTTGGAATTAATTTCTTGCCAACAATCTTGCTTTTAAATACTTTGTAATGGTCATGATGAAATAAACATTTTTTTTACTATTTATATTAATTTAAAAACAAAATTATTGAATGCTTAGGAACAAAGTATGATTTTAATTTGCACTGTAATTACAATAATATAATTTTATCACCATTGGCTTTATATTAAAAATAATAATAATAGATAAGATTTTTAGCATTTTCATTAATCGCCACTAAGGACAAGCTTCTAAAAAAATCTTGAAAAATTATTAAAAGACGTTCATATTAAAACTTCAGCCTAACAAAGCTATCTCCTTAAGAACTTTTAATGATTTTAAACCTTTTTCCCAAAACTCTGCAAACAAGACGAGTAAACATAAATGCAATAACGAAGGAATATCAAACAATCATTATGTTAAGAAGTGGACGCTTCAGGAATTTTAATATAATCCTGAATTAAAATTTGTTTTGAAGGAAAATCTTTTGTTTTAAAGAAAAAGGAAAATTTCTTGGGCTTATGTAGTGGGTACGGTAGTGACAAGTTAAACTTCTTGTTTTTGGCATAGGGTCCGAAGAGCAAAGATTTTTTTTTTTTTTTTTAACTCTGTTTTATTCAGCAATCAGAAATACATAAGGATTCCTATAAGCTAAATTGACAATATTTGAGAGCGATGTCTAAGAAGAACTCCAATGAGATCTTCTTAGTTTAACAATTGAAAAGATAATGTACAAGATGAAATACTTTTATTATTATTTTATCGATACATGTCAAAATTTAATTTCGTGTATATCCAATTACTTATCTGTATCACTTATCAACTTATTTTTTTCGTATGAGATATTTTTTAATAGAGATATCTCATACAAAATGCATCCATCGTACAATGATAGTCCCACGCTTTCCCGGATGTCGGCGAAATTAATGGCTTGCAATTAGTTTGCCTGTTGCAAAATAGTTTGAAAATGATCGCATTGTTTTAGTTGATGGTACATCAACATCAACATCAACATGCCATGATCTTCCTTTTGAAGAGGACATTGTTTTAAAATAATAATAAATGATATGAATCAGAATTCTGCAGACGAAACTGCGCGTGGACGTCGAACTTGAAGACAATGGTAAAATAGAAAAAATAAAATAAAATAGGTGTAAGTGGCGTTTTGTCTTAATATCAATGATCAATTATGAGATTTTTAGCTATTTAGGTAAAATTTAACTTACATTTTAAAAATGAAATTTTCGCTCTTATAAAAAATAATCAACACGATTTTCAATTTCTTCAAGTTACGTTGGCTTCAAAAAGCTTGCAATATTTTTTTGGAAGTCTCCTGGATTTTTTTTAAATATATTATTTTCTTTTCAGGTTTCGTATATATTTATTATATGTATATCTAATGTATTTCGTTATTTTTTCAGGCTTTTTGTCATGGGACTCATCAAAATGCCACGTGGATTTAGAAGAGGAACTGTCGGCTTTGACTCAGCAGGCACCACAAGGAGAAGAGGCCAGACATGGTAAGAATATTATTATTTTTTTGGGTTTATATATATATATATATATATATATATATATATATATACAAGGCTGAAATTAGATCTGTATTATGCAAACTCTGTTTTTTCCTGTTTACTTCATTATCCGTTTTAAATTCTGCACTGTCTTTGAAGTTTCTTTTACTTTTAGGTAAATTTCATCTTTTTTTTGTAACAAATTATCAATATTGTCTCTGCTCTATTTATGCTTTTGTTAAATAATATTCAGCCACCTTTCACCATTATTTTTTCAAACCAGCTAGCTTTTTTTCTAAATATTGCTTTTAAAATTGTGTTTTTCATCAATATTTACTTTTTTTTTTATTCGACGAATGGACTTGGAAAAATGGATTTTTTGCACTTCACATTATAATATAAATTTTGTCCCAATTGACCTGAATGTTTTTGAATTCTTATAAGAATCATATTAAAGTCTGACTGAATATTAGTTAGGTTCACACTAGATTCTTACTATATTCTTGTAATCTTGAAGGTAAAATCTTTTTACAAATTAGTAAATTATTTTAAAACAAATTATTATTGAATCGAATTATAAAATTAAGTTTGTAATATTTATCAGTACATTTATTTAAATAATATTAATCTGTATCTCGGGATATTATCAATTAGATTTTTTAGTGAATTGTGAATAAAATTGGTTTCAATAATGATAAGAAATAGGAAATCCCATACCTACGAAATAACGAAAAATTAAATATAAAATTTTTGGAAAGAAAAATAGTAGGCTTTCAGTAAAATTTTGTAATATTCCATTTTTGTAATTTTCCACTGAATGAAGGCTAGGATTATAGCCGAAACGTATGATTTAAAATAAATTTTTGAAAGAAATTTATGTTTTTTATTGATGTTATGCCCGATTATTAGACTTTGTTAATACATATGTCAACATCAAAATGGTCATTTTCGAATTTCCTTGTTCCCAAGGGCTCAATTGGTTCCAAATTGATAAAAAACAATTCTCTGAAAGTTTTAGCTCTTAATATTAACCTTTAGATAGAGCGCAATTCAATCAACTTTGTATGGAAAGAGCATGGAATTTTTTTTGAAAATTTAAAAAAATGTTTTAGCTATAACTTAGCGACAAATGAATCAGTTTTATTCATCAAAAAATCCTCTATAAGTTTTAACTTTTAATATTGTCTTTTAGATAGTGCGCTCTTCAATCAAAGTTTTGTATGGAAATAGCATGGAAAAATTTCGAAAAATGTTTTTTGGGTATTTGAGTCCCTGGGATGAGCAAGGAAATTCGAAAATGACCATTTTAAGGACCACCCTAATATATATATATATATATATATATATATATATATATATATATACATCAATTTCCCTATTTCATCCGTAGTACTTTATCAAACGACGTAACTTTATTGCTTTTCTTCACTATCGATATTGAGAATAATCGATTCCTCTAATACTATCGATGGATTTCCACTATCGACACATTTATCTACATCATTGTATATATATACATATACTTTATCGTCGGGATTAAGTTATTGAAATTGGAAAACATGGCATCGAGAAAAGAAAATAGATGATCGTAGATAATGCTCTCTTCAATTTGTGGGGAATCTGTTTTCCATTATAGGAAGGACATAATTTTAACAAGGGATAAGAGAAACGTTAAACCAGAATAAAAAATTAATCAAAATTAGAAAAATTTGATATAATTGAAATTTGGTAGGTATATATTTTCCTTTACTGATAGAAGTTCTACGATCCTTTTCAGTTTCTTTTTCACGAAGTTTTATTATGTAGATTGTTTAAACAACAAAAGATTGCGGTTTGAAACGTAGACGAGGAAAAAATTCTCATTATTTTCACCGTTAAAAATAAATGAAAAAATGGTAATATTTAAATTTTATTCTGCCTTGGGAAATGGAGCTTTAACGGAGCCACTCTTTCCGCTTTTTCAGACGTTAATTATTTTTTAATTGCGGATGCAAAACACAGGTAAACATTTTGATATGATATATTATAGGTGTTGGAGTTATCTAAATTAGTAGAAATGAATTAAAATAGTAAATGGAACATAGATTTGTATTAATTTCTTACTATAGCCTATGCGAGGATAAAAGTTATGTAAAAAATGGAATTTATGAAGATAATTTTAGTATTTTATTGAAATTATTTGCAAAGTGCGAATCATACATGTCACATAGAAATGATATACCGAAAACCTGAATCTAAAACTTCTATTTGTCTAGGGAAAAAAATTATTCAACATGTTGATTCGCTCTTTGCAAGTAATTTTAATAAAATGTATTGAACAAATGTAAGTACAATTGCAAAGAGCGAATTAACATGTTACATAGAAATGATTTATTACCTAAAAACTAAAATTTAAAATCCCTATTTGTCTATCTTTATAATAAATATGTACAATATTTAGTTTTCACGTAAATCAGATCATAATACTTAGAACAATTTATAATAATGCATCCTGTAAAATGAATTTTTAAGGTATTTCAGTTGTGACCTTTTCTTATTATATAATACAAAATTACCTATTTCTTGTTCTAATGCTAATGCTTGTAATTTTATACTTCATATTATATTAAATTCCAATTTAATTCCTTATTATTTTAACTACAAAATTATGTAACAATACTTTTACGATATATTTTTTGTAATTGAATAATATAAAGTATCTCGTTCAATTTAAATTAATAAATTATCAATACTTAAAGAATTAAATGATATTTTAAATCGATAGTAATTATTGATTATTATATCGGGAAGTATTATGAAATATATTTTCCTGGTTATAAATATCTATATAATTTGTGTTGTTATATAATTATTTAATATTTTGCTCTTTTATTAGTATTGATTAATTTTAAAATATTATTGTTATTTATTATTTACTTTCTGGTTCAGAAAGAGAAACTGGGTACGGTTTTGTCACTTTTTTTGATCAGAAAGAATTTTGTACCAAAAAAATTTACTTTTGACTTTTTAAAAGCAATGGGGCCTAGAGCTCATGTTGATGTAGGGCGCTAAATTAATGCAATAATGGAAACTTGTTCGTACAAACGTACTTTATCTTTCTCTCTTGGGATCCTATTTTAAAATCAGTAAAGTTTAGCTTTTAGGACAACTTTTAACAATCTTTAACATGCCTTCAACTATACATATATACAGAAAAATTAAGTACTTACATAAAGCCTTTCAACAGATGATAGAAATAAAAAAATATATTTCTATAGTTCTTTAATAACTTCCATACGATTATTCTTCAGAGGATAAAACAAAATATTTGGAAAATACAATAAAGAAGAAAAACCACATTTGATGAAATAACTTGAACTTGAACTGCTATGTTAATAAAAAGGAGTAAAGAATATTTAATTAAAAAAAAACTTGTAAATAATTTATAAATGACGTCCATTCTGACCAAAAGTTTGTGTACATGGTTATAAATTATCTGCATTCTTCCCAATTGTTTAGTCTTTCTATTTTACATTCGACTAGATCATGTAGGAGGCACTTTTTTAGAATGGATTCAATTCAGTTTCCTTTTCACAATCCAGGTGCTCAGAGAAGTTCTTTCTTCTTTTAATTTTTTCAGCACTTCTTCATTTGTCATTTTGTCTGTCGAATTTACTTCCTTCATTATAAGTTTTTTTTTCATACTTTTATTTATTATTTTATCAATCAAGACTTATAAAGTCATCCTCATATATGTGTGTGAAAATTTTTAACGTTTATTTTTTTTTAAATCTTTTCTTAATATCAAAAAATTAACCATCACCTTTTTCAGGAGTAGCCCTTAATATGGATATTTATGAATTTTTTTTGCGCCCAAGAGCTCAAATGCTTTCAAACTCATATAAAAACAATCTCTGGAAGTTTTAGCTCTTAATGTCAACTTTAAGGTGGTCCGCAAACCAACAAAAGTTTTTTAAGGAAATAACATGGATAAAATTCCATTTGTTTTTATAATTTTATAACTAGCCACAAGTGAATCAAAATTTTGCGATAACATTGTATTTACTTATTTTGATCATAAACAAAAAAAAATTACAACACAAATTGATATATTTTATAAAATAAGTATTACTTATAAAGAAAAGCCAAGAAACTTTTATTGGAGTGCGGACTATCTTAAAGTTAATATTAAGAGCTAAAATTTCAAAGAATTTGTATTTATCAATTGGAAGCATTTAAGCTCCTGGGAGCAAAAAAATTCGAAAACTTCCATATTAAGGACCACCCTTGTGTTCATAGTGTTTTACCTTGTTCCTAATAATGTTTGCTGATTGATGCATTTTTTTTAAGGAGAGAGACTGATCCAATACGCCACCGAGAACCTGGTGACCGAGATCCTGATCCAGCCTCAGACCAATACCCTGGTGCAATGTATGCGCAATCTGCTGTCCAGCTTCACCAGAACACAGGCACATAGTGCATGCAGGATACGCCTTCCAGGGGAACGGCAGCTGGATATTACAGGTACATAATACTAATACTTCACCAAATTCATGTTAATACTTTGGGACGGCTGTCCACCTCAGTGGGACAAACATACTCTGTGAGACACAGGCTATTCTATAAACAATGACTCAGTTTGCATCGCAAAGTTGTATAAAACATATAGCAGTCAAAAACAGTGTTGTATTTTGAAATAATTTTAAGTTATTTTAGTAGTATTTTTAGCTTTTTTCTTTTGCTATATGGTCTTTTTTTAATATTTAAACGACCGAGCGCTTTTAAATATGGCAAACAAAAGACTAGTAAATTTTGTGAATAAGCAGTGGTGAAGATGAGTTTCAATAGGACAGTCAGCAGACAAATTTACGAAATTACTATTCGCACCTATTATAGTGATGAATGTGATGATGATATTATCCAACCAACAAAAAAAAAAGAGTTGACACCAATTAATGAAGAGCGGGAGACATAAGCGAATGTGCCGATTCTCCTTCAATAATCGAGTTTTGACATACATCAAAAGCACCCGACTACAAGTACAAGCAATACAAGACATCCAATAGATATTTTTAATTTATATTTTACAAATGAATATTAGA
The DNA here is from genome assembly GCF_003426905.1 of Ctenocephalides felis. Taxonomy (NCBI): domain Eukaryota; kingdom Metazoa; phylum Arthropoda; class Insecta; order Siphonaptera; family Pulicidae; genus Ctenocephalides; species Ctenocephalides felis. Next base: position 73,203,164 of record NW_020537324.1, on the reverse strand, counting down.
CAATATAATAGAGAAAACAAACCATAATGGCAGCACAAAATGAACAAAATACTGACTAATCAGTGGCATATTCTGGAAGGCGGCGAACAACATTTTATTGTAAAACATGTCAAAATCAACCAGCTATGCATTTTGGAAATTGTTTGGAACGTCAGCATTTTTTATAAAATGATCAAAAATAAATTAATATTATAAATGTATGTCCTACAATGACCACAAATTTTTATCAAATAAATTGCATAACATACACAATGAAATCAAGTTTACAGCCGGTAAAGTAGATTGTTTTGAAATCGGTGCCGTCCCGAAAGTGTTAATATCAAGTTCATCCAAGGCAAATTGCCAACCAACCACAGCTTCAATATTTATTTCCACGTCAATTTCCTTGCCCTTTACAAGTCCTTTACCATTGACAAGTATCTCTCATATTACCACAGTATATATTTCTCTACTTATCACGATCTGTGATAAGTAGAGGTTTTTTTTTGCTATGACGTTACATAAGCCCCCGACTATAGATTTCACATATCCCACATGAAGAGAATAAGTGTCCGAAGCACTTTAGCTGTCATTGGGCGATATGAGATCAATATTTAAGAAAAACTCTCTCATCACGTACCAACTCGTATTTCCTTTGGAAAAGCCGGAAAACGAAAACGGTATATGGAGGCGATTATGGCTTTATCGATAGATATTGATATATAGATAGGGAATATGGGAGAGAGGTACTATATCATCGGGTTGGATTAAAGTGTGGAACGAATTTTAAAATTAGTGGTGTATGGCATAGTGTCGTAAGGCAAATTGCTGAACCACAATAATCGAGCAAAAATAAATTAATCATCAATAAATATTGATCAATGATTATTAACAATTGCTTTAAATATTTTCAAAGATATAATTATAATTACTATATATTCTATCGTTCATATAATATACAGTGACGATATTATCGCTCAAAAACACCTAAGAAAGTTCACAACCTTAAGGCAAATTACTACCAGAATTAAATATTCAGCAAGAAAATTAATAATTAATAAATATATTGATTAACAATTGTTCTAAATATTTTTAAAGAGATAATTGTAATTACTATATATATATATATATATATATATATATATATATATATATATATATATATATATTTTATCGTTCATATAATACACAGTGACGATCTTACCGCTCAAAAACACTTAAGAATGTTTACATTAAAAAGAGATGCCGAATGAACCCATCTGAGGATATATTTCTTACGATTACAATAACGCATATGAAATATACACATTTTAATACTTTTGTAAATGTAAAATTTAAACTGAATTATAAATTTAAAATTTACATTTATAGGAATAAAACTTTGCATATTTTTTAAAAGTTTTTTTTATTTTTTTTTATTCTCTTTATTGAATTACAATCTGTCTTAACAAAAAGAAAGACATTCAGTAATTTTGATGATATATGAAATATTAAACATTAGATCTAAAAGCTTACCCAGTAGTAAGTCTTTTCAATTTTGATATATTAAATTTAAATTTTGTGATTATATAGAGTAAACTTAAAAATAAAATGATCTATGAGGTAAAAGAGTATAAATTGTGAATTACAACAAATAAAAAAGACATAACTAATGAACATTTTTGAAAAGTTCTGAAAATTTTGAAATTTGTTTGAACCGTATAAGTAAACTTTAAAAATTAAAAATCTTGATACGAAGCCCAAAAAAAATTGTAACAAAATTAGTATTCATGTTTAAAATCTCTATATAATATCTGATACTTTGATGTGCATATGTTTAATGATAATTTTTGTTTTCCTAATATCTTTTTTGATGTTTATTTTTGTATCTCCGAAACCGCTAGACCTGCCTTCTCAAAAATTTAACCAGTTCTTCATTTTGTCAATACAAGTAAAATGTTTTTGGAATCGTTCAAATCGGGCGCTCCGTTGCCTCAAAAATTGAATTACCACTTTTAGCTCTCTTTGCTTCGTATCTCCGAAACGTTTGGAACTGCTTTTGCCAAAAACAAATCAGCACGTCTCCTTATCAATAGGAATCGAATGTTTTTTGAATTATTCAAATCGGTTGATCTGCGTGCTCGAAATCGTAGACGAAAAATTGTATTCAAACATACACACACACATTCGTTTTTTCTAAGGTATGCCAAATGTTCAGAAGCCTCTGAAACGTGAAAATATGCAAAAATTTAAATTTTTGATTTTTTTTGTGATTACTATAACTTATCATACGGAAAGTTAGTTAACTAGTTGAAAGTGACATTTTTCCTTAAGGCAAGTTGCGCAAACTTCCTAATACTAATAATTGACATACTCAACCGAAATTTTAACTGTTTTTTCTGAAAATAATGTTTAAGTTTTTACTAAAAATTAATAAATGCGATTTCTAATTGATATTATTATATTTTTAATAGTATTCATTATAGGCAGTCGCTTGTATGTCCTAAAAAGCCCAGTGGTAGAATTTTGATAAATGTAGAATATTATTATACAAATTCAAAAAACTAAAAGTTGATATTTATTGTTTCTGATTATGATTTCATTCACAATATTTGATATTATACAACCCTAAATTAATTAGAAAGCAAATACAAGGGCGTAGCGTGCACTTTGGTGGGGCACCGTATCAAAATTTTGTTTGAGGGCTCTCACAAACAGCAAAAATTTTTGACAGTATAAAAAATCATTGCATCAAATTTTTAATTCATTGTTAATTCTATTTGTTTATAAATGATTCAAGTTTAATTATATATTAGGGTGGTCCTTATTATGGATATTTTCGAATTTTTTGCTCCAGATGCCCAGATGCTTGGCAAGTGATAAAAAAAATCCTCCGAAAGTTTTACCTCTTTATATTAACTTTAAGATAGTCCGCACTCTAACTAAAGTTTCTCATGAAAATAACTGAGATGATCTTACTGTAATTAGGTGACAAAATAATTAAAATGTATTGGGAAAACGTTATCTTAGCCCAATGATTTATTTGCTTTAAATTATTATAGCATTTTTCAACATAGTATTTTGAATAAATTTATTTTAAAGCCAAAAATTCACGGAAACGAATAAGGAAACTGTATATGTATATAGTTTCTGAGGCAGTTCCTTCTGAATTTGATTTCGAATCTACTTTGCCTTCTGGGAGATAGAAATTTTTCAAAAACGAACTTGTTAGATCAGTGATTCTCATTGTTCACTATAAAGAGCCACATTATATTATATTTTAATATTTTTTATTCAAGTTACTCAAGTATTTTACGCAAAAATTGTGTAGAGTGTCGTATCTACAAAATTAGTATAGTTTTAATTATTATGTAGATTTATATATTCATATAATTATCTCTTAAATTTTATCTTACAAAGGCGAATGTTTTAGAATTTTCTCTTAATTTTGTATCTATAACATTTTTGTATTTTAACAATATCTTAAAATGATTAAAAAAAAATATTTACTTTTTGGTCTTATAACGATTTAGGTCTCAATTGTGCACACATCCATGATGAAAATAATTTACAACTACAAAAGTGCACCTGCAAATATTTTATAAACTAGACACACTAAATATAATGTTACATAAAATATAGGAAAAAATAAATTAAATTAATTTTAATGATTTTCTAGATGATCCTAAAAAAATAACCTTTTTAACGAATTTCAATGTGAAAAATTTTCACAATTCGATTGTGAGCAGTGTTTGATATAAAATTCTAATTTCTTTCAATTAAATTTTCGATGATTCTTAGTATTTCATCTTTTTCCTCATCGCTTTCGCGTAACAAATATTAAATTTAAATATCGATATCGCTTGAAATAACATCGATATCCGACGATGGATTGGATTATGCAAAATCGACCTACATTTCCGATATTCGTATCAACTCGACGTTTATTATATATACTCACCTGCAGATATTTTCATATAAAATACCACAAGTGAAAATGGAAATTTAGAAGCAAAAAAATATTGTGTCATATAAACTTTTTTCATTTTAATTAACATCTCGTTAAGTCATAGAAATCGCAAAAATATCGAATATGAAAATTTTTGCATATCTTTACGTTTTGGAGGGTTTCTGAACATTTTGGCATACCTTAGAAAAAATGGATGAGTGTGTGTATGTATGCGGCTACAATTAAAAAAAATACAAACTAGCTGTAAGTGGAATTCTGTCTTAAGGCAATTAGGGCATCGTGCCTTAAGGCAAATTGCTGGAACTTCCCGTACCAAAATATTATTTTTTAAAACGATCAACATTTTTGAAAAAAAATTACTTTGAAAAAATAAGATTTTTGAGAAACTATAAATTGGACAAAAAATTACTTTTTTTGAAAAAAATTTTTTTTTTAAAAAATAATTTTTTTTTTAATTTTTTTTTTTTTGAAAAAATTTTTTTTTTCTTTATTTTGACATATTGTGGAAGATCTGAACTTTCTTTTCAAAGCAATCGTACTGCTTTAACTGCATAGAGACAAAGCGACGTAAGTCCCGCGTCGCTGTTTAACGCATAAGCATTGGTACGGAACCCATAGGAATGTTAACAAAATGTATACTTATTGTTAAAATCTCTATAAAATATCTGATAATTTGATGTGCATATGTCTATGATCATTTTTGACCGCCAAATGGCTCATTTTTTTACTTTTTCCTCCATATCTCCGAAACCGCTAGACCTACCTTCATGAAAATTTTATCGATTCTTCATCTTGTCAATACAAGTGAAATGTTTTTTGAATTATTCAAATCGGACGCTCCGTTCTCTTAAAAACTAAGTTACCGTTTTCGGCACTTTTTGCCCCGTATCTTCGGAACGGCTAGACCTGCCTCCGCCAAAAAACTAATCAGCACGTCTCCTTATCAATACGAATCGAATGTTTTTTGAATTATTCAAATCGGTTGATCCGTGTTCCCGAAATCGTCGACGAAAATTTGTATCCGCACATACATACACACACATACATACATACATACATACATACACACACACACACACACACACACACACACATACATCCATTTTTTCTAAGGTATGCCAAAATGTTAAGAAACCTCTGAAACGTAAAGATATATAAAAATTTTCATTTTCGATTTTTTTGCGATTACTATAACTTACCCTACGGGAAGTTAAAAAAAATTAAAAAAAGCCAATTTTTTCCAGAAATTTAAAAATTTCTCGAACATCTAATTTTTTGAAACTTTTGCAAAGTTTGTTTTTAATAATTAATTTTCGCTACGGGAAGTCCAAGCAATTTGCCTTAAGGCACGATGTCATGCACCTCAATATAATATTATATGAGTTAAATCTCATCTCTGAAGTTCATTTGGTGGCAAAATATAAATAAATTGTCTATTATATCTTATGCAATAAATTTTGTCTAAAATCTATAAATAAACACTAAATCTTCGACTTGGGCTGTCGGGTAATAAACATTCGCTGGAGTTTTACAGCTGTTTCTTGTTATCTGCTATTTCCAAACGCTTCTTACTGTGCAAAATGATAAAATAAAGTTTTGAACACTATTTGAAATAATAATTGTAGAGCTAGATAGGAAACTTCCTACTTTATTGAATTGAAGTCCTCAGAGCAAAAATTACAAAAAACCACTTATCATTGTTTGACATTGAAAACATTTGGACTGTCGTCTGCTAGAAATGTCGATTCACTTGAAATTTGAATTTAGCTGAAATTATGAGCCTAGATAATATTAGAATAAAATATACATAAAAAATGTAATGTCTACATTATTATTGCCGAAAAGCAGTTGAGATGTGCCAGAAATTAAAATAATATAAGATGCAGTCAACAGTATATACGTGAAATTATATACTTCAGTTTAATAAATAACGCAACAAGTCCAAAATTGCATATATATTATTTTTTTAAACTTATGCATGTCGCATTTTGGTTTACTTTACTAAATTATTTAACTATACAAAAGTATTTCTACTTATTAAAAAAATGATTTAGAATTTTGTTTTATGTCTCAAAAATTCATTTGTTTGGCATTGGATATGGAATATTTAACAAGTTGATCTTGTTTTAAAGAGTGCTCGTATGAACTAGATTTTACAAATTATTTCACCTAAGATTTGAACATAAACAATATTGTTTATTAAATTATTATTAAGAAAAAAGTACTTTAAAAATTATAATTGCCAAAAAGCAACTAATATGTCGTACGAGATTATGAAAATTCTAGACTGAATTATTGAAGCAATTGTGTTGTGTGGTAAAATCAAGTGTGATATTGTTCTTTTACCGCAGATACTATATTATTTTTTGCTGAATTTCTTATACTGCTTATGCTAAGACCATAAATGAATCACAAAGTCAGGACATCAAATAGGATATTAAAAAGTATAGGATAGGATATTAAAAAATTTGGAACTTTTGATTTGTAGACGTGGGTACAGGACAACGTCTGTCGGGTCATCTAGTTATTCTATATATCTTTTATTTCTTAGCTCTCTATTTAAAATAGTTTTAGCTATAGCTATAGCTGCAGTTGTTTCAAAGTCAATGCACTCTCTGGTAGTAACGTAATGTTTCTTCTTGTTTTGTGACCAATTTAATGTTTGCACAAGATGCAAATCTTCTCTTTGCGGTTATAAATACTCGTACATCAGAAATGCATGAGAATATTGAAAATGTGAAGTCTTGATATAGAAAATGCTAATTTATGCAAACGAAATAGATACATAATGTATATCAGTATGTATTTATATATAATAATATATATATATATATATATATATATATAAATAATAAAATATATATAATTTGCTTATTTTGATCATAAATAAAACTAGTAGGGCATATGGCATCGTGCCTTAAGGCAAATTGTTGGAACTTTCCGTACTGTAATGAAATATTCTAGAAATTTTGAACGTTTTCAAATATATTATTACAAATACTGTAACTTTCATTATTTTTGCCATCTTGTTATATCTGAGCAACTGAAATGTAAATCATAAATCAATTTATCTCCAGAAAGAACATTAACAATCGTCATTTCATTTCGAATTCAATTTAAAAAAAAAATAGTTGCTTAATTTACAACACAAAATTGAAAAAGTGCTCCCTTATAGTCACAGTCTAAATTCGCATTTGCAAATAATTCTGTGCGACATTTTCACTTACACTGTGCTTACCTTGGCGGCATTTTCACATTTTTTGATACGATTCTCACAAAATTGGAAAAGAGCTCCAGTATATAAACAGTCTAAACGTACTTGGCTAAACATTTGTACCGGAGTGGCGCTTAGACTGTGCTTAGTCTGGGTACTTTTTTGAATTTTTAATCCAAAATTACTAAAATATTTTTTGAAGAAAAATTAGAAACAATTTTTTTTCCGAAAGCAATTATTTTGTTGAAACAAGCAGAAAGTTCTTTGAATCATTTAAATCGGACGCTTAGTTTCTCTCAAAAACTGCCATTTTTTTAACATTTAGCTCTGCATCTCCGAAACCGCTGGGCCTATCTTTGCCAAAAACTAATAACCACTGTTCCCCGTCATTACGAATTGAATGTTTTTTGGATGATCCGTTCTCTCAAAGACTCGATTTATATTTTCTGCACTCTTTGCTCCATATCTCCGTAACGGCTGGACCTGCCTTTGCCAAAAACTAATCAGCACATTTCCCTATTAATAGGAATCGAATGTTTTTTAAACTATTCAAATCGGTTGATCGGTGCGCTCGAAAACGTGGACGAAAACATGCGGACATACAAAACACATACACACACACACACACATCCATATTTTCTGAGGTATGCCAGTAAAATGTTCAGAAACCTTCAAAACGTCGAGAAATGCAAAAAAAAATATTTTCGATTATCGGCCCATTACTATAACTACCCTATGGGAAGTTAAAAAATTACAACAAAAATATGATGTATTTTATAAAATAATTTTAGGAAGTTTACTTAGGAAGAAGTACCAAAAAACTTTAGTTGGAGTGCGGAGTATCTTAAAGTTAATATTAAGAGCTAAAATTTTTAGAGAATTGTTTTTTATCAATTTGCAAGCATTTGAGCCCCTGGGAGCAAAGAAATTTGAAAATATCTATATTAAGGACCAACCTAATCTACATATATATAAAAGAGAATCGCTTAAGTAGCAACACTTATATCTCGCGAACGGCTGAACCGATTTAGATGAAAATTGGCAGGGAGGTAGTTTAGAAACATATAGGATACTTTTATCCCGTTTTTCATTCTAATTCATTATATATATATATATATATATATAAATATACTAGCTAGCCCGGCCACGCGTTGCTGTGGCTCAAATCCAGAATCCCAAAGAATCTGAAAAGCTTAAAACGTAATCAATAACTCGAAATACCAAAAAAAGACTTGGATTGAATTATACCATGATTTCTATAGAAAGTGTATAAAGTTTGATTGTATTGACAAAACATAGACAAACTAATGGGGTTTATTGTTTTGATAATACCTCATTATATAGAGCACATCCTTATGCACTTAAAGTATTAATATTTTTGATTCTCTAGAAATTGTTTTGAATATACCTTACTTAGCAAAACAACGTTTTCCGGGTCAGCTAGTATATTTATAAATTGAATATAATATCTCCAAAATTATTTATTATTTTAATTTCCAGGATGGTACATTCTCCTTAAGCGATTTTTCCGAGGCTTTCCAAGACGGAGATGTGCAAAGGGTGCTTCGGGCCTACCCCGATACTGTCAGCGTCGATTTGCACTGCGCTTCTGCAGGCGGCTGGAGCAACCTTTCCGATAAACCCTTTGCAAAGGGTTGTCAACTCAGGGTCAACCCTAATGATGTGCTGACCAGTGGCAGCGCCAAAATCAATGCATTCATTGGTAATATAAAATAAATTTATTTCCTTCTTGAATAATTTATTTAAGGGGCACAACTAGTGTAACCGCCTAAAAGAAAGATGATTTTTAGGAATTTATATTAAAAAAACAATATTTTATCAATCATTTCGAAATTTTAGGAATATATTTATACATGTTTTAAGAATACATAGTAAAAATTTTGAAGAAAAAAATTAATTATTTTTAAGTTATCGACGATCTCCAACGGCGCGACAAAAAAAGGCCCTTCACTGCTGCAGTGATTCCGACCTTCTACGTGGAATGAATTTAAAAAAATTCTCGTTAAACTAGATAATATTGTCTGTAAAATGAACTACGATAAAGAAAAAAAATCAAAAATTGACAAAATGACGGCGTTTTTTTTAAAAAAAGTCGAATTTTACCCAAAATTTTGGTCGTTTTTGGACTGCCAAAATTCGATTTTTGATCCGATCAAAAAATCCATAGTTCATTTTACGGAGAACTATATATAAAACATGTAAAAAAATTCGATAGTGATCGGATCATTTGTTTTTGAGTAATCGCTGCAGCAAATTCGGAAAATGCTGTTTCGAGAAAAACGCGTTTAAAGATTAAATGATCCTTATACTATATACTATATATATACTCTTAAAATGCCTGTGACTCAAAAACTATTTAAGATATCGATTTGAACTTTTGGTATGTTATTTTTAAAGGTATAACCTATCGAAATATGGAAAAATTGAAAATTCGATTTCTTGAAAATTTCACACTAGTTGTGCTCCTTAAATGATGTGTTATTGTTTACTTAGATTATCTATCGCCCATGTTGATTCCGACGGAGTTGCACACTTTGCTCGAATCTTCGGATGTGGTTGGAAATATTCGGTTTAGTCATCCGACTTTGTATGTTTTTCCTGGAGGACAAGGTGATGCTGCACTTTTTGGAATCAATGGCTTTAATATGTTGGGTAAGTTTTATGTATATATATATATATATATATATATATATCTTCTTATATATGAAAATGAAGCTCGATAAAATGATCCGCTAAAACTCGAAAACGGCTAAACCGATTTGGCCAGTCTTAGTCTTGAAAAATTCGTGCTAATCAGTAGTATGTCGGAAAGATGAGATATTATTTCAAAATCGCGTAGAAACTTTACATTTTTAATTTGAAATTTTTTGTAGAAGCGTAATTTAAATAAAACTATAAGATGGCGGCTAATACGTCAAATGTCAAACGTTTTTGACAGATGATGTTCAATTACGTTTAATAGGATGCTTTAGATGAATATTATTTAATTGTAGTAAATAGTTTCATTTGTAGTTATATTTATACACAAAAACGTTATTAAACGGATCGCAAGAGTTACTAGAAACTCAAAATATCAACTTTTTTGAAATGTTAATATGAAAATGCACTTTTTGGCATATTTTTCTCAAACACGGTGCTCTGGAAGATCTCATTTGTATAATTATATACTCATTGGTATTTATAAAACATTTTTTACGTTATATTATTTTTTATATATATTATTTGAATTCAAAACCTGAATTTGGTATCGACCAAATGCGCATTTTGTCGAATAACATTTTCCCAGTTATATTTTCCCAGAATTTATCAAAGAATAATTAGTAATATATGAAGGTCCGAGGTTAAAAAGGTCCACCACCGATGTGTCAAAAACCAGTTATGTTAAGCATTGTTTAACAACAATATTTGAAAATAGAGGAAAAAAGATGTATAACCAGCTATAACCTTGATTCTCATGACTTTGCTATCAGTGCTATCAGGAGATAAATCGTAATCTTTGAAAATCCATATGTAAAGTATTTTCTTTGGTAGTTTTATAGCATTAGTTAAAAATGTAATTGTTTTGTAAAATACCATTAAAATTAAAATAAGACATTAAACCTGTTTGCCACCTGGCCGTTCCAAGTTACCCCGTATATGGGGTAAAAAGGTCTAGATAACAAATTTTTAAAAGACATCAATAAAAGCACATTTCTACAATGATGAAGTAGCTGACAGTTTTACTGAACGTAGTCAGATAATTGTTTGTTTGAAATGTGTTATTTGTTGTGATATAATTAGTTTGATTTATATAATATAATTAATATTTGCTCAAAGTCAAATTGGACCTTTGTGCCTCGCCCTGCTCTACGTACATACTTTTTAATAAATTTACTTTAATTTATCGAATGTTACATGAAACTTTTCAAAAAGCAGGTCAAAGAAGAAATACTTAATTCATTTTCTATCTCTCCTCGCAGAAATTTGAAATTTTTTTATAAGCTCAGTAGTATTATTTACAATTATACACAAAATCCAGAATCCAAAAAGAATCTGAAAAACTTGAAACGTAATCAATAAGTCGAATGACCAAAAAAGACTTGGATTAGATTATACCATGTTTTCTATAGAAAGTGTATAAAACTTCCAGTTTGATTGTATTGACAAAATATAGACAAACTAATGGAGTTTATTGTTTTTATAACACTTCATTGTATATAGCATTCAAACAACACATCCTTATACTCTTAAAGTATTAATATTTTTGATTCTCTACAAATTGTTTAGAACACACCGTACTTAGCGAAACAACGTTTGCCGGGTCAGCTAGTATATATATATATATATATATATATATATATATATATATACATAGATGATATATCATAATCCTGTCCTATAAAATGTTTTTCTTTATTTTTTTCAGTCGACGGAGGTTTTGCCCGAAAAGCTTGCTTCTGGGACTTCGCCCGTCACCTGGATCGCCTCGACGCCGTTCTGATGACTAGGCTAAATAATTCAAATGCCTCGGCTTGTCTTCCGTCATCAATAGAAAAAAATCAGCACTATCTATAACCCTCAGATCGGACATTTCTTTCTGCAACCTGCAGGACAAAAAAGTCCTACAAAGCCCTGATGGCGACAAAGACCGCGATCCGTTGATGTTGGATTTGTTGGAGCAAGGCCAGAATATTTTGACTGATTTGAAATGCTTGAATTTGAAACCTCAAGCTTGTTACAAAGACTCAGAACCTATTAACTTGTACCATAAAGTTGGACATGGTAAGATAAACTATACTCTTAAGGGGGTATTCTAGTGTAGAAATTCAAAAAAATCTTTTTGAATTTTTTTTATTTCATATTTTCAAAGTTTAACTACTTAAAAATGTGGGTGCGAGAAGGTTTTTGAAAATTTGAATGATTTTCGGAGATATAGGCATTTTACTGACTAGGTCTCCT
>NW_020537324.1:73154572-73190063 GCF_003426905.1 Ctenocephalides felis | reverse complement strand
TTTAATATGAACTTTATATAATAGCAATTAAGCTCAAATTGATTCTACTATCGATTTTAGTTAGAAAACGTTCGTCTGGAAAAAAAAGGGTTATTTTAAGCATTTTCCCGACAATTATTCGATTTTTCCTCGCCGTAAGAACCATCCTTGGACTTCAACAAACATTCTAAAAAAAGATTGGCCAAATGTTTCAGGCGTTGTGAGTTATGCGCTTACCAACACATTTTGCGATTCATTTTATATATGAAATTTATATTTATGTATATATAATATATTAGGGTGGTCCTTAATGTGGATATTTGTGCCCCCAGCTCAAAAGCTTCCAAAATGATAAAAAAAAACTCCTCTGAAACGCACTCCCCAAGTTTCTTATGGAAATAACATGAGTAAAATTCCATTTGTTTTTAGAATGTTATACTTAGCGAAAAGTGTATCAAAAATTTTGAGAATAACATTGTTTTTTGCTTATTTGATCAGACTAAAAAAATTACAACAAAAAAATGATGTATTTTTAAAATAAGTATTTACTTAAGAAGAAAAACCAAGAAACTTTTTTTGGATTGCAGACTATCTTATAGTTAATATTATGACCTAAAACTTTGAGAGATTTGTTTTTTATCAATTTGGAAGCATTTGAGCCCCTGGGAGCAAAAAATTCAAAAATATCCATATTAAGGACCAACCTAATCTATGTATATAAAAGAGGATCGCTTAAGTAGCAACACTTATAACTCACGAACTTGAAACGAAAATTGGCAGAGTAGTTTAGAGCCAGAAGAAACATATAGGATACTTTTTATCCCGTTTTTCATTCTAATATATAAATATACTAGCTAGCCCGGCCACGCGTTGCTGTGGCTCAAATCCAGAATCCCAAAGAATCTGAAAAGCTTAAAACGTAATCAATAAGTCGAAATACCAAAAAAAGACTTGGATTGGATTATACCATGTTTCCTATAGGAAGTGTATAAAACTTCCAGTTCGATTGTATTGACAAAATATAGACAAACTAATGGGGTTTATTATTTTTATAATACCTCATTGTATATAGCATTCGAACAACACATCCTTATAACTTAAAGTATTAATAGTTTTGATTCTCCAGAAATTGTTTAGAATATATCTTACTTAGCAAAACAACGTTTGCCGGGTCAGCTAGTATATTTATAAATTGAATATAATATTTCCAAAATTATTTATTATTTTAATTTCCAGGATGGTACTTTCTCGTTAAGCGATTTTTCCGAGGCTTTCCAAGACGGAGATGTGCAAAGGGTGCTCCGGGCCTACCCCGATACTGTCAGCGTCGATTTGCACTGCGCTTCTGCAGGCGGCTGGAGCAGTCTCTCCGATAAACCCTTTGCTAAGGGTTGTCAACTAAGGGTCAACCCTAATGATGTTCTAACCAGCGGCAGCGCCAAAATCAATGCATTTATTGGTAATATATAATAAATTTATTTCTTTCTTGAATAATTTATTTAAGGGGCACAACTAGTGTAACCGCCTAAAAAAGGTGAATTTTAGGAATTTATATTAAAAAAACAATATTTTATCAATCATTTCGAAATTTTAGGAATATATTTATACATGTTTTAAGAATACATAGTAAAATTTTTGAAGAAAAAAATAATTATTTTTTAAGTTATCGACGATCTCCAACGGCGCGAAAAAAAAAGGCCCTTCACTGCTGCAGTGATTCCGGACCTTACGGATGAAATTTAAAAAAAAAATCTCGTTAAACTAAATATTATTGTCTGTAAATGAAATACGATAAAGAAAAAATCAAAAAATTGACAAATGACGGACGTTTTTTTTTTAAAAAAAGTCGAATTTTACCCCAAATTTTGGTTCGTTTTTTGGACTGCCAAAATTCGATTTTAGATCCGATCAAATAATCGATAGTTCATTTTATGGAGAACTATATATAGAAAATGTAAAAAAAAAAATTAATAGTGATCGGATCATTTGTTTTTGAGTAATCGCTGCAGCAAATTCGAAAAATGCTGTTTCGAGAAAAACGCGTTTAAAGATTAAATGATCGTTATACTATATACTATATATATACTTTTTAAATGGCTGTGACTCAAAAATTTTTTACGATATCGATTTAAAATTTTAGTATGTTATTTTTAAAGGTATAAGCTATCGAAATATGGAAAAATTGAAAAATCGATTTTTTGAAAATTTCACACTAATAGTTGTGCTCCTTAAATGATGTGTTATTGTTTACTTAGATTATCTGTCGCCCATGTTGATTCCGACGGAGTTGCACACTTTGCTCGAATCTTCGGATGTGGTTGGAAATATTCGGTTTAGTCATCCGACTTTGTATGTTTTCCCTGGAGGACAAGGTGATGCTGCACTTTTTGGAATCAATGGCTTTAATATGTTGGGTAAGTTTTATATATATATATATATATATATATATATATATATCTTCTTATATATAAAAATGGAGCTCGATAAAATGATCCGCCAAAACTCGAAAACGGCTAAACCGATTTGGCCATTCAGTCTCAGTCCTGAAAAATTCGTGCTAATCAGTAGGTTGTTGGAAAGGTGAGATATTATTTCAAAATCGCGTACAAACTTCACATTTTTAATTTGAAAATTTTTGTAGAAGCTTAATTTAAATAAAACTATGGACGGTGGCTAATACGTCAAAAGTCAAACGTTTTTGACAGATGATGTTCAATTACGTTTAATAGGATGTTTTACCTGAATATTACTTAATTATGATTAAGTTGTAGTAAGTAGTTTTGTTTGTAGTTTTATTTATACACAAAAACGTTAGTAAACGGGCCACAAGTGTTACTAGAAACTCAAAATATCAACTTTTTTGAAATGTTAATATGAAAATTCACTTTTTGACGTTGTAGCACTCTTTTTTTGCAAATAATATTTTTCTCAAACACGGTGTTATGAAAAATCTCATTTGTATAATTATATACTCATTGGTATTTATAAAACATTTTCTAGGTTATATTATTTTTTATTTATGTTACTTAAATTTCGAACCTAAATTTGGTATCGATCAAAGGGACATTTTGTCGAATAACATTTTCCCAGTTATAATTTCCCACAATTTATCGAAGAATGGATAGTAATATATGAAGGTCCGAGGTTAAAAAGGTCCACCAGCGATGTGTCAAAAACCAGTTATGTTAAGCATTGTTTAACAACAATATTTGAAAATAGAGGAAAAAAGATGTATAACCAGCTATAACCTTGATTCTCATGACTTTGCTATCAGTGCTATCAGGAGATAAATCGTAATCTTTGAAAATCCATATGTAAAGTATTTTCTTTGGTAGTTTTATAGCATTAGTTAAAAATGTAATTGTTTTGTAAAATACCATTAAAATTAAAATAAGACATTAAACCTGTTTGCCACCTGGCCGTTCCAAGTTACCCCGTATATGGGGTAAAAAGGTCTAGATAACAAATTTTTGAAAGACATCAAAAAAGCACATTTCTACAATGATGAAGTAGCTGGCAGTTTTACTGAACGTAGTCAGATAATTGTTTGTTTGAAAAGTGTTACTTGTTGTGATATAATTGGTTTGACTTTTATAATATAATTTTTTATAATATTTCCTCAAAGTCAAATTGGACCTTAGTGCCTCGCCCTGCTCTACATATATACTTTTTATTAAATTTACTTTAATTCATCGAATGTTACTTGAAACTTTTCAAAAAGCAGGTCAAAGAAGAAATACTTAATTCATTTTCTATCTCTCCTCGCAGAAATTTGAAAATTTTGTATAAGCTCAGTGGTATAAAGAAAATCCAGAATCCAAAAAGAATCTGAAAAACTTGAAACGTAATCAATAAGTCGAAAGACCAAAAAAGACTTGGATTTGATTATGCCATGTTTTCTATAGAAAGTGGATAAAACTTTCAGTTGACAAAATATAGACAAGCTAATGGGGTTTATTGTTTTTATAATACCTCATTGTATATAGCATTCAAACAACACATCCTTATACACTTAAAGTATTAATATTTTTGATTCTCTAGAAATTGTTTAGAATATACCGTACTTAGCAAAACAACGTTTGCCGGGTCAGCTAGTATATATATATATACATATGTATATATATACATATATATATATATATATATCTGTCCTAAACATTTTTTTTAATTTTTTTCAGTCGATGGTGGTTTTGCCCGAAAAGCTTGCTTCTGGGACTTCGCCCGTCACCTGGATCGCCTCGACGCCGTTCTGATGACTAGGCTAAATAATTCAAATGCCCTCGGCTTGTCTTCCGTCATCAATAGAAAAAAATCAGCACTAGTCTACCCTCAGATCGGACATTTCTTCTGCAACCTGCAGGACAAAAAAAGTCCTACAAAGCCCTGATGGCGACAAAGACCGCGATCCGTTGATGTTGGATTTGTTGGAGCAAGGCCAGAATATTTTGACTGATTTGAAATGCTTGAATTTGAAACCTCAAGCTTGTTACAAAGACTCGGAACCTATTAACTTGTACCATAAAGTTGGACATGGTAAGATAAACTATACTCTTAATGGGGTATTCTATTGTAGAAATTAAAAAAAACGATTTTTTTTATTTCATATTTTCAAAGTTCAACTATCTAACGTTCGTACGATCGTAGGTGGGGCAGAAGACAGTATATCGAACGACTTGTAACGGATAACACATAATGCTAATTTAGGTTTCCATATTTTAAATTTTAAATTATAACACACTGATGATGAGATAAAAATTATTAAATCTTTATTTAACAAATTAGTGCAAAAATGAGTGTTGCCCGCTCACACCTCCAAACCAATATCTATTTATCCACTCAGAATACATTTGTTATATATATATATATATATATATATATAATATACATACATATATATATACACACATATACACATATATACATGCTAACTAAAGTACATTTATATTATCAATTTAATTTACATTTAATCTGCGTTAATTTAATCAAACTAGCTGTAGAAACAAGTATAAGAAGGTTTTTGAAAATTTGAATTATTTTCGGAAATATAGGCATTTTACAGACTCGGTCCCCATACTGGTTCGGCTTCACGCAAAATTTTAAATGCGTTTTTTATCAGAACAGACTTTTTCAGTACTGTTGACACGATTTCTCGGGTTTTTCGACCGATTCACTTGAGATGTTCAGGGAGTCTTGTTTATAGACCTATCTATAGCCCGAACTAGGATTATCCCCAAATTCCAATTTTTACTATTTTTAAAAAATTCGAGAAACTCAAAAAACAGTAAAAAAACACTTTTTTTTCAAACAGTCGCCAATTTGTAAAAAAAAATTTTTTACTCATCGTTAGTTCGGGCGATTGCGACATCATTGTAGATTAAGGGGCACAACTAGTGTAACCGCCTTAAAAAAGGTGATTTTTGAGAATTTATATTAAAAAACTGCTTTATCAATCATTTCAAAATTTTAGGAATATATTTATACATGTTTTAAGAATTCATAGTAAAATTTTTGAAGAAAAAAATTAAATACTTTTTAAGTTATCGTCGAATTCCAACGGCGCTACAAAAAAAGGTCCTTCTTTGCTGCAGTGATTCGGCCTACTACGTGGATGAAATTTAAACAAAAAAAATCTTGTTAAACTAGATAATATTGTCTGTAAAATGAACTACGATGAAGAAAAAAAATCAAAAATTGATAAAATGACGGCGTTTTTTAAAAAAGAGTTGAATTTTACCCAAAATTTTGGTCGTTTTTGGACTGCCAAAATTCGATTTTTGATCCGATCAAAAAATCGATAGTTTATTTTATGGAGAACTATATATAGAACATGTAAAAAAAAATTGATAGTGATCGGATCATTTGTTTTTGTGTAATCGCTGCAGCAAATTCGGAAAATGCTGTTTCGAGAAAAACGCGTTTAAAGATTAAATGATCGTTATACTATATACTACATATATACTCTTTAAATGGCTGTGACTCAAAAACTATTTAAGATATCAATTTAAAATTTCGGTATGTTATTTGTAAAGGTATAACCTATCGATTTATGGAAAAATTGAAAATTCGATTTTTTGAAAATTTCACACTAGTTGTGCCCCTTAATTTTTTGCATTTCCGATGGCTAGGAGGGCTGAAATCATGTCAATTTTTTGAGACCACTTTATCAGCTGCCAGTTTTTACACTCTTCAACTTTTTTAGTTTTTAATTTTTGTTTTGTATTTTAATAATATTAATAAACAAGTGGTAAAAAAATGGATAGTAAAAACATTCATTGCTTTCTTTTACGACACTTTAAAAATGACCTAAAATTCATCGCTCTACACTAGAATACCTCCTTAAATCATGGTATTGAAGTGGAAATTTATTTATGATTTAATTTTTATCCAGGTACTCTCGATATGTACGTTCTAAGTCCCTCAAAGGATTCCAAAGAAGTCAGAGAATTTCTCTCAAAGTGGAACAACAACGATTCTAAATTATTTGCTCCTAAAAAAGATGCCAAAGAATTCAGTTTTCCTATCCAGAATTTGATTTCCATTTGCGCGTTGCTCGTATGGAAACCTGCAAATCCTGCTGACAACATAACCAGAATTTTATTCCCTGGTAGTACACCAGAACATAAAATATTTGAAGGTCTGGATAAAATCAAACACTTGGAATTCATGAAATATCCAGTATGTAGTGCCAAATCTTTAAGTCCTGCCGGATCGATAATAGGTTTGGCTAAACAAAAAATAAAGTCTGCAGCACCTTTGATAGATAAAATCATTCCAGAAGCGCCGCTGAAATCTAAACTTATCGAAAAAGACAATAAAATTGCTGATGATATTAAAAAATCTGAGAATGATATAGATGCTAACAAACAGTTAGATGCTAGCAGTCCGGCAGAAGTTAAAGAGGAAATTAAACTACATAAAATTTCTAATATGAATTCTAAACCTAAACCCATTAAAAAACCTGAAGCCAAGAAGATCGAACTGACGAAAGTTAATGACGCTGATAAAGTGAATGAAAGTGATAAGGTAACTAGTAAGAAAGATAATAAAGATGAGACTGATACTAAACAACCCAAACCTAAACCAAAGATTGAACATAAATCTAAAATAGACACGAAAGCTGCTCCCAAACCTAGAACTGAAACCAAGACTGCTAAATCCATAGATAGAAAACCACTAGCTCCTAAAGTCGAAAAGAAGCCAGAACCTGTTAAATCGACACCAACAACCCCCAAGAAGACTGTAGAAAACGGCAAGCCTGTATTAAACGGAGTTGCTAAAGATAAAGAAATAGCCAAGACCAAACCAGCTCCTAGAGTACCATCAAAAGTCACTTCCACAGCTCCACCTGCTAAAAGTGCTAAGGAAGCCAACAATCGTAAAGTCGTCGAATCTAAAATTAAATCCACGAAGAAAGAGCCAGTGGAAAAGAAACCTATTGAGAAAAAAGAAGCAGTCAAAGTTGAACGCAAACCAATTTCAAGGAGACCAAAAGCAGCTTCACCATCCAGCGTTATCAAAACCACAGGAAGTCCAGCAAAATCCGCAAAGTCTACACCATCAGCATCAGTCAAATCTGATAAAGACGGTGTTATTGCACCTGGTAAACAAGAAAAAGAAAGTACTACTGAATCTAGTCCTGTATCCACTCCAAGTGTCGATCAAGAAACCACAAGAAAATTAGTACAAGGTTTGTCAGCAGTGCCGTTGGATGAAGCCAAGTTGCAAGAATTGGAAGATTTGAAGGAAGAACAAGAGGTTGTACGAGAAATTGAGGCTGTTTTCCAACGTGACAATGATGCCGAAGCCAAAATTGATCATTCCGATGCTGAGATAAGTAAAGTCACAGATGACTCTAAGGTTAACACTACAGACGTCGAAGAGGATGAGGAGTATATTATTATTGAAAAAGAAGAAATTGAGCAGTTCACGGAAGATTCGATAAACGAACAAGAAAGTTTGACGAAGGAAGAGGAAATTCAGAAGCACCAACGCGATTCTGAAGAGTCGGAGAAGAAACGTAGAGAAAGTTTGGAGAATGCATCTGAAGACGTGAAACAAGATGATGATGTTAAAGATACTGTTGAAGATACTGAGCAGCTTACTGTTGAAGAACAAATTGATAAAGACTCATTGGCTGAGCCTGTAGTTGAAACTAAAGTTGTGGAGGATACTTTACCTGAAAAGGAAGTCCTGAAAGACTTGCCTTCGGCTTCACCAGAAGCTAAACACGTCGATGCAGCTGAACCAGAAGTTGTTCCTGTTGAACCAAAAGATATTGAAGTACCCAAAGACGATCATGAACAAGCAGTTGTTGTCGAAGAACCCGCCAAGGAACAAATAAGTGTGAGCCCTGATGACAAACTTGACATCACAAGTAGCAAAAAAATTGACGACAAAGAAGAATCTAAACTCACAGAAGATTTACAACCAGAAGAAATCCAAAAAGAGCACTTACAAGAAAGCCAACCGGATGAAAAAATATCCACAACCATCGAATCCGGAGCAACGACAGCCCCAACATTACCCGAAGACGAACGTATTCCCTTGGACGAAATAAAAGAAGACCAAGTCATCGAGGAAAAATACATCAAGGAAGAAACCAAAGAAGTCGAAGCTGTCCCAAGCACCTTGCCAACAAATCTTGAACCTCTGGAAGACAAGGGCGATGTTCAAGTATTCCCTCATAATGGTCATTTACGAGACGTTGTCAAAACACCAGACGAAGTCGCCGATTTGCCGATGCATGAGGAAGTTGATTATGGAATGTATGATGATTTTCCGGGTTCTAAAAAGAAAAAGGATGAAGGTGTGCATGAAGACAAACCACTTAAGAGACGTTATTCGGATGAAAAAGATAAAGACGAGGCTGAGCAAGAAAAACTAGACCAGGTGGACGATAAACTTGATAATACAGTTGAAGTGAAATCAAACGATGCGGTTAAACCAATTGAAACGATTGTTGATAAAGATAACACAGCAGTTGTAGAGGAAGTTGAAGCACCAAAAGACGTTACTACAGATCAGTTTATTCCTGATGAATTTAACAAAACACTTGATGGTACATCAGTAGATCAAAAAGTCGATGGCTTTAAAGTTCCAGATATGTCTTCACCGGTGGATCAAAAACCCATTGATGGAACTTTAGTAGATCAAAATGTTGCTGGCTTTAAAATTCCAGATATGTCTTCACCGTTGGACGATATTGTTGACATCAGTAGATGCAAAAATTGACGATAAACTTGAAGAAAAACTCGATGTACCGAAAGTACCAGATATGTCTTCACCGGTTGATGAGGTCATTGATGCTCCGAAATCAACAATTGTTTTAGAATCACAACCAGAAACTAAGGTTGATGCAGCAAAAATTCCAGATATGTCTTCGCCCATTGATGAAATCATCGAAGCTCCTAAATCAACAGCACCATTAGATGTACAACCAGAAGTTAAAGAAGATGTAGTAACTGGATTACCGAAAGTACCAGATATGTCTTCGCCCATTGATGAAATTATTGAAGCTCCTAAATCGGCAGCTTCATTAGATGCTCAGCCAGAAGTTAAATTAGATGAAATTACAGGATTACCAAAAGTACCAGATATGTCTTCGCCCATTGATGAAATCATCGAAGCTCCTAAATCAGCAGCTCCTTTAGATGCCCAGCCAGAAGTCAAAGTAGATGGAATTACAGGATTACCAAAAGTACCAGATATGTCTTCACCAGTTGACGAGGTCATTGATGCTCCTAAATCAACAGTTGTTTTAGAATCGCAACCAGAAACTAAGGTTGGTGCAGCAAAAATTCCAGATATGTCATCGCCGATTGATGAAATCATCGAAGCTCCTAAAACTGCTGCTCCATTAGATGCACAGCCAGATGTCAAAGTAGATGAAGTGACAGGATTACCAAAAGTACCAGATATGTCTTCTCCAATCGATGAAGTTATTGAAGCTCCCAAAACTGCTGCTGCTTTAGACACTAAACCAACAGATGTCTCAGAAGTGGTTGAAGCTCCTAAGATACCTGATATGTCTTCACCAGTTGATGAAATAATTGAAGCTACCAAAGCAACATTATCTTCAGATACAAAAGTAGATCAAGAAGCACCAGATACAAAAGTAAATCAAGAAGCTGAACAGAAGGATCAGGACAAATTAGAAGACAAATTTGATAAAGATGATTTGAAAGAACCAGGACTTTTAGAGCAAGTGAAAGATGAAATCAAAACAGAAACTGAGCAAAGCAAAGAGAAACCAGCAGATATTCTTGAAGCAGTAGATGACAAAGCAAAAGTTTCTGAACCAGAAACTACTATTGAAGCTGCAGATACTAAAGAAGAAGCACCACAAAAACCTTTTGAAGCAGTTTGTGAACTACCTGTTGCTGATCTAAGTAAAGCCTTAGTATCAGATGAACCAGTAGAAGATAAAATTACTGATGACAAAGCTCAGCCATTATTACCATCTGACAAATTAGAAGAAACCCAAACGAAAATTGACTCTGTCACAGATAAAATTGAATCTTTAGAAAAGGATACGAAAGATGAGATACAAGATTTTGTTTCAAAAGTAGACGACATGAAAGATGACATTCAAAAATTGGAATTAGAAGCAGGTGATAAATTTGAGGGCACTCAAGTGCTTGACACAAAGGTTGATGATATCGTAGAAAAATTGGAAGAGTCTACGATAAAAGATGAACCCAAAAATGATGTCCAAAAAGATAAAATTGATGAACATGAAGTGAAAGATCTCGCAGGAAAAGAACAAAGTCTAGAGCCTGAGGCAAAACATGATGATAGCAAAGATCAGAAGCAGGAAGTTACTCCAAAAGATGCAATTGTACCAGAAATTAGCAAAGATGATAAAGAAGTCGAATTTGATCAAAAGCATGATGTTACCCAGGATGCTACAAAAGACAATTTACCTGAAAGCATCAAGCTAGAAGATAAAATCGATCAATTGGATGAGAAAAAGGATGAAGTGACTGGCAAGTTACCAGAAATTTTGCCTGAGACCAAAACAACTGACGAAGCTACAAAAGAGTCCTTGGATTCAATTCCTGAATCAAAACCAAGTGATTTGGCAATGAAAGAAGATTTGCAGAAAGAAGATATTGTTCAAAAGGATGAAATTAAAGATATACCAACAACAGATGAACATGGAATTGAGGATGACAAATTGAAGAGTGATGTGATGGCACAAACTTTTGATGATAAGCCCGCTGAAGAAATAAAAGATTCGCAGAAAGAAAGTTTGCAAAAGGAAGCTGCACCAATAGACACGGTCACAAAAGAAGACAAACTTGATATTGATGCACCACAAAAACTTGATACAGGCAAAAAGGTTTTGCCCGACATGTCATCACCCAAAGACGACTTTGTATCAGATATGGAGTCACAAATTGTGAAAGACTTAGATGAAGTAAAACTAGCAGAGATTCCTAGTCAAGAAAAAACTTCAGTTACAATTGATGACAAGAAGCCTTCACTAGATAATTTAGTATCAGGTCTTGATGAAACAACGATTCCTGAAGTATCCACACCAACCACGACACCAGTAAAGGAAGACAAATCGTCTGAAGAAATGGCAAAAGAAGTAGGCGTAGAAATTGAGAAGAAATTGGATGAATTGGCAAGTCTTAGTGAAAGCGATGACCATAAACTGAATCTAATAAAATCTGAACCAAAAGACGTTGATGACCACACGAAACCTACAGAAGATAAACCTCTTCAGAACGGCGACGTTAAAATTTCTGATGAGCCTGTTGTGTCAAAACATGAAATTCTTGAAGAAGTTATAATTGTAAAGAAGATTAAGGAATTAGGACCTGAATTGGATATGAAAGATGAAGCAATTAAGGATGAAAAATCAGCAGATGTTATCGACAAGCCCGAAGATGTGCCTGTAGATTTTGGTAAACAAGAATTCAAAGATCATGGTATTACGCTTCCGGATCTTAAAGATCCCCTTTTGATTGAGAGCATGGTAGATGATTTGTCAAAGAATGATATATCTGAAGACTTAACCAGGAGTGTTGAAGATTTAAAAGACGACGTAATGGATATTGTCAATGATTTAGCGAAAGATGCCGAACAAACTGTGGAACAAATAGAAGAAAGCGCCATGGAAAAATTACAATCCGTCTCAGAAAGTTACAAAGACAATATCGAAAAATTCGATTCCAGTCTAAATGAAAAATTGGACAAGAGTGACAAGTTGATGCAAGAAATCGTGGAAAAATGTGACTTTACCTCAAAGGCTCCTTTAGATTTCCAACCATTCGAAGTCAAGTCTTACACTACAGAGCTCAGAGAAACCCATATCACTACTTTAGATTCCCCAATACAAAATAACAAAGTGATTGTGGAAATTTCTGAACAAATAGAAAAAATGCCAGCGTCTCACATCACCGGCTCATTCCTAGATAACGAACGTAAATTTTACGTAGCAGATGATAAAAATCAGTATCCAGATTTTGATGGTGAATCCGATAAAAATAATGTAGTTTTAGATCCTGTTCAAAGAACGTCTTCTCCATTTGTGATCAAAAGTGAAGAAGAGGTTATCAAAATTGTAGCAAACGTGGCAGAAGTACTTAAATCCGATAAGTTGTTAGAAGAAATAATACCTGATGTTGATAAAAAGTTTGCATCACCTTTTGGATCACCTTCTGTCTCCAGGGAAAAGACACCAGAACCAGATGCCAAAGTCCAGTCTTCCACTGTTCCTGATACTTTCGACTTTGCCAAGGAGGATGAAGTTGATTTCTTTGAAAAATCATCAAGTATAAAAGATGATGGTGTTATCAAGAAATCTGAAAAAGCTCCAATGACTACGAGTGATGAAAAGATTAAAACTGACGATGCCAGCAAAGACTTAGATGATAAACTTCAAAGTGATTCAGCAAAACCAAGTCAAGCCGAAGACAAGGAGTTAGATGTCATAAAAGTTGATAGTCGGTCAACAAGTGGCAAAACCACGCCAGATATTAAAATCGATGAAGACAAAACAAACGAAGACTTGGTTGAAACCAAAAGTTTATCTGGAAAATCCACGCCAGATTTGAAAATCGACACATCCCACGACTTTGGAATAAAAGTCGATGGAAAACAATCACCTACACAGCTTTCACCACCAAGAGAAATCTTGTGCGAAAATATTTCTGGTCGCAGTACACCCGATATTAAAGTTACATATGATGAAACAGAAATAGAAAAGGATGAACCTGTTGGCAAAGAATCATCTGGACGGTCAAGTCCGGTAAAATCGGGACGATCCACACCTGAAATCAAAATATCTGATTATGAAGATGATAAGAAGTTTGACTCGGCTGCTTTGTCTAAGATATGTGAAGATGATGACAAAGTGGGAGATGATAAAAGTGGAAAATCTACACCTGACGTTCTTGATAAACATACTGAGGATCCAAAGTCTTCTGATATGGATCAATTAGAATGTAAACTAGATGATACCAAAGGTGGTAAAATTACACCACCAACAGCTCCACTTAGCCCAGCGATAAAAGATGACACAAAGCCTGCATCAGAAGAAATTAAATCAGATTTGCACATGGATCAATCACAACCAGAAAAGGATGCATCAGGAAAATCGAGTCCTGTCCTCATAGCTTCTACTCACGGCAGCTCTGAAAATATCACAAAATCAGCAACATCATCCTTGGAACATAGTTCTACAACCGGTATCCCAACACCAGATATGAGTTCGTCTCCGAAACCCACATCACCGTTCCCCAAAGGTTTAGCATCGAGTAAAGATGAAATTGTTTTATCTGGTAAATCGACGCCAGAATTAGGGCAACATTTGGATAAACCCAGTTCTGGTAAATCTTCACCCAAACCTGATGATGTAAGTGATGAGGAAAAGTTTACGTCACCCTTAAGTGCTAGTAGAGAAGACTTGAAAGCTACAGGACAACAAGTAATTGTGACTGAAGTGATTAAGACAACTATAATCACAGATGAGCCCAAGCAAACAGATATTTCATTGTCTGATAGCAACGATGATAAATTATATAGCGACGATGAAATTCCAGAATCGCCAGCGAGTATTAGTTCACAAATTGCGCATTCCCAAGATTCATTTAGATACGAAGGTGCAATGATTGATACTCGTAAACATTTGGACTCGTCGGATGAATATGATGCTGCCAAGTTTTCACCAAAAATGGATCCTATGAGCACGTCGTTTTATGGAGAACTTCCTACGACGACTGTAAAAACCGAACCAATTGCAATAACCACAACGAAACGTACCGAAACTGACATATTGGAACCAGGACATAGATTTTTAGAAGAAGCTGATATGGAATTTGAAAAAGCTCTAGAAGAGCACAGGCATTTGCGTGGAACCGAATTGATGTCAGCAATAACTTCTAAATACGAGTTCTCGCCTAGTGGTTTTGCAAGTCCTGGAGCTGAAGGTTTTCTGAACGGAAAATTACTAGATGAAGCCAGTGCTGAGTTTAAACTCAAAGATGTAACGACAAAACCCAAAGACAGCACCGAATCAAACGGCTTTTTACCAGAACACCAGGCAGATTCTGGTGAAGAAGAAGTACCCAAGGACTTCGATCCGTTATCAGCATGGGGTAAACCTTTAGGGCTACCAAGTCCTGCACCACCTCCGACAGTAGACAGCAACATGAAGACAACGCCTAAGAAGGAAAAGAAAAATATCACAGCTAAAATCAAACTGATAAATGAAAAGAATCTATCGAAGGATATCAGGAGGAGATCAGAATCGCCTCATAAAGGCGGCAAAAAAATAAATCCAGTGTATATTGATTTATCGTACGTACCTCATCATGGAAATTCATACTATTGTCATGTGGACTTCTTCAAAAGGGTTCGAGCCAGGTACTATGTGTTCTCAGGCACTGAACCGAGCAAAGACGTCTATAACGCGCTTTTAGAGGCCAAACAAACGTGGGAGGATAAAGACTTAGGTAAGATAATGCATAATTTCTAAGTAAGTGCACGAATAATTTTGAACTTCCCGAAGGGTAGTTATAGTGATAGGCCGAAAATCGAAAATGAGAATTTTTGCATTTCTCAACGTTTTGAAAGTTTCTGAACATTTTGTGTATGTGTGTGTGTGTGTGTTTTGTATGTCCGCATTTTTTGGTCCACGTTTTCGAGCGCACGGATTAACCGATTTGAATGGTTCAAGAAACATGCGATTCCTATTGATAGTGAGATGTGCCGATTAGGTTTTGGCAAAGGCAGGTCCAGCCGTTACGGATATACGGAGCAAAGAGTGCAGAAAATACAAATCGAGTTTTTGAGAGAACGGAGTATCCGATTTGAATGATCTAAAAAACATTCAATTTATAATTATTGGGAGAAGAGGTGTTAAGTTTTTGGCAAAGACAGGTTCAGCCATTTCGAAGATACAGAGCTAAATGTTCAAAAATGGCAGTTTTTGAGTGAACTAAGCGTCCGATTTAAATGATCTAAAAAACTTTCTGCTCGTATTGACAAAACAATTGCTTTTGGGGATAAAAAATTATTACATCTTTTTTTATTTTCCATAAAATATTTTTGTAATTTTGGATTCAAAATTCAAACTAGTGGGGCGCATGGCATCGTGCTTTAAGGCAAATTGCTGGAACTTCCCGTACCAAAAATTATTTTTTTTAAAAAGATTAACGTTTTTGAAAAAAAATTTACTCTGAAAAAATTAGATTTTTGAGAAATTATAATTTTTTGACAAAAATTTACTTTTTTTGAAAAAAAGACTTACGAAAAGCAATCGTACTGCTTTAACTGCATTGATACGAAATATCAAAGCGCGTAAGCGCCGCGCCGCCGTCTAACGGATAAACATTGGTACGGAACCCATAGGAATGTAAAAAAAATATACTTATTGTTATAATCTCTATAAAATATCTGATAATTTGATGTGCATATGTCTAATGATCATTTTTGACCGCCAAATGGCATTTTTTTTTACTTTTTTCAGTAGATCTTCGAAACCGCTAGACCTGCCTTCATGAAAATTTGATCAGTTCTTCACCTTGTTAATACAAGTAAAATGTTTTTTGAATTATTCAAATCGGACGCTCCGTTCTCTTAAAAACTGAGTTACCGTTTTTGGCACTTTTTGCCTCATATCTTCGGAACGGCTAGACCTGCCTTTGCCAAAATCTAATCAGCACGTCTCCTTATCAATACGAATCGAATGTTTTCTGAATTATTCAAATCGCTTCATCCGTGTTTCCGAAATCGTTGACGAAAATTTGTATCCGAACACACACACACACGCACACGCACACACTTTTCACACAAACACATTTTTTCTCAGGTATGCCAAAATATTCAGAAACCTCTGAAACGAAAAGATATATAAAAAAATTCATTTTCGATTTTTTTGCGATTACTATAACTTGCCCTACGGGAAGTTAAAAATTATTAAATCTTTTTTTTTTATTTTCCATAAAATATTTTTGTAGTTTTAGATTAAAAATTAAAAAAATTACCCAGGCTAAGCACAGTCTAAGCGCCACTCTGGTGCAAATGTTTACCCAAGTGTGTTTAGACTGTTTTTGTACTGGAGCACTTCTACCAATTTTGTGAAAACTATTAAAAAATTTAAAAATGCCGCCAAGCAAAGCACAGTATAAGTGAAAATGTCGCACAGAATTATTTGTAAATGCGTTTAGACTGTGACTATATGGAGCACTTTTTCAATTTTGTGCAAATCACAACTATTTTTTTGGAAATGAATTCGAAATGAAATGACGATTGTTAATGGAGATAAATTGATTTATGATTTGTGATTTACATTTGATTTGCTCAGATATAACAAGATAGCAAAAATAATGAATGTTACAGTATTTGTAATAATATGTTTAATATTTCTCGATTATTTCAGTACGGTACGGTAAGTTTCAGCAATTTGCCTTAAGGCACGATGCCATACACCACTAGTATAGTAATCTTATTTTTTCCCCAGAGGTGACCATTATCCCAACATACGACACGGACGTGCTCGGTTATTGGGTGTCGGAGAATGAAGATCTGCTTGTTAAAAATAGGATAGATCTTTCGCCTTCGGCTTCCAGATGCACCATCAACCTGCAAGATCACGAGACATCGTGTTCGGCTTATCGCCTCGAATTCTAGGTGTCGGGCACGCTTGTGGCTTTCTCAACGAGCTTAGAATAGATTAGTTGGTAAAAAAATCACAGGTTTAATTTTTATTCATTATATATATATATATATACACTGGTGTTGTCGGGCCGAAACGCGCCGGAACGTCGTTCCGGCAAATCATTTTTGGGCCGAAACGCGTTCCGGCAAAAGAAATTAAAAAAAAAATCACTTCATACAGAAAGTGATTTAATAAATGAATTTTATAAATTATAATTTGACTAATTTTTATTAAATTTCGTATTATTGTAATAAACATACATATATGTGCACAAAATGAGTTTTGTAATGATTTTCGTTTCTTTCCTTCTCGAACGGAACCGAAACAAACATGCGAACCGTTTTTTTGAACCGGTTTTTTAATTTTAGCGTTCCGGCAAAAAAAATATTAGCACAACACCACTGTATATATATATATATATATATATTATATATATATATATATATATATATGTATACTAAATTTTTTAATAATAATTTTAATGTTGAGGCAAAATCTTCAGAGCAAACAAAATTACAGTACAGTAAAACTGATTGTAAAGATTGCGATGCTGTTTATGTGGGTAAAGTAGGTCTAAAATCAAATTATATCACCAATCATAAAAAAAATTGCAATTTAGACGATGCTACAATATTTTGTAACATGTCGAATACATCGCAAAGACGCTTTACAGAATCTTGTTTCATTCGTATAAACAAAAATAGTATCAATAAACGAAATGATTCCCCTTAACTTTGTGAAAACTATCTGGAACAAGATATTTTAGTATTATGTATTCCCTGAAGATTTTGCTCACATTTTAGCTTTTTCAATGATTTAAGACTGTATCGGTAAATTATTTTGACTGACTACTTCGACTCATTTATTATAGCATTTATAGAAAGATGCAGATTTTTGATAACAATGAGCAAAACTCTACATAGATATAGAAAACGTTGGAAAAATTAATAAAATACTATCACCTACCAATGGGTCTATTCTTAGTGTGTATTGTTGTAAATAATTTGTTACAATATTTAACAAGTTAATATATAATACACATATAAAAGTCTCTAATAGTGTTGAGGCTAGTGTAGCTCTTTACTACTATTTTTCAATAGTACGAGAGCTGGTGTCGCTGCACACGAACGATTTTTGATAATTTTATCGATCGATTTTATCGATCAAATCACGAAGAAGTTTTTAAAAGAGTCACAAGAAGTTTTTTTACAAAATTGGTCGAATTCAAAAATCGATTTCTATAAAAAATAGGCATGAAAATTGGAGATGTTTAGTATTTTATTATATTTTTTTGACGTGAATTTACTAATGCGGAAAGTGTTGGGTGAGGTTGCCTAAGTCGTACCTAAGTAAAAAATATCGAAGCAAAGTATCAATACTGAGTGTTTAAGGTGCACCTAGTGTTAACAAAATCAAATCAAACAACTGCGGCCAGCTCGATATCAAGCAGTATGATTTTATATTTTTTATTTTAAAAATATATTTAATATATAGTTTATTTAGGTTTGATAATAAAAAAACGTAAACTAGCACTTCCTTGGCTTGCTTCATACTTTGGCCAACTCGATATCAAGCCGTATGATTCCAGATTTTTTATTTAAAAAAAGTAGTTCATTTAGTTCATTTTTATCTTTTATCTAGATTTTTCAAAAAGAGTCATCCTCGGCTTATTAAAAAAAACGTGGGCTAGCAATTCCTAGGCCTGATTACAATTTAGGCCAGCTCGATATCAAGCAGTATGATTTTTTTTAAAGAATTTACTGTGTAATTTATTTTTATCATAGTTTTTTCAAATTTGCGCCATACCCTGCTTATTAATAAAAAAACGTGGATTAGCAATTTTTAGGCTTGATTCAAATTTTGGCAAGCTTGGTATCAAGCTGTATGATATCGTATTTTTTATTTTTGAAAAATACTTAATGCATTTTTATCATAGTTTTTCAAATCGCGCCATGTCTTGCTTATTAATAAAAAAGTGGGCTAGCAATTTCCAGGCCTGATTTCAACTGCTGCCAGTTCGATATCAAGCAGTATGATACCGTTTTTTTTATTCTAAAAAAGAATTTACTATATACTTCAATTTTATTAATATATATCGCCACCCTCGGCTTAATTATATGAAACATGGGCTAACAATCCTAGGCCTGATTCCAACTTTGGGCAACTCGATATCAAGCAGTATATTTTTTCAAAAGAATTTACTGTATAATTCATTTTTATCATAATTTTTCAAAAAATGATATACCTGGTTTATTAATAAAAAATGTGGGCTAGCAATTTCTGGGTCCGATTCCGTATTTTTATTTTGAAAAAGTATTTAATATATAGTTCATTTTCATCATAATTTTTCAAAATAATAAAATACATGGGCTACCAATTCCTAGGCCTGATTCCAACTTCAGCCAGCTCGATATCAAGCAGTATGAATCGATATTTTTTAATTTAAAAATAATGAAAAAAATCAAAATAATGAAAAACGTTGTCTAGCAATTTTTAAGCCTGATTCCAACTTGTGCCAGCTCGATATCAAGCAGTATGATTCTAAATTTTCATTTATTGTATAGCTTATTTGTATCATATTTGAAGAAAAGTTGATATCGTGGTTGAATTATTTATAGTTTTTAGGCGCCTTAATCGTACCGAAACGACATTTTTGAAAAATGTAAAAATACCGATTTTAATAAAACTAAAAAAAAGAAGTTAAGTAAATAAAGATTTTTCTTTCTACGACTTAGGCAACCTCACCCTAAATTCGTAAAAGTTGTTTTTAGCGAATTATTTACTATAAAGCACCTAATATTATACGTCTGTTAACGTTAAGTTGATCGATAAACTTAAAGTTTAAATTGCTATATTTATTAAATTATATTATAATTAGCTATATTATATTATATTATATTATATTGCACGTTAGATTATTGTTGAATTTTATTGAAACAATATTATATTAACAATATTATATTGACGATATATAGTTTTTTGCTATTCTAATCGCGTTGAGAAGACTATGACGTCGTTTTATAATAGGCAGATAAGTTATTCGTAGATATTAATTAATTAATAATAATGATAAACAAGAATATATAATATTATGATAATATATTATATACGTTTTAACATTTTGCATGAAGTCATGCCGATTATATCCTATAAAAAATATATAAAACATAGACCGTGGTGGAAACGTTGATGGTCGGAATTGGTAAAAGTGTGATCTGCGTTACGTCAGTTCGATATCAAGCAGTTTTTTTTATAATTTTTCAAAAAAGAATTGTATTATAATTTTTTTAAATGCGCCAGGCGTAGTTTTCTAATAAAGAGTGCAAACTAACAATTTCTAGGCCAGATTTCAACTTTGGTCAGCTCGATATCAAGCAGCATGATTCTGATTTTTTATTTAAATAAAGTTTATTCGTATCATTTTTTTTTAAAGTTAGCCAGTCGTGATTTAAAATAAAACGCGTGTTATCAATTTCTAGGCCTGATTTCAACTTTGGCCATATCGATATCAAGCAGTATGATTCTAGATTTTTATTTAAATAAAGTTTATTCGTATCGTAGGTTTTTAAAATGCGCCAGTCGTAGTGTACTAATAAAGATGGTGGGCAAGCAATTTTTAGGCGTGATTTCGAATTTGGCAGCTTGACACCAAGCAGTATGATACCAGAATTTTCCTTGAGATTTTATTTGAGCATTATGATAGTATCTCTTAGGTTGCAATAATTAAGAACTTGATCTAGTAATTTCTAAGCCTTATTCCAACTTTGGGCAGCTCGATATCAAGCAGTATAACTCTCAATTTTTTATTTGAATAAAGTATTTCAAGTATAGTTTATTTTTATATTAATTATTCAGACAGCTCTGGTGTAATAATTATGAACTTGATCTAGTAATTTCCAAGCCTGAATCCAACTTTATTCAGCTCGATATCAAGCAGTATTAATATAGATAATTTATTCAAATGAAGTATTTTTTAATTGTACATTTTTATCATATATTTTTTTATTGCATCAATCGTGGAGTACTAATACTAAAAGTTTTGGGCCAGCTTGATATCTACATTTTTATTATTTTTTATCAGAATTTTGCCAGAATAAAAAACGTGAGCTAGCAATTTTTTGGTCTGGATTTAATACAAATTTTGGACAACTGCTCGATATCAAGCAGTATAATTCTCATTTTTTTATTTAAATGAATTATTTATATATATATAGTTTATTTTTATAATAATTTTTGAGATGTAATAATAGAGAACATGTGCTAAAAATTCCTAGTTTTATGATCGATTTTAACTTTGGTCAGCTCGATATCAAGCAGTATGATTCTAGATTTTTATTTTTAAAAATTATGTAAAATGCTGTTCATTTTTATCATAAATTTTGTAAAATAAGAAAAAAACATAAGCTAGCAATTTCTAGGTTTGGGTCCGATTTTAATTTTGATCAGCTCGATATCAAGCAGTATGATTTTAATTTTTTTTATTTCAAGTAAAGTATTCAATAAACAGTTCATTTTTATCCAAATTTTTGTAGTCTAATAATCAAAAACATAACCTAGCAATTATTACGTTTAGACTTGTTTCAACTTCAGGCAGCTCGATATCAAGCAGTATGAATCCAATTTCTTTTTAAATAAAGTATCTAATATACAGTTAATTTTTATCATAAATTTTGTAAAATAAGAAAAAACATGAGCTAGCAATTTCTAGATTTGGGTCCGATTTTAACGTTTAACAGCTCGATATCAAGCAGTATGATTTCAGATTTTTTTATTTCAAGTAAAGTATTTAATAAGCAGTTTTTTTATCCTTTGTAGTATATTGAAAAATGGGCTATCAGTTCTTAAGTCTGAATTTGTTTTCAACTTCGGACAGCTCGATATCAAGAAGTATGAACCCAGATTTTTATTTAAATAAAATATTTAATATACAGTTAATATTTATCCTTTTCATAGAATAATAATAAATAACATGTGCTAGCAATTCCTAGGTTTGGGTCCGATTTCAAATTGGGACAGGTTGATATCAAGCAGTATGATTTCACCTAAATAGAGTATTTGTTATATAGTTTATTTTATCGTATTTTTGTGAAGTAATAATAAAAAACATAAGAACATTAGGTCTGATTTTAAATCTGACCAGCTTGATATCAAGTTGCATAAAACTTTTGTTTTTTAAAACCTGGATTCAATTTACTATTGTGTCGGCTCGATATCAAGCAGTATAATATCAAAATTTCACTTGAGATCATATTTAAAAACTGTCGTTTCGTGTACTACAATATAATTCCTAGGCATGGGTTCAATTTTCTCTTGGGTCAGCTCGATATCAAGCAGTATGATATCAATTTTTTATTTGGGATTATTTTTGAGATTTACAGTAAGTAGATTGGGGGTATTGCTGCAACTATATTATTGCTTTAATCTATCCAAAACTTTAAATTACAGCTGGATATCAAGCAGTATGATACCAGACTTTTACTTGATCATATTTGAAATTTAAAATAGCGTTTTGTAGGCAACAGAATTATTTCTAAAGTTCGATTCCAAGTTGCGCCAGCTCGATATCAAGCAGTATGACACCAGAGAATCATTAAAATCAGGAAAAAATCGGCATTTTTACTATTTTTAGTTGCAGATTTTTTGTCTTACCAATTTTAACCATCACGTTTTTTCCCCAATACGGTAAATAGTGTAATCTTCTAAATTTTGCACAGGTGACAAGGTATCTAAAATAGACACACATTAAAAAATTACGCAACATACACACACATAAATACAGTGATAAAAAAAAGATATGAAAAACATGTGTTATTTTTTTAGAATCATCCCTAAACGACGTATAAACGTAACAATGGAAAAAATTATCATTCCTGCGATTTTGAGATAAATAAAAACAAATTTAGAGATTTTTTGCTAGATGATAATAAATGAGATAAGATCATCCCACTTCTACTATTGCTCTAAAAAAAATGTTAGTCTAGTCTCAAAGAAAAAATTGATAAAAAATATATTAAAAAAAACTTAAGTCAGAGTTATTATTAATAATTATAATAATACTACCTACTAATAATAATAGTGATTACATTAAATGTAACTTGAAGTGAAAAGATGAATTAATTCGAAGCCAAAGGTAAAAATATTACTTTGTCTTTGCATAGATACTTAATAATTAATTAATTATTATACATTAGATTATAATGTGTATTTAAATATTATATTTAAAGATGGAAACTTTAATATATCTTGACTAAAATGAATTAATGAAATTTTGTAGAGGTATCGCACGAACTGTTGTACCTAAATAAAAAAAAACTAAGAGGAGAAATTAAGAGAATTTTAAATTTATTAAATTAATTGTAGGGACTTTAGGAGATCTATGTGGGTAATAATGCATACTAAAAGGTAATAGAAAATTTTAAAATTTTCCATTTTTTCAAAAGTAGTCCGAAGTGTTATTTAAGCATTTTTTATAAAATTTTTGGATAAAAAATAGGAATGTCCAGGAGGGTGAAAAAATTATAACAGGATTTGTTTTTAAATTTGTTATCGATTTGTACATTCTATTTTAGTTTCAATTTTTGTTTATAATTTCAGTTTCAAGATTCGTGGGCTATTGCCCATGATTTTGTTTCAAATTTTTTATCGATTCGTACATTTTAATTACAATTTCAAAGTTTTTTTTTTTTTTTCAGTTTCAAAATTCGTGGACTATTGTCCGTGATTTTTTTTTCAAAGTTTTTATCGATTCCTAAATTATAATTTCAATTTCAATTAATTTTTTAAATTTCAGTTTTACAATTCGTGGTAAAATATCTGTGATTTTCTTCAGTTTTTATCGATTCGTATATTTCAATTTCAGTTTCAATTTGTATTTGCAGTATTAAAATTTGTGGACTATTGTCTATGGTTTTTTTTTAATGTTTTTATCGTTGATTCGTAAATTTAAATTTCATTTCCAAAAATTTTGTTTTTAATTTTATTTTCAAAATCTGTGGATTATTGTCCTTGATTTTTTACACAGTTTTTATGAAGTTTGTATTTTAGTTTAATTTTTTTTTAATTACTTTTTCAAAATCCGTAGACAAATTTCAAATATACGATTTTTTTTCAAAGTTTTTGTCGTCTCATAAATATCAGATTCAAATTCAAAATTATATTTTTAATTGTAATTTTAAAATCTGTGGACTATTGTCCTTGATTTTTTTTTCGATTCGTAAATTTTAATTTTAGACACAAAATTCGGGAAATATGTAATAAAGTAATGAAATAACATGTTTGTTAATTTGTTGTAAATTTTAACTTTAATTTCAATTATTTTCTAATTTATGTTTCAAAATCCTTGGACATTTGTTCTAAAGTTTTTATATGAATAAAAAGAATGTCCGGAGAGTGGAAAAATAGGGTTTATTTTATATCAGAACATTTATCTTATATTTTCTCATTTTTCATTATTATATAAAGCAGTCTTTTAAATTTGTCTTCAACTTTTTACTACCATCCCATAGTCTAGTGGTCAGAGCAAATGGGCTTTAATATAAATAAATTATGTATCATCTTTGGGAAATATTTGATAAAGTAATGAAAAAATATGTTTGTTAATTCGTCGAAAATTTCAATTTTAATTTCAATTATTTTTTAATTTTAGTTTCAAAATCTTTGAATATTTGTTCTAAAATTTTTGGATGGAAATCAAAAATGTCCAATAGGGTGTAAATTTGTATCAGAACATTTGTTCTTATATTTTTTCATTTTTTATTATAATATAACCAGTTTAATATTAAAGCAGTCCTTTGAATTTGTCTTCAACTTTTAACTGGCATGCCCGTAGTCTAGTGGTTAGAGCTATGGGCTAAAATATAAATAATTAATAAGAAAATGAAAAATTATGTTTGTCAGTAGGAAAAATAAATTTTAAGAACATTTATATTTTATAGTATGCATTATTATACCACAATTAATATAAAAAAACTCATCATCATATTCGACACACAAAATAAAATTTTTAAATCAAATTTCACCTACTTTGTAGTTAGGTGTATTTAAGGGGCATAAAAAATTGAGAAAAAGCAGCCGAAATAAAAAATGTAGATTTAAAATAGATTTTTATTTGAACTTTGAAGAGTTAAGTTTAAGCCCAAATTTAAAAAAATTAATATTATTATTTTTAAATAAATTTTTATTCCGGCAAAAGTGTTAGTACTTAAACTACTAAAATAAAATGTGATTCTGATACAAAAAAGTATTCGATATTTTGTTTTTTTTTATTTTGTGATTGGAAAATAATTAATTGTTAAGTGTAAGAAGGACGAAAAATGTAATATCCAGGTTGAAAACGTTTTATAAATATGTCCATACATTTGTTTATATGGATATTTGTCTTAAAGTAAAAACTAAGTCATTTACGTACACAAAATAATTTTTTGCACGTTTTTTTGATTTTTATTATATTTAT
Organism: Ctenocephalides felis; assembly: GCF_003426905.1. Classification (NCBI taxonomy): domain Eukaryota; kingdom Metazoa; phylum Arthropoda; class Insecta; order Siphonaptera; family Pulicidae; genus Ctenocephalides; species Ctenocephalides felis. The sequence continues at coordinate 73,164,462 of NW_020537324.1, read as the reverse complement.
CAAAATAATAGTTCTAAGTTTGTTTTATGTAAAAAGTAAGGACTGAGGTGAAATTTCAATTCAAAATCAGTAGACTATAGTCCATGATTATTTTAAAAGTTTTGTTGTTTTTACAATAATTAACGAAAGCAGAATGTAAGGCAAATTGTGCAAGTTTTTGTTTAAAAAGTTTTCCTGAAAAATCTTTGCAACTTTTTTGCTTGGAGCATGTTTGCTTTATTTTTGTATATTTTTTAACTTTTCCTAATTTATTTATTTTTAGTCCTTTATTATTTATTTTTTACTAGGACGTTTGTGATCGTTGGACGCTGTGAAATGATAATCAAAATCGATTATCATGGTTTATCGAAAAATTATCGATGTTAGGTGTGAAAACTAAAAAAATCAAGTAGATTTTTCAAGTCGATGGACGTTTGTAGGGTAGTTTTATAGATAGGAACATTGGTAGCCTTAAAAAAATTGAATTTGAAATGGATTATAAGATTGTCCAGGAGGGTGAAAAAATAAAGTTGCATAACTATCGATTGGACAGAATAAAATTATTTAATAAGATGTTAATTATTTTGTGCATTCGATAGTTGTGAATTATGTCAGCTTATATAAATATGGATTGTGTTTAAATATATTTATTACTTTTATATTTATATACTTAATACTCGATTAAAGTCTGTGTTTTTGCGCTGTAATTTATTGCTATTTTTACATATTTATAAATTATATATTTTCAAGCTGGTATCTATCCATGCAAAATATTTGAGTCCTAATAAAAAATATATGGAATTTTTTTTAGTATCAAATAATTTGTATGGTGCCAGCTACTCTACTAAAGTCATGTATTTTTTAACAAAAATATTTCTTGTGACTTTTAGTTTAAGAAATGGTGACGAATTGGATGAATGTTTTGAAATTATTTATACTTTAAGATATTTTTTACTATTGATAAAAACTGCTTCTTCAATATGTCACATTTTTTATAAAATATTTTGTAATGTTTATAACCCATTTACCAAAACAAAATGAAGTTACAAAAATGGTTGTAACTGAAACTGCAAACGAAATTTAATTTGATGTGTTTTTATTGATTTTTCTATTAAATGATGAGCAGAAGCATTTTTTTGTAAGTCTTCTAAAAACAACTTCTGAATTTGATAATTATATTATTTTTAAATTAACCATTTTGTTACGAGCGTCGCTTATAGGCGGCATTCGCTTGACCTGTGTGTACGAGTGTCGCCTAAAGACAACATCAAGTGTGTCTTTTGTCTTTGATAAATTGTCGAAAATTCTAATTTATTATTATAATTTTTAGTTATTTGCTTCTTGCCTGGGGGCGATTTTTGCTTAGCGACCTGTGTGTACGAGTGTCGCTTATAGTCGACATGCAGTGTGTCGACTTTTGTTCCAAGATTTATCACTCTGAGCATCATAATTTGTTTAGATTTTTAGTTTTTTTGCTTTCATTACAAGCGTCACCTAAGACGATCTGTGTGTACGAGTGTCGCCGATAGTCGACATCCAGTATGTTACCTTGTGCACCATGATTTATCATTCTGAACTACATTACTGAGCATTTTAACTTGTTATTTTGATTTTTAGTTTAGTTATATAAGCGTCACTTATAGGCGACATCCTATTTGCAATCTATTTGTAGAAGTGTTGCCTATAGTTGACATCTAGTATGTCGCCTTGTGCTCCATGATTTATCATTCTGAACTAAATTACTGAGCATTTTAATTTGTTATTTTGGATAATGTCACCTATAGGCGACATCTTCTTTGCGACCTATTTTTAGAAATGCTGTCTATAGTTGACATCCAGTGTGGAGAATCAAGATTTATTATCACCTTTGGTTAAATTTATGATCAATATAATTTGTTATTATGGTTTCGAGTATTTTCGCTTTTGCAACAAGCGTCATCTATAGACGACATCCTGTGTGTTGACTTGGGCTTCAAAATGATCATCATTCTGAGCTAAACTTTTGAACAAATAATTTGTTATTTTGATTTTTAGTTTTGCTCGCTTTCACTATAAGCGTCACCTATAGGGGACATTTTCTTTGCGACCTATTTGTAGAAGTGTTGCCTATAGTTGACATCTAGTGTGTCGACTTGTACTTCATGATTTATCGCCACTCTTGATTAAATTTATAATCAATATAATTTGTTATTATGGTTTCTGTTTTTTTGCTTTTGCTACAAGCGTCGTCTATATACGACCTATGTGTGCGAGTGTCGCCTATAGTCGACATTCAGTGTGTTTGGACTTGGACTTCTGAATTTATCATTCTGAGCTAAACTATTGAACTTTATAGTTTGTTATTATGGTTTTTAGACGTTATGAACGTCGTCTATAGGCGACATTCGCTTGAAATATTTTTTATAAAATGGCTGGCTCGTACAGCAAGGGTTAATTATTATTTCGGACTCTAAAGTTCAATAATGAATAAAATTATAAAAATATTTTTTTGCAAATTATCAAATCAGAAGTTGTTTCTGGATAACTATTATTTGTTTTCGTGTGTTTAGTTATATATAAGTAACTTTTACTATAAGTAAATATTTTTATACTTTTGTACTGCGTTTTTGAGCGAAAGAAATTTATTACCCATGTAAGTTTTATTAGTAATTTATAGCATTATTATTATTATTATTATAACATATTCAAAAATCAATATTTAGTAAGCAGGGCGATGAGAGAGCTAAAAGGAGATGTCGGATTTTAAATGAATTGTGATAAAAAAATATGTCATTTTTTGATAGAATTTTATTAAACTCGTAGCTCGTAAAAAAACACTTGATCAATTTTCATTTTGATACGATAATCAATTGACGGCAATTTTAGCAGCTTGTTAGGATTAATTCTGACAAATAATTGACAACATAGTAATAAGATTGGGTGAGAATTTATTTATTAATGTTGTCAAGTATTTGTTGGAGTGGTCAAAAGCCCTTAAATAGTCGTTCGCCGTTTAAATGTTACTTTTATATTTTTGCCTCTGATTAAGTAATTAAACTAATCATACACATTTAACATAACATAAAGATAAAAAAACACATAAACACATACATATTTATCTATATACAAGAATCTATTAGATATAAAGAGCTTCGAATGGTATTTATATTAGCTACAAATAAATGAATAAAAAAATTATAAAAATGTTTGTGTGACTATTTTTTTTTAAATTTGATCATTTTTTTAATTTCTCAAATAACAGATAGTCTTGAGGTAAGTTGAAGGAAATCAACAGATAAAATGTATATATGAGTCCTTTTTACCTTTTGTTAACTTCCCGTAGGGCAAGTTATAGTAATCGCAAAAAAATCAAAAATGAAAATTATCTTAGAGAAAATGGATGTATGTGTGTGTGTTTGTGTGTGTGTGTGTATGTGCGTGTATGTGTGTGTGTTCGGATACAGATTTTCGTCGACGATTTCGGGAACACGGATCAACCGATTTAAATAATTCAAAAAACATTCGATTCGTATTGATAAGGAGACGTGCTGATTAGTTTTTGGCAAAGGCAGGTTTAGCCGTTCCGAAGATACGGTGCAAAAAGTGCCGAAAACGGTAACTCAGTTTTTAAGAGAACGGAGCGTCCGATTTTAATAATTCAAAAAACGTTTTACTTGTATTGACAAGATGAAGAACTGATCAAACTTTCATGAAGGCAGGTCTAGCGGTTTCGGAGATCTAGTGAAAAAGTAAAAAAATGTCATTTAGCGGTCAAAAATGATCATTAGACATATGCACATCAAATTATCAGATATTTTATAGAGTTTTTAACAATAAGTATTAATTTTGTTTACATTCCTATGGGTTCCGTACCAATTCTTATCCGTTAGACGGCGGCGCGGCGCTTACGCGCTTCGATATTTCGTCTCTATGCAGTTAAAGCAGTACGATTGCTTTGGAAAAAAGTTCAGATCTTCCAAAATATGTCAAAATTAGTAAAAATAAAAATTTTCAAAAATGTTATTCGTTTTTAAAAAAATAATAATTTTTAATACGGGAAGTTCCAGCAATTTGCCTTAAGGCTCGATGCCATGAGCCCACTAGTTTATTTTAGCATTTCTAGGATTCTTCAGTCATCTAATGATTAGAGCTATAGACTTCCATTCAAATTCCTGATTCGATAGCCTCCTCGGACAGCCTGATGTCAAGCAGTAGTGACATAAATTTCGATTCAAAAATATTAGAATTATCCGGCATTGCTGCATCTATAAAAAAACCACCAGTTTTACAGAAATTGTAATAATAGTAATACTTTTACATAAATTGTAATAATAACTAGTGGTGAATGGCATCGTCTTAAGGCAAATTACATTCATTTGTTCGCTAAGGTATATCTAAAAACATTTTTAAAACTTTTGAAAATTTTCCCATGCTCTTACCCATATTCCCATACAAAACTTTGATTGAATTGCGCACTATCTAACATAAGAGCTAAAACTTATAGAGGATTTTATTTTATCAATTTGGAAGCATTAGAGCTTTTGGGAGAAGGGAAATTTGAAAATGTCCATATTAAGGACCACCCTAGTATGTATATATATACATATCTACCCTAGTATACATATATATCATATCTTATATATAAAACGAAGCTCTCGATCAAATGATTCGGTAAAACTCGTAAACGGCTAAACCGATTTGGCCAGCCTTAGTCTTAAAAAATCGTGCTAATCGGTAGGTTGTCGGAAAGGTGAGATATTATTTCGAAATCGCGTAGAAACTTTACATTTTTAATTTGAAAATTTTTATAGAAGCGTAATTTGAATAAAACAATGGACGGTGGCTAATACGTCAAGTATCAAACGTTTTTGAGAGATGATATTCATTTACTTTTAATACAAAGTTTTGCGTGAATATTATTTAATTATGATTAAATTGTAGTAAGTAGTTTTGTTCGTAGTTATATTTATACACCAAAACGTTATTAAACGGGCCGCAAGTGTTAATAAATGTTAACTTTTTTGAAATGTTAATATGAAAATGCACTTTTTGGCATATTTGGCTCAAACGCGGTGCTCTAAAAGATCTTATTTGTACAATTATATACTCATTGATATTTGTAAAACATTTTCTGGGTTATATTATTTTTTATTTATGTTGTTTAAATTCAGAACCTAAATTTGGTATCGATCAAAGGGACATTTTGTCGAATAACATTTTCCGTTTTCCCAGTTATAATTCCCAGAATTTATCGAAAAATAGATAGTAATATATAAAGTAATATATATACATTTTCTATCTCTACTCGCAGAAACTTGAAATTTTTTCATAAGCTTAGTAGTATTATTTACAATTATACACAAAATTCAGAATCCAAAAAGAATCTGAAAAACTTGAAACGTAATCAATAAGTCGAAAGACCAAAAAGACTTGGGTTGGATTATACCATGTTGTCTATAGAAAATGTATAAAACTTCCAGTTTGATTGTATTGACAAAAGATAGACAAACTAATGAGGTTTATTGTTTTTATAATACCTCATTTTATATAGCATTCACACAACACATCCTTATACACTTCAAGTATTAATTATTTTGATTCTCTAGAAATTGTTTAGAATATACCTTACCTAGCAAAATAACGTTTGCCGGGTCAGCTAATATATTATATTTTTGTATATATTTCTTCATTTATATAACAATGTATCAATTACACATTTTCCCGCTTAAATTCAAATTTTGAAAGGTATATGTCTAGGCTAAATGCACAAAGATGTCAGCACCATAGCTTCAATTTTGACATTTTATCCAAACGTCAAAAAACGTATCAAACTGTCAGATTACTTAGCTTTTGTTTGTGCAAAAGCATATTTATTACAATTGTAATTATTGTGAAAGTTTATCAAATGGAAAATCAAATATTGCAATATAGACCCTTTTCTTCCTGTATTAATCCCAGCTTTTGGCACAAGTTTACAGAAATTAAATTGGACATTGACAAATTGGATGACAATGGCAAAAATATCATTGGGTTTTTCACAAACTTTAAAAGCGTTGGAAACTTTTTGGACGTGGATTGTACGTCTTTTAATAGGTAAATTATAATATGATTTAATTTTATTACTGTTGTTTAATTTAACATGCAATATAATGTTTTTTTAGTTAAGGTAACCTACAATTTTTTTTAAAAAAATAAGAAGGAACTATAAGAACTTTATTTATTCTAAAACCAAATTTTCTTCAGTGTGGATTTTTGAAGTAAAATTTACTAAACGAAGATTTTTTTATAATAGTTAGATGACCCGACAGACGTTGTCCTGTTACCCACATTTACAATTAAAAAGTTCCAAATTTTTTAATATCCTATCCTATACTTTTTAATATCCTTTTTGATGTGCTGCCTTTGTGATTCATTTATGATCTTAGCATAAGCAGTTTAAAAAATTCAGAAAGAAATAATATAGTATCTGCCGTAAAAGAACAATATCACATTTGATTTTACCACGCAACATAATTGCTTCAATAATTTAATCTATAATTTTTATAATCTTGTACGATATATTAGTTGCTTTTTGGCAATTATAATTTCTAAAGTACATTTTTCTTACTAATAATTTAATAAACATTATTGTTTAAATTCAAATCTTAGGTGAATTAATTTGTAAAATTAAGTTCATATGAGCACTCGTCAATTTGCTAAATATTCCATATCATAGGCCAAACAAATTAATTTTCGTGACACGAAACAAAATACTAAATCATTTTTTTTTATAAGTAGAAATATTTTTTTGTATTGTTAGATAATTTAGTAAAGTAAACCAACATGCGACATGCATAAGTTTCAAATGAATAATGTATATGCAATTTTGGATTCAATGCGTTATTTATTAAACTGAATTATATAATTTCATCTGCTAAACCAAATACTGTTTACTGTATCTTATTGTGTTTTAATTTCTGACACATCTCAGCTGCTTTTCGGCAATAATAATGTAGACATTACATTTTTCTTGTATATTGTATTATAATATTATCAAGGCTCATAATTTCAGCTAAATTCAAATTTCAAGTAAATTGACATTTCTAGAAGATGACAGTTCAAATGTTTTCAATGTAAAACAATGATATGTGTTTTTTTGGTAATTTTTACCATTTGTTTCTACAATATTACTAACGTTTTATCGTTCATTAAATCTTATAAACTTTCTTTAACAACCTCTAAAAAGATTTATCAAGATCCGAATAACCGTTTAGGAGAAGTATCAAATCATACACACGTACAGATGAATTTTATATATTAGACATTTAATCAGTTTATATTCTTTTTCAGGGAATATAATTCACAAACCCACATATATCCAGCTCATGGTGTAATTTTTAATAAGAACACAATTGAAGAATTCAAAAATTGCGATAAATCTTTCGTATTGAATAAAGCAGGAGACATTTTATGGAATAACATTACACAAGGCAACTGTTTAAAAGACCCTTCAATTTTGAACACTTTTATTATATTGTCTTTTGCGGTATGACTTAGATTATTGTTATTCATTACTCTTTATTATATATATATATATATATATATATATATATATATATATATATATATATACACCTAAGTCTGTTTTTACACGGAGATTGGCTCCAGAAGAAGCCGTGTAAAAAAAAAACGTGTAAAAAAAGACATTGATCTTATACAAAAATGGGTGATTTGTCCTAGTCTCTAAAATCTATTAAAATTAGTGAAAAACAAGAATTTTCAAGAACAAGAATTCATGTTTATTTTAATAATAATTCCCCTAAATTAGTGCTATTCACATTTGCTTTGACCAGTAATAATTGTTTGTACGCGCTAAAGGGGAATTCATTTAAATCTTTAAGCTAGTGTTCGCAAACTATCGATACTATCGATGGTTTCAGACTTTTTTCTTTTATAAATACTTTTTTGTGATATGAACATTCTTCGCAAAAATTAAATTTGACAAAAAAATTTAAGTACATAAAATTTCAAATCGTGCTAAATGGAATAAAATCGTGTAAAAAAATTAAAAATATTCAATTTTCAAACCGTGTTATATCAAAACCGTGTACAAAAAGACCGTGTAAAAACAGACTTAGGTGTATATATATACCGGTATGTATATACGGTAAGGGCCGGTCCTGCCTTGCGTGCGATGCATGCAAAAAATGCGGGCGCACGCCTTAGGGGGCGCCAAAACGAATTTCGGAAATTAAATTTATGATATATTATTTATATTTTTTATTATTTATATAAAATCTAGAATAGTTAAATAAATTATAACAAACAATCTAACTTAACTAGGGATTAATAACTCTGCAAATTGGTAAATAACAGCTCTGTTCATTGTTTAATCTACTTATTCGAATTGAAATTAATCTACTTATAAAAAAAGAAATTATGGATCTAATTTATCCAGTGTTAAATCCCGTAAAGATTAAATTAATTATTGAGCATTATTGACGAAAAATTGCGAGCTGATTTAGTTGAAACGGAACTTTTTGAAAAATATAAACAAATTATATTCGGGAAAATGAAGAATGGGGAGTCTGTGCTTAGAAAATGGCATGTTTATTCCGAGAAATTGAATTGTAACTTTTGTTTTTGTTGCAAATGTTTCTCATCTGATGAACTGAATTGAATATTGAAGACATGCGTGGTTAGGGTTATGGAAATGGAACCAATATGAAAAATGAAAGCAAAATTTACTTTGCAACAAAAATCTTAAAGCTTTTTTTATACCTAGTGGTGTATATACTCTAAATTTAAAAATTATTAACTATGCAGAAATAATACATATTAAATATAATTAGTTTTTTTCAATATAGTTCAAGAAATTACACATTTCTTTGAATTTTTTACTGATTTTTTGGACAATACTTCTAAAATACGTTAACAATTGATCACAATCACAATTGGAAGAATCTGATATTCTGAATATGACGGAAAAGCAAGGATGATTACAACAATTCGGGTCTTACGATATCAATAAGAAGTTTAAGACGCAAATTTGGATATTGTAAATAATTAAAAATTAAATTAAATTAAAATTAAAAAAATCTAACAAGAAGTACGAGTGTTATGATTGAAAATGAAAAGCTAGTTTTTTTAGCTCTCTTAATAAATCAGTACAATGTTTCAAAACCCAAATATTATTATTGCACGAAAATTTAAAAATATTTGATTATGATCAACCCGCGAATCGCTTTGATTTTCTAAATAAATTTCAAATCAATGTATTTTATACGCTTTCAGATTATATCTAATTTTTTGTGTACCAAATTCAGAATAATCAAAAATTAATTTAAAAAAAAATTGTAAATATTTATATAATTTTAATGATAAACTGTTAAGAGTTAAGTTAAAATTAATAGGGGAGGCGCAAGAAAAAAAGTTGCATGCGGGCGCTAAGTACCGCAGGACCGGCCCTGTATATATATATATATATATATATATATATAAATTATTGTTTATAGGATCTAAAATCATATAAATATTATTATTGGTTTGCTTTCCCGGCACTATCAACACCAATATCATATTTGGAGAGTACTTACAAAGCTGAGGAAAAATTTTCTTCTGAACAGGTAATAAAATAAACATTTAAAGTTATATCAAATCCAATGTAACAATGTTGTCTTTTTTCAGCTAAAAAATATTTACGAAGTTTATGTGTCGCTCTCTTCCCGGGAACAAACGTATTTTATTTTATGTGAAAAGAACTCTAAATTTATTTCATTCACACTAGATGCTTCCATAAGTATCGACTCTTCTGATAATCTCAAAGAATATTTTGAAAAATATGACAATATATACTTTTGTTTCTCTGATCCAAATAATGATATGAATCCTGGATGGTCTTTACGGAATTATATCGCGCTTCTTATGCACCATTGGTAAATATATATATAAAA
>NW_020537324.1:73138484-73153572 GCF_003426905.1 Ctenocephalides felis | reverse complement strand
TTTGCTAGGTAAGGTATATTCTAAACAATTTCTAGAAATCAAAATAATTAATACTTGAAGTGTATAAGGATGTGTTGTTTTGAATGCTAATAAATGAGGTATTATAAAACAATAAACCTCATAGTTTGTCTATCTTTTGTCAATACAATCAAACTGGAAGTTTTATACATTTTCTATAGACAACATGGTATAATCCAACCCAAGTCTTTTTGGTCTTTCGACTTATTGATTACGTTTCAAGTTTTTCAGATTCTTTTTGGATTCTGAATTTTGTGTATAATTGTAAATAATACTACTAAGCTTATGAAAAAATTTCAAGTTTCTGCGAGTAGAGATAGAAAATGTATATATATTACTTTATATATTACTATCTATTTTTCGATAAATTCTGGGAATTATAACTGGGAAAACGGAAAATGTTATTCGACAAAATGTCCCTTTGATCGATACCAATTTAGGTTCTGAATTTAAACAACATAAATAAAAATAATATAACCCAGAAAATGTTTTACAAATATCAATGAGTATATAATTGTACAAATAAGATCTTTTAGAGCACCGCGTTTGAGCCAAATAATGCCAAAAGTGCATTTTCATATTAACATTTCAAAAAAGTTAACATTTATTAACACTTGCGGCCCGTTTATATAACGTTTTGGTGTATAAATATAACTACGAACAAAACTACTTACTACAATTAATCATAATTAAATAATATTCACGCAAACTTTGTATTAAAATAAATGAATATCATCTCTCAAAACGTTTGATACTTGACGTATTAGCCACCGTCCATTGTTTTATTCAAATTACGCTTCTATAAAAATTTTCAAATTAAAAATGTAAAGTTTCTACGCGATTTCGAAATAATATCTCACCTTTCCGACAACCTACCGATTAGCACGATTTTTTAAGACTAAGGCTGGCCAAATCGGTTTAGCCGTTTACGAGTTTTACCGAATCATTTGATCGAGAGCTTCGTTTTTATATATAAGATATGATATATATGTATACTAGGGTAGATATGTATATATATACATACTAGGGTGGTCCTTAATATGGACATTTTCAAATTTCCCTTCTCCCAAAAGCTCTAATGCTTCCAAATTGATAAAATAAAATCCTCTATAAGTTTTAGCTCTTATGTTAGATAGTGCGCAATTCAATCAAAGTTTTGTATGGGAATATGGGTAAGAGCATGGGAAAATTTTCAAAAGTTTTAAAAATGTTTTTAGATATACCTTAGAACAAATGAATGTAATTTGCCTTAAGACGATGCCATTCACCACTAGTTATTATTACAATTTATGTAAAAGTATTACTATTATTACAATTTCTGTAAAACTGGTGTTTTTTTATAGATGCAGCAATGCCGGATAATTCTAATATTTTTGAATCGAAATTTATGTCACTACTGCTTGACATCAGGCTGTCCGAGGAGGCTATCGAATCAGGAATTTGAATGGAAGTCTATAGCTCTAATCATTAGATGACTGAAGAATCCTAGAAATGCTAAAATAAACTAGTGGGCTCATGGCATCGAGCCTTAAGGCAAATTGCTGGAACTTCCCGTATTAAAAATTATTATTTTTTTAAAAACGAATAACATTTTTGAAAATTTTTATTTTTACTAATTTTGACATATTTTGGAAGATCTGAACTTTTTTCCAAAGCAATCGTACTGCTTTAACTGCATAGAGACGAAATATCGAAGCGCGTAAGCGCCGCGCCGCCGTCTAACGGATAAGAATTGGTACGGAACCCATAGGAATGTAAACAAAATTAATACTTATTGTTAAAAACTCTATAAAATATCTGATAATTTGATGTGCATATGTCTAATGATCATTTTTGACCGCTAAATGACATTTTTTTACTTTTTCACTAGATCTCCGAAACCGCTAGACCTGCCTTCATGAAAGTTTGATCAGTTCTTCATCTTGTCAATACAAGTAAAACGTTTTTTGAATTATTAAAATCGGACGCTCCGTTCTCTTAAAAACTGAGTTACCGTTTTCGGCACTTTTTGCACCGTATCTTCGGAACGGCTAAACCTGCCTTTGCCAAAACTAATCAGCACGTCTCCTTATCAATACGAATCGAATGTTTTTGAATTATTTAAATCGGTTGATCCGTGTTCCCGAAATCGTCGACGAAAATCTGTATCCGAACACACACACATACACGCACATACACACACACACACAAACACACACACATACATCCATTTTCTCTAAATAATTTTCATTTTTGATTTTTTTGCGATTACTATACTTGCCCTAGACGGGAAGTTATTCCCAAGGTAAAAAGGACTCATATATACATTTTATCTGTTGATTTCCTTCAACTTACCTCAAGACTATCTGTTATTTGAGAAATTAAAAAAATGATCAAATTTAAAAAAAAATAGTCACACAAACATTTTATAATTTTTTTATTCATTTATTTGTAGCTAATATAAATACCATTCGAAGCTCTTTATATCTAATAGATTCTTGTATATAGATAAATATGTATGTGTTTATGTGTTTTTTTATCTTTATGTTATGTTAAATGTGTATGATTAGTTTAATTACTTAATCAGAGGCAAAAATATAAAAGTAACATTTAAACGGCGAACGACTATTTAAGGGCTTTTGACCACTCCAACAAATACTTGACAACATTAATAAATAAATTCTCACCCAATCTTATTACTATGTTGTCAATTATTTGTCAGAATTAATCCTAACAAGCTGCTAAAATTGCCGTCAATTGATTATCGTATCAAAATGAAAATTGATCAAGTGTTTTTTTACGAGCTACGAGTTTAATAAAATTCTATCAAAAAATGACATATTTTTTTATCACAATTCATTTAAAATCCGACATCTCCTTTTAGCTCTCTCATCGCCCTGCTTACTAAATATTGATTTTTGAATATGTTATAATAATAATAATAATAATAATGCTATAAATTACTAATAAAACTTACATGGGTAATAAATTTCTTTCGCTCAAAAACGCAGTACAAAAGTATAAAAATATTTACTTATAGTAAAAGTTACTTATATATAACTAAACACACGAAAACAAATAATAGTTATCCAGAAACAACTTCTGATTTGATAATTTGCAAAAAAATATTTTTATAATTTTATTCATTATTGAACTTTAGAGTCCGAAATAATAATTAACCCTTGCTGTACGAGCCAGCCATTTTATAAAAAATATTTCAAGATTTTATAATCAATCATACACACAGCTAGTCAAGCGAATGTCGCCTATAGACGACGTTCATAACGTCTAAAAACCATAATAACAAACTATAAAGTTCAATAGTTTAGCTCAGAATGATAAATTCAGAAGTCCAAGTCCAAACACACTGAATGTCGACTATAGGCGACACTCGCACACATAGGTCGTAATAGACGACGCTTGTAGCAAAGCAAAAAAACAGAAACCATAATAACAAATTATATTGATTATAAATTTAATCAAGAGTGGCGATAAATCATGAAGTACAAGTCGACACACTACATGTCAACTATAGACAACACTTCTACAAATAGGTCGCAAAGAGAATGTCGCCTATAGGTGACGCCTATAGTGAAAGTGAGCAAAACCAAAAGCCAAAATAAGTTCAAAAGTTTAGCTCAGAATGATAAATTTGGAAGTCCAAGTCAACACACAGGATGTCGTCTATAGATGACGCTTGTTGCAAAAGCGAAAATACTCGAAACCATAATAACAAATTATATTGATCATAAATTAACCAAGGTGATGATAAATCTTGATTCTCCACACTGGATGTCAACTATAATATACAACACTTCTAAAAATAGGTCGCAAAGAAGATGTCGCCTATAGGTGACATTATCCAAAATAACAAATTAAAATGCTCAGTAATATAGTTCAGAATGATAAATCATGGAGCACAAAGCGACATACTAGATGTCAACTATAGGCAACACTTCTGCAAATAGATTGCAAATAGGATGTCGCCTATAAGTGACGCTTATAGTGTAAATAAACTAAACTAAAAATCAAAGTAACAAGTTAAAATGCTCAGTAATGTAGTTCAGAATGATAAATCATGGTGCACAAGGCGACATACTGGATGTCGACTATAGGCGACACTTGTACATACACGTCGTCTATAGGTGACGTTTGTAGCAAAAGCAAAAAAACTAAAAATCTAAACAAATTATGATGCTCAGAGTAATAAATCGTGGAGCAAAAGTCGACACACTGCATGTCGACTATAGGCGACACTCTTACACACAGGTCGCTATGCAAAAATCGCCGACAGGCAACAAGCAAATAACTAAAAATTATGATGATAAATTAGAATTTTCGACAATTTATCAAAGACAAAAGACACACTTGATGTTGTCTTTAGGTGACACTCGTACACACAGGTCGTTAAGCGCATGTCGCCTATAAGCGACGCTCGTAACAAAAGGGTGAATTTGAAAATAATATAATTATCAAATTCAGAAGTTGTTTTTAGAAGACTTACAAAAAATGCTTCTGCTCATCATTTAACAGAAAAATCAATAAAAACATATCAAATTAAATTTCGTTTGCAGTTTCAGTTACAACCATGTTTGTAACTTGGTTATTTCAAATGGGTTATAAACATTACAAAATATTTTAAAAAAATGTGACATATTGGAGAAGCAGTTTTTATCAATAGTGAAAAATATCTTAAAGTATAAATAATTTCAAAACATTCATCCAATTCGTCACCATTTCTTAAACTAAAAGTCACAAGAAATATTTTTATTAAAAAATACATGACTTTAGTAGAGTAGCTGGCACCATACAAATTATTTGATACTAAAAAAATTCTATATATTTTTGATTAAGACTCAAATATTTTGCATGGATAGATACCAGCTTGAAAATATATAATTTATAAATATGTAAAAATAGCAATAAATTACAGCGCAAAAACACAGACTTTAATCGAGTATTAAGTATATAAATATAAAGTAATAAATATATTTAAACACAATCCATATTTATATAAGCTGACATAATTCACAACTATCGAATGCACAAAATAATTAACATCTTATTAAATAATTTTAATTCTGTCCAATCGATAGTTATGCAACTTTATTTTTCACCCTCCTGGACAATCTTATAATCCATTTCAAATTCAATTTTTTTAAGGCTACCAATGTTCCTATCTATAAAACTACCCTACAAACGTCCATCGACTTGAAAAATCTACTTGATTTTTTTAGTTTTCACACCTAACATCGATAATTTTTCGATAAACCATGATAATCGATTTTGATTATCATTTCACAGCGTCCAACGATCACAAACGTCCTAGTAAAAAATAAATAATAAAGGACTAAAAATAATAAATTAGGAAAAGTTAAAAAATATACAAAAATAAAGCAAACATGCTCCAAGCAAAAAAGTTGCAAAGATTTTT
Organism: Ctenocephalides felis; assembly: GCF_003426905.1. NCBI lineage: Eukaryota > Metazoa > Arthropoda > Insecta > Siphonaptera > Pulicidae > Ctenocephalides > Ctenocephalides felis. Next base: position 73,148,141 of record NW_020537324.1, on the reverse strand, counting down.
CAGGAAAACTTTTTAAACAAAAACTTGCACAATTTGCCTTACATTCTGCTTTCGTTAATTATTGTAAAAACAACAAAACTTTTAAAATAATCATGGACTATAGTCTACTGATTTTGAATTGAAATTTCACCTCAGTCCTTACTTTTTACATAAAACAAACTTAGAACTATTATTTTGATAAATATAATAAAAATAAAAAAAACGCGCAAAAAATTATTTTGTGTACGTAAATGACTTAGTTTTTACTTTAAGACAAATATCCATATAAACAAATGTATGGACATATTTATAAAACGTTTTCAACCTTGATATTACATTTTTCGTCCTTCTTACACTTAACAATTAATTATTTTCCAATCACAAAATAAAAAAATCAAAATATCGAATACTTTTTTGTATCAGAATCACATTTTATTTTAGTAGTTTAAGTACTAACACTTTTGCCGGAATAAAAATTTATTTAAAAATAATAATATTAATTTTTTTAAATTTGGGCTTAAACTTAACTCTTCAAAGTTCAAATAAAAATCTATTTTAAATCTACATTTTTTATTTCGGCTGCTTTTTCTCAATTTTTTATGCCCCTTAAATACACCTAACTACAAAGTAGGTGAAATTTGATTTAAAAATTTTATTTTGTGTGTCGAATATGATGATGAGTTTTTTTATATTAATTGTGGTATAATAATGCATACTATAAAATATAAATGTTCTTAAAATTTATTTTTCCTACTGACAAACATAATTTTTCATTTTCTTATTAATTATTTATATTTTAGCCCATAGCTCTAACCACTAGACTACGGGCATGCCAGTTAAAAGTTGAAGACAAATTCAAAGGACTGCTTTAATATTAAACTGGTTATATTATAATAAAAAATGAAAAAATATAAGAACAAATGTTCTGATACAAATTTACACCCTATTGGACATTTTTGATTTCCATCCAAAAATTTTAGAACAAATATTCAAAGATTTTAAACTAAATTAAAAAATAATTGAAATTAAAATTGAAATTTTTCGACGAATTAACAAACATATTTTTTCATTACTTTATCAAATATTTCCCAAAGATGATACATAATTTATTTATATTAAAGCCCATTTGCTCTGACCACTAGACTATGGGATGGTAGTAAAAGTTGAAGACAAATTTAAAAGACTGCTTTATATAATAATGAAAAATGAGAAAATATAAGATAAATGTTCTGATATAAAATAAACCCTATTTTTCCACTCTCCGGACATTCTTTTTATTCATATAAAAACTTTAGAACAAATGTCGAAGGATTTTGAAACATAAATTAGAAAATAATTGAAATTAAAGTTAAAATTTACAACAAATTAACAAACATGTTATTTCATTACTTTATTACATATTTCCCGAATTTTGTGTCTAAAATTAAAATTTACGAATCGAAAAAAAAATCAAGGACAATAGTCCACAGATTTTAAAATTACAATTAAAAATATAAATTTTGAATTTGAATCTGATATTTATGAGACGACAAAAACTTTGAAAAAAAATCGTATATTTGAAATTTGAAGGATAAAAAGTCTACGGATTTTGAAAAAGTAATTAAAAAAAAATTAAACTAAAATACAAACTTCATAAAAACTGTGTAAAAAATCAAGGACAATGATCCACAGATTTTGAAAATAAAATTAAAAACAAAATTTTTGGAAATGAAATTTAAATTTACGAATCAACGATAAAAACATTAAAAAAAAACCATAGACAATAGTCCACAAATTTTAATACTGCAAATACAAATTGAAACTGAAATTGAAATATACGAATCGATAAAAACTGAAGAAAATCACAGATATTTTACCACGAATTGTAAAACTGAAATTTAAAAAATTAATTGAAATTGAAATTATAATTTAGGAATCGATAAAAACTTTGAAAAAAAAATCACGGACAATAGTCCACGAATTTTGAAACTGAAATATAAAAAAAAAACTTTGAAATTGTAATTAAAATGTACGAATCGATAAAAAATTTGAAACAAAATCATGGGCAATAGCCCACGAATCTTGAAACTGAAATTATAAACAAAAATTGAAACTAAAATAGAATGTACAAATCGATAACAAATTTAAAAACAAATCCTGTTATAATTTTTTCACCCTCCTGGACATTCCTATTTTTTATCCAAAAATTTTATAAAAAAATGCTTAAATAACACTTCGGACTACTTTTGAAAAAATGGAAAATTTTAAAATTTTCTATTACCTTTTAGTATGCATTATTACCCACATAGATCTCCTAAAGTCCCTACAATTAATTTAATAAATTTAAAATTCTCTTAATTTCTCCTCTTAGTTTTTTTTTTATTTAGGTACAACAGTTCGTGCGATACCTCTACAAAATTTCATTAATTCATTTTAGTCAAGATATATTAAAGTTTCCATCTTTAAATATAATATTTAAATACACATTATAATCTAATGTATAATAATTAATTAATTATTAAGTATCTATGCAAAGACAAAGTAATATTTTTACCTTTGGCTTCGAATTAATTCATCTTTTCACTTCAAGTTACATTTAATGTAATCACTATTATTATTAGTAGGTAGTATTATTATAATTATTAATAATAACTCTGACTTAAGTTTTTTTTAATATATTTTTATCAATTTTTTCTTTGAGACTAGACTAACATTTTTTTTAGAGCAATAGTAGAAGTGGGATGATCTTATCTCATTTATTATCATCTAGCAAAAATCTCTAAATTTATTTTATTTATCTCAAAATCGCAGGAATGATAATTTTTTCCATTGTTACGTTTATACGTCGTTTAGGGATGATTCTAAAAAAATAACACATGTTTTTCATATCTTTTTTTTATCACTGTATTTATGTGTGTGTATGTTTGCGTAATTTTTTTATGTGTGTCTATTTTAGATACCTTGTCACCTGTGCAAAATTTAGAAGATTACACTATTTACCGTATTGGGTTAATGACGAGATGGTCAAAATTGGTAAGACGAAAAATCTGAAGCTAAAATGGTAAAAATGCCGAAATTCTCCTGATTTTAATGATTTTCTTGTATCATACTGCTTGATATCGAGCTTGCGCAACTTGGAATCGAACCCACTTCTAGGAATAATATTGTAGCCTACAAAACGTTATCATAAATTTCAAATATAATCAAGAAAAAATCTGGTATCATACTGCTTGATATCAAGTTGAAATATAATTTTTTGGATAAAATGCTATCATAGATCTCAAATATAATCTCAAATGAAAATTTGATATCATACTGCTTGATATCGAGCTGGCTCAAGAAGAAAACAAATCCATGCTAGGAATTATATTGTAGTACACGAAACGACAGTTTTTAAATATGATCTCAAGAGAAATTTTGGTATTATACTGCTTGATATCAAGCTGGCACAATTTGAAATTGAACCCAGGTCTAGGACGTTTTTTATTATTACACCACAAAAATCATGATGAAAATAAACTGTATACTAAATACTTTATTTAAATAAAAAATCTGAGTTAATACTGCTTGATACCGAGCTGGCAGGAGTTGGGAACAAACCCATAATTAAGAATTGCTACGTTTTTCATTACTATATTATTGAATACTTCATTTAAATAAAAAATCTGGAATCAAACTGCTTGATATCAAGCTGGTCAAAGTTAAAATCGGACCCAACCCTAAAAATTGCTAGCCTAGTTCTTTCTTATTATACCACAATATTTATAATAAAAATGAACAGTATTTTAAATAATTTTGAAAAATAAAAATCTAGAATCATACTGCTTGATATCGAGCTGACCAAAATTAAAATCGAACCTAAGACTAGGAATTGCTAGCCTATGTTCTCTATTAATACACGGTAAAAATTACGATAAAAATTAACTAAATACACCCAATTTTTTATTGAAAATTAAACTTCTTGATATCGAACTGTCGTCTAAAATTAAAACAAAATTCAGACCAAAAAATGCATGTTCACGTTCTTCATTATTTCGCCAAAACTGGCAGAATTTTGATGAAAAATATTAAAAATGAACCATACATTAAATATTTTATTTAAATATCTAGAGTCGTACTGCTTAATATCGAGATGCCCGAAGTTGGAATGAGGCTTAGAAATTGTTAAATCAAATTTTTAATTATTGCATTACGGCTGGCAAATTATGAATAATCATTATAAAAATGAACTTTACATTATATACTATATTTAAATTAGGAATCTAGAATTATACTGCTAGATATCGAGCTGTCCAAATTTGAAATCAGGCCTAGAAATTGATAACTTAAGTTCTTCATTAGAAAACTACGCCTGACAATAAACTTTGTTTAAATAAAAAATCTAGAATCATACTGCTTGATATCGAGCTGGTCAGATTTGAAATCAAGCCTCGAAATTGCTAACTCGCGTTCTTTATTAGTCTAAATTACGACTAGCGCATTTTAAAAAAAATATGATACAGATAAACTTTATTTGAATGAAAAATCTAAAATCATACTGCTTGATATCGAGCTGGCCAAAGTTGAAATCAGGCCTAGAAATTGCTAACTAACGTTCTTTATCAGTACACCACAACTGGCTCATTTTAATAAATTATGATACAAATAAATTTTATTCAAATAAAACATCTAGAATCATACTGCTTGATATCGAGCTGGCCAAATTTGAAATCATGCCTAGAAATTGCTAACTAACGTTCTTTATCAGTACACCACGACTGACTCATTTTAAAATATTATGATACAACTAAATTTTGTTTAAATAACAAAATTAGTATCATACTGCTTGATATCGAGCTGGTCAAAGTTATTAGTAGCCCACGTTTTAGTGCACGTTTTAAAATGACTGATTTGTTAGAATTATAAAATGCTCTCTGCAAAAAATCTATTCATGTTAGGAGAAAACAGGTTACCGAGAATATTTTCAGATCAGATCAAACTTTTACCAATTTCGACCATCGACGTTTTCACCACGGTCTATGATTTATATATTTTTTTATATAGGATATAATCGGCATGACTTCATGCAAAATGTTAAAACGTATATAATATATTATCATAATATTATATATTCTTGTTTATCATTATTATTTAATTAATATCTACGAATAACTTATCTGCCTATTATAAAACGACGTCATAGTCCTCTCAACGCGATTAGAATAGCAAAAAACTATATATCGTTAATATAATATTGTTAATATAATATTGTTAATATAATATCGTTTCAATAAAATTCAACAATAATCTAACGTGCAATATAATATAATATAATATAATATAGCTAATTATAATATAATTTAATAAATATAGCAATTTAAACTTTAAGTTCATCGATCAACTTAACGTTAACAGACGTATAATATTAGGTGCTTTATAGTAAATAATTCATTCGCTAAAAACAACTTTTACGAATTTAGGGTGAGGTTGCCTAAGTCGTAGAAAAGGAAAATCTTAATTTACTTCACTTATTTTTAAAGTTTTATTAAAATCGGTATTTTACATTTTTCAAAAATTTGGTTTCGGTACGAGTAAGGCGCCTAGTCGCCTAAGTCGTACCTCCTGGAGTCTTAATCGTACCTACTACTACAAAATTGTAAAGAATTCAGTCTAATATCAACTTTTCTTCAATTATGATACAAATAAACTATACATTAAATAAAAGTCCTGAATCATACTGCTTGATATCGAGCTGGCACAAGTTGGAATCGGGCATGGAAATTGTTAGTCCACGTTTTTTATTGTTTTGAAAAATTATGATGAAAATGAACTATACATTAAATATTTCTTTAGAATTAAAAATATGAAATTATACTGCTTGATATCGAGCTGGCCAAAGTCAGAATCAGGCCTAGGAATTGTTAGTTCACGTCTTTTATTATTTTGAAATATTGTGATGAAAACAAACTATATATTAAATAATTTTTTACAAGAAATAAAATGTAATAATACTGCTTGATATCTAGCTGGCCGCAGTTGCAGTCAGGCTTGGGAATTGCAAGCTCACTTTTTAGATTATCAAACCGGGCATGACGCATTTTTAAAAATTATTATAAAATGAACTATACATATTATAAAAAAATCGAATCACACTGCTTGATATCGAGCTGGCATAAGTTTGAATCAAGCCTAAAATTTGCAAATCCACGTTTTTTATTTTACAAACCGGGGTGGCGCATTTTGAAAAATCATGATAAAAATGAACTTAATAAACTACTTTTTTTTAAATAAAAAACTTGAATCATACAGCTTGATATCGAGTTGGCCCAAGTATGAATCCAAGCCCAGGAATTGCTAATTTAACGTCTTTTTATTATCAAACCGAGTATTCATGATAAAAATTAACTACATATTAAATACATTTTTGAAATTAAAAATATGGAATCATACTGCTTTTTATCGAGCTGGCTGATGTTTTTTGCTTTGATATTTTAACTTCAGTATTGATACTTTGCTTCGATATTTTTCACTTAGGTACGACTTAGGCAACCTTACCCTACACTTTCCGCATTAGTAAATTCACGTCAAAAAAAATATAATAAAATACTAAACCTCTCCAATTTTCAGTCCTATTTTTTATAGAAATCGATTTTTGAATTCGACCAATTTTATATAAAAACTTCTTGTAACTCTTTTAAAAACTTCTTCATGATTTGTCTTAAAATTGATTGATAAAATTATCAAAAATCGTACACCAGCTCTCATACTATTGAAAAATAGTAGTAAAGAGCTACTAGTAGTAAAGGCTACTAGCCTCAACACTATTAGAGACTTCCATATGTGTTTTATATATTAACTTGTTAAATATTGTAACAAATTATTTACAACAATACACACTAAGAATAGACCCATTGGCAGGAGATGATTAGAGTATTTTATTAATTTTTTCAACGTATTCTATATCTATGTACAGTAGAACCTTGATTATCCGGACCTCGGTTATACGGATTCGCGATTATCCCGACTACTGCGATAGAGTAATATGTATGTTCATACCCACAATTCGAATTTTTGCACGATTTATGATGCAGTTTAGTATATGTATGTAATATAATTAAGAAAATATATATGTACATACATAAGGAAGTTTCAATTTCTTAATAAACATTAATTTTTGTCGATATCTATGTATGTATTTGTTATTTTTAATAAATGCACATCACCATTCTTCATACATTGGATTATCTGGATTTTTGATTATCTGGATGCCTATCAACAACAATTAGTCCGGTTAATCGAAGTTCTACTGTAGATTTTTGCTCATTGTTATCAAAAATCAGCATTTTCCATAAATGCTATAATAAATGAGTCGAAGTAGTCAGTCAAAATAATTTTCAATACAGTCTTAAAACATTGAAAAAGCTAAAATGTGAGCAAAATCTTCAGGGATACATAATACTAAAATATCTTGTTCTAGATAGTTTTCACAAAGTTAAGGGGCATCATATCGTTTATTGATACTATTTTTGTTTAAGTGAATGAAACAAGATTCTGTAAAGCGTCTCTGCGATGTATTCGACTGGTAATAAAATGCTGTAGCATCGTCTAAAATGAAGTTATGATTGCAAAATTTTTTATGATCGGTGATATAATTTGATTTTAGACCTACTTACCCACATTAAAGGGTATCGCAATCTTTACATTCAATTTTACTGCACTGTAGTTTTGGTTTGACGTATTGCTCTGAAGATTTTGTCTCACATCAAAATTATTATAAAAAACTTACTATAGATATATATATATATATATATATATATATATATAATTAATTAATAAAAATTAAACCTGTGATTTTTTTACCAACTAATCTATTCTAAGCTCGTTGAGAAAGCCACAAGCGTGCCCGACACCTAGAATTCGAGGCGATAAGCCGAACATGATGTCTCGTGATCTTGCAGGTTGATGGTGCATCTGGAAGCCGAAGGCGAAAGATCTATCCTATTTTTAACCAGCAGATCTTCATTCTCCGACACCCAATAACCGAGCACGTCCGTGTCGTATGTCGGGATAATGGTCACCTCTGGGAAAAAAAGATAACTGGTTGGTATTGGTATTTTGCCTTGAAGCAAGTTACATAAAGTTCCCGGTATGTGTAAATAATCGACTTAATCAATAAATAATAAATTAATTTATGAGTGATTAAAGGTATTCCAAGTGGATTTATTACACATGATTGAAAATGAAAGGACACGTTAACTCGGAGTATTTTCTAAAAGTAAAATTTCTAAAAGTAAAATTTCAAAAATCAATATTCTTTTATAATTGAACCAGTTTCTGTAGGACTTCAATGGTTTGGTATGTTCATTACGACCAAGTACTCTATCGTTATACCAAGTAAATCGTCTAATTTTATTGTAACAACGTCAAAAAAACTACTCATTTTCTCGAACTTTGATGAATTTTAAACTTAAACTACTTCAAACTTAAACGTTTAACATTTCTTTCCAAATTACAAAGAAACGGCTCGGCAAGTCGTCTCGCAAAACTGACAAACTTTGATTCTCATCAAAATACATCAAATTTTTTTTTATTTAACTTTCCGTAGGGTAGTTATAGAAATGGGCCGAAAATCGAAATTGAAAATTTTTACATTTTTCGACGTTTTGAAGGTTTCTGAACATTTTGGGGTACCTAACAAAAAATGGATGTGTGTGTGTCAGTGTGTTTTGTATGTCCGCATTTTTTCGTCCACGTTTTCGGGCGCACGGATCAACCGATTTAAATAGTTCAAAAAGCATTCGATTCCTATTGATAGGGAGTTATGCTGATTAGTATTTGGCAAAGGCAGGTCCGGCCGTTTCGAAGATATGGAGCAAAAAGTGCAGAAAATAGAAATCGAGTTTTTGAGAGAACGGAGCATCCGATTTGAATGATCTAAAAAAACATTCAATTAGTAATGACGAGGAAAAGTGGTTATTAATTTTTGGCACAGGTAGGCCCAGCGGTTTTGGAGATACAGAGCTAAATGTAAAAAAATGGCAGAATTTGAGAGAACTAAGCGTCCAATTTAAATGATTCAAAAAACTTTCTGCTTCTCTTAATAAAATAATTGATTAAAAAATATTTTTTTGTCTCAACTTTCTTTTTCCATAATTTTTTATATCAAAAATAATTCAGATTTTATTTTTAATTCTGACTATAGTTCTAACATATTTCAAATAAATAATTTCAACTTCGCAATTCAGTTTATATAATTCTTATAAATATTAGACAATGTTACAATATTAATAATAATCTATTTGAAAACATTCAGTATTCCTCGAACATTTCGTTGCGGTACGGAAAGTTCGAGCAATTTGCCTTGAGGCACGATGCCATATACCCCACTAGTTGAATTTTTAATCCAAATTACAAAAATATTTTATGGAAATTAAAAAAAGATGCAATAATTTTTTATTCTCAAAAGCAATTATTTTGTTGAAACAAGCAGAAAGTTCTTTGAATCATTCAAATCGGACGCTTATCTCACTCAAAAACTGCCATTTTTTGCACATTTAGCTCTGTTTTTCGAAATGGCTCAACCTGCCTTTGCCAAAAACTAATCACCTCTTCTCCCAATCATTACAAGCTGAATGTTTTTCAAATCATTCAAATCCGATACTCCGATCTCTCAAAAACTCGATTTGTATTTTCTGCACTCTTTGCTCCGTATCTCTGTAA